>NC_133762.1:54830033-55133064 GCF_036562045.2 Rhinolophus sinicus
AATGAATAATCCCTCTGATATCAAAAGTAGCAACATCGTTTTGACTCTTCACTTGGACTGATGGAACTTTTTTGGTAGTGGAGAATTGGCTGAGAATTGGCTTCCATTGCACACTTTGATGCTTTGTTTCAGGGTTGTATTGGTACACCCATGTTTCATGACAATTGATAACACAGTCCAAAACATCATCTTGCCTCTCCAAAAGGTCTTAGCAAACTTCGACTCTCCTTTGCTTTTGTTCATTGGTGAGCTCCTTCAGGACCATTTTTACACACACCTTTCCCATGCCAAGATTTTCAGTTAAGATTTTCCTAATGTTTACTTGGTCTGCTATGCTTCTCACAGTCAGCTGATGATTTTGACACACAATTTGACAAATTTTTGCAATGTTTTCATCAGTTTTGCTCATTACTGGCCGCCCTGACCTCTCTTTATCAGTGACACATTCTCTCCTCTCAGAAAAATGTTTAATCCATTTGTTCACTGCTGTTTTCTTCATGGCATTGTCTCTATAAACTTGGACTAACATGTCCCTGATTTCACTTCCACTCTTGCCAAGTTTAACAAGAAATTTAATGTTTGTTCGTTGTTCTAATCCAAGCTCAGACATTCTCACAAAGGCACACAAAACACACAACAATAATAAACACCACTCAGTAAAACACTGCCACACGTTGACACGAACACAGCTGTGAGACACCGATACACCCAAGTTATGAAACCTTCCCAAGCTGTTTGTACAGTTCTGCCAATGTAAGAGCACAGTGGCAAGTTCGCGAACTTAATTGTCAAACGTGTGTGTGGGGGGGGGGTGTACCAGGAGTGCCAAAAAAATGTATACAAGTGGACACTTTGGTCAACATTCCTCAAGCAGTGTGCCTTAATCAGAAGTGTCTGGACACTGATGGTAACCGCTCTGAGCACCTCTTGTAATTGCAGAAGTCAAACGTGACTTGTATTCATCTTTTGTTATCGGTATATATTGAGTATTACTATTTTAATAGTTTTTTCCTTTCTTAAAATGTATATACATTTTTTTGGCACTATATATATATATATATATATATATATACACATATATATATATATATATATACATACATATATATATATATACACATATATATACACATATATATATATATACATATATATATATATATATATATATATATATATATATATCCATATTTGCAAGGCTACCACCTTGCACAACTCCAGGCACCATTCACACTGTAGGCTATGTAAATGGTGACCTAGAGTTATGAGTACACAGCTCATACAACTGAATGTGGCATTCTGGGATATGGATCACTAATAGTGTATCGCATTTGACCTCCCTAGTACATACTCCATGTAGGGCACTGGCTCTCAACCTGGTTGTACATTGTAATCACCTGGGTAGGCCACACCTCCAACCAATTAAATCTAAATTGCTTTGGGGTGGGATCAGTATTTTTAAAGCTCCCTAGGTGATTTCAACATGCAGTCAAGATTTAGAACTATTATTCTCAGGGAATACGTACAGAATCTCTGAAAAGCATTTTTAGTTTGTTCGTTTATTTTCCGTAAAAGTATAAAATAATTGTAGATCAAATTTTAAAGTGCAGAAAAACCTCAACAGCAAAACAAACCCACCTCCATGTACTATTACCCTGTTGGAATTTTCCTTTTTTCAGTAAATATATTTCCCCATGGAGTCATACAAGCATTAAAGGTAAGCCTCTATTCTGAGTCTCTTTTCAAAAGAGAAGTAGAGAGGGAGAGGGCAGAGCTGTCTGTGAACTTTACTTTTCCCTCTGGACTCAGCCGAAAGCTCTTTGTCTGCAGAAGTTGTTTAGTTCCTCCTTTAACCTTTCCTAGCCTAGGGGACACTGCAGAACTCAGGGGTCAAAGGTCACACCCTATGCCTTCTGCTCCAGACATTAGAGGGAGATTTATTAACTTTGCTGGGCCTCAGCCTTGCCCTTCTGTGAGAGGCTGGCATACATTGCCTCCGATGGATCCTGGCAGGGTAGAGGCAGGACTCTGCATGATTCCTGAACTTTTACAATCCATTTAATAATCCTCCAGAACACTCAGTCATGCCCAAGCCCCGGGTCCTCTGCCAGCCTCAGGCCCTCAGGTCTGCATCCCAGTTTTTTGGGGTCCCTGGTTCCTCATCTGATGCCCATCTGGTTTTCCTAGAAACTTGCTTGTTTCTCCCGGGAACTGTGAGCCTCAGGCCTGGGGGAGCGGGAGCTGGTCACCCACTTGCCCACATCTGGTTAGCCCCATTGCTGACCACTGTTCACCATTGGGATATTTGCCTTCTTTATATTGACGCTGGGTTGCTGCTGGATCATCATGGAGAAACTTCTCCAGCCACAAGCCATGGGGTTCCTCCACTCCCTTCCCCCAACATTAGCTCTGGCACCTCCTGCCATGATATGAAGGATTCACAGGCACATACACTCTGCAAAGATATTACTGAAAGCCTGTTACATATCAGGCAGAGTGTCTGGTGCCAAAATTAGAAGTTTCTTCCTCCTGGAGCAAGAAGACATCCCTGAGAGGACCTGATGGGTTGATGTAACTATGAGGGAAGGAAAATAAATTTCCTCCTACCCTTCTAAGTTCATGTTAGCCTAATAATCAAATTCACATGAGACAGATTTACAAGAGAAAATGATCAAATTTATTGTGTATGTACATACAGGGGTTCCATAAGAATATGGGGCTCAAGGATACATTGGGCAGTTGAGGCTTATATGCCATCTTGAGCTAAGGAGAAAGGACATGGGGAGGGTTGTGGCTTGGGACATCAAAAAACAGGAAGGTAATTGACATGGAGATAGAAAAGCAAGTGTTTGGTAAACAAATGTTTGCTGGGCCATCTTAACAATGGGACACAAAGCGGACTTTGATCAAAGGGGTCTTACTAAGTTTCTCCTTGTCTATCACACTATATTAAACTATAATTATCTGTGATGATAGTTCCTCTATCTAAATTATTTTTAGCAGTTAGAGGGATGGTCCAAGTTTCTTTCTGAGTCTTTTGTTTCTTAAAAACAACCAGTGTAAAATAATATCCCAAAAGGCATATTTTGGGGTGACAAACTCTACTTTCCCTCATAACCCTGCCCTAGATTTAGAGACGGCTTGCTGAAGGGAGGGACTGGTGAATGAGATATGCAGGACAACAAGAAGCTGGTCAGGTGAAAAGGAGCAGGAGTGTTCCAGAGAGAGGGAAGCCTGTGAGAGGGTCTGTGGCAGAAAGGAGAGGCTGGAAGGAGGCTACTGGGATGGGTCCCCTCCAGGGGACAGAGTGGAGTGAGGCATCGGGCTGAGAGGGGGCCCGTTAAGAGCACCAGATCCTCATTAGTGTGGGGGCCCGCTTGTCTAGCATGGCTCCTCCAGGTGACATAACCAGGTAAAATACTCAGGCTTCCAGATGCTCTTTTTAAAATCCTTACTTTCGATGCCACAAAATGGGTGAAATACCTCACCCTGTGAAGGGACTGAGGAAGCTACATATTCAGAGAATGTTCAGGTCTTTTCAAGCATATAAACATTTCCAACCATGTAATGTCCTGACCTTTTCCACATGCCAAGCCAAAGTCAGTTTTATTTGAATAAGCTCGGGCTTAGAAAAAGAAAACAATTATCCAGGTGGCCTTTAAAGAGTGATTGCTAAATTCGCAGCACAGTGGCAGCAGGAGGGGGCAGGGTGAGGGCTAGTGACTTGGGTCAGATGGACCCCAGTGATGTTCCTCACCTTACTGGTCAGTTTTACCAGTGAATCCAGAGCTCAGACTGGCCACTGTGTTGCCTGTACCATAAAAACTGGAGATAATGAGAAATAAAACTCAGTATCATCCATGATTGCCCAGCAGTGAGTGCGTTCTGATAACATGGGTCTCTGGAGAAGAAAGTTTTGCTGGTACCCAGGAGTGGGTTCTGGTTGGCTGAGCTGGGTCTGCAGTGCGGAACCCAGATGCCATGTGATTTGGAGAAGTGGGGATGCCAAGGACAATGCTCTTGAGTGTGACCCCTCTCTCAGGACCACTGGGTCTCCTCTCCCTTCGCTCAGCCAAAGCATCTGTGAGGCCTGCTGGTTACAGCTGTCTGATGACAGCATCCAAGGCTTTGGAGTCAGAGCTAGGTTTAAATCCTGCACTTTATATCCACAAGTGACTTAATCTCTCCAGGCCTCATTTTCTACATCCCTAAATTGGTATAGATGAGTATCTACTGTGAAGTGTGTTCTGATGAGGACATGAGATGAAGTCTCTTAAGCCCTCAGTATAGATGAACACAAAGTGGGCATCTGAAAAATGGTAGCCCACAGAGCTAAGGTCAGAGTGGGTCCGTGGGGACACAGACCAGGGACACACCTGGAAGTATGGAGAGATGGAGGAAACCACATTCCCCAGGGCTCCTCCAGCAATTATGGAGGGAGAGAAGTGCAGAGAGCAATTGATTGCAAGTAGCACTCCGGGACGCTGTGGGGAGGTACAGAGAAGGTGGGGCTGCGCAGTAAGCGGCATTGCAAAGCTGCGCTCCAAAGAGAGAATCCTCAGTAACCGCAGAGCTTCTGCTTCCCTGAGTGGAATTTGCAAGTTTGGATCCTGAACTGAACTATTCAAGAAAATAGAGCTGAGACTAAAGTAGTACCAACAGCCCATCTCCCCTCAGCCTCCCTGCTAAATATATGCCAAAGAGAGGAGTTTCCTAATTTATATTGTGGAGGAAAAATGGATCATTCAAAAAAGATCCTAATTCATTGGGATGACTGAGGTCCCACCAGGCTGGAAGCAGGCCCCTACTCCAGGCCTGGCTGACTCAAGGAATTCCAAGGAACAGACACCTCCTCCACTATGCCACCAAGCAGACCTTCCACCAGACATGTGGTCAAGTTGGGCTCAGCAGTCTGTACTCTGTAAACTCACTCCTTCTCTGTGCCTGGGTTTTCCCCTCTGTGTCTCAGTTAAATGTTCTTTTTGGAAATTTTTAGTCCTTTTTTGGCACAGTTAAGGAGAAAGGAATTTTTCCAGAACTCAGTCAAAGATGTTGGCTCAGATGGGTTGTGAGGGGAGGGCAATTTTGATGAGAACTAAGGGGCTGCTATGTCTGGGGTGTGGCGGGGATAATATGAGACCCCACAAAGTGGGACTGGGCTCCTCCTGACTTGGGCCACATTTCCCAAGGCCCACTGGCCCTGAGCCTGGTTTGCCTGCTGACCAGCTCTCCAGTCATTAGTCAACTCCTAACCATCTCATTACCTCTTGAGTCTCCTTTCCCACCAGTCACATACAACATAAGGGCTCAAAAGATCCTATAGAAGTGATTGGTGGTCATTAACTTGTCTGCTGTGGGCCTTGCTGCCTCCCCTCCATTTCCCTTACAACTTGTCTCAACCTCTCTCCAGCTATACCAGAGAGTAAAATTATTGGGAAAATAAACTCTTTGAGATCCACTCCAGCTAAAGTTGTGGAGGGAAACTCTGAGGAGACCCAGAAAAATTCTAGAGGCCCATGCCCAGGGACCTTCTTGCCTCTTGGGGTCTTCAGAGGCTGGGTCCAGTCAGTCTTCATTCAGAGCCCTCATGCCAGACCTCTACAAAGCATCTGCTTTCTCCACGCTGTGTTCTTCCACCCGCTGCATGTTGATTTCCTGCCAAACCATTTCGCTCCTGGCTCCAAACTTTTGTCAGGAAAGAAATGAAATCAGCACTTGGAGAGCTGGGGGAAAACAGCTGTTTTTAACAAAATGGGGTTGGGAGAAATGGGGGCCGAGCAGCTGAATCTTGATGGAAAAGCAAAACTATGGTGGGGGGATGAAGTTCATAGCAGGAGGGGCAAACTCAATTGTGCAGTGGGCCCAGCAGGCACCTTGAGAGAGATTTCTTAACAGCATTTTGGGCCGTATTCTTCAGATACAGATACATCTTGTATCCACACTAACCGCCCTTGGGTCCTGTATTTTCCTCCACTTTAGAAATGTGGGTACAAAAATATTTCTTTCCTCTTAGCTCTCCTATAAGAAAAATAACAGTGCATGAGTTTGGGAAGCAATAGAGAGTGGTGGGGAGTGGGGCATCAGAGTCACCAAGGAAAATTGCTCAGGTTGGACAGACTGTGGCACCCACAATTGTGGCCATGTGGAGATGTGGGCCTCTGATAAATCTGACCTAGAGATCTGCATTTTTGTGTAAAAATGGTGTGAGGTTTAAATTTGGCAACTAATTCAGAAGCTTTAAGGCACTGGCAATTCAGCACCATATGGGGTAAGCCAAATGCATCTGTGGGTAGAGCTGGGCCTGCAGGCCAGAGCTGGAGACCTCTGATTTATGGGTAAGAGCTAATGTGTGGACCCCAGCTAAATGGGCCACGGCAGCCTGGAGTGGGCAATGTCAGCTCTTCACCCCATCCCTTTGGATGTCTTCTTACCATCTTGTGTCCCTTACCTCTCCTGGCTCTGAAGTGCTTTTGTTTCCCCAAGTGTGTGCCTGGGGCTCTTGTTTGGAGGGCTTCCATTGGGCTACTGGAGCCTCCTTGCCTGGAGCCACAGGTTCCTAGAATTTTACATCCTTCTTCCATACCCACCATCCTTGGTTAAGTACTGATGGGAGCAAGAGTATGGAAGTGAGCCCTCTTCACTCGGGTCAAAATAACTGAGTATTCCTCATACTCCAGAGCTCCCCAAAGCATCAGGCTAAAGCCACCCTCTGTGAGACGTTCCCTTTGATTGCCTGGGCTTGGCTCCTCCCTACCTTCACTGGCTTCCTTCAATCCCTTCGGAGTTTCTCCTGGAAGAGCTTCCTTAATAAATCACAGGCACATGAGTCCTTGTCCCAGGACCTATTCAGAAGGAACCTCCTGACCCCTCCCCTCCAACCAGACACAGCCAAGGCAAACGGACAACTCCTCCTGTTGTACCAGAGGCTGGTACAACAGTTTTTGAGAGCTTCAGAGAACATGGGGACATTGCCTTCTCTGAGAATCACCTGAGGATAACTGGGCTACTCCTAAGTCTCTCTGCTCTCCTACCCTACCCCACCCCACCCCTTCCTTTAGACTTGGGGTTGCTCCCAAATATCCTACCCATCCTCCCCTACCATATGACAACCATGCAGATTGTGTATGTCTGGCTCTGACCCAGGCCCAGGATGGGACTTGACTGGCATAAGATAGTTTCAGTAGGTGCTACCCCCTTTCATAGTGGCTGATACAAATAACCCAAACCGAAGTCATTTAGCAAAAGGAATTTCCATGGAATGTTACAGGGAGTGGTGCAGAGGTGATCAGATATCTTGAAGCTGGGAATTCTGGAACACAGATACAATCTTGAGAGTGGGCAGGCTTGGAATACAAGGGAAGCCAGCACAGAATAAAGTTGATCTACAGAGAGGAAGGCAGATGAGGGAATTGAAGGGGGAAAGAGCCAGAACTCAAACCTGGTATCTGTGGCTTGCAACCAAAGCATCCTGGCACTTCCCTGAAAGTAAAGGAAGCCAAAACAGCGTGTTTTATCGAGCCAGTTACTGCTGTGGGCAGCTGGGCAACAAAGGATAGAGATGGTCAACAGGAGAGGGTCACATGTCTCAGAATTATCTCAAGGGGAATGAGCTGGGTTATTTACCCATTAGTTTCCATCAGCCATTGAGAAGCACTGCTCTGGTTCACTGGGTCTCAAACTACTAGAATCACCTGGGGAGATTTTTTAAAAAGTCATGATGCCTGGGCCCCACCTCTAGAAATCCTGAGCTAATCAGCGTGGGCATAAAAACCTCCCAAGGATTCATGCAAACAGGATCATTTGGAAAGAAAGCATTAGTCTAGCTGATTTCTCAGGTCCCTTTGAGCCTACAAGTTCAGGACCTCCCTAACATGTTAAGCTGAAGATGAAAATCCTGAGAAAGTCACCAATGCTGTGGGAGATAAATCACTCACTGGCTGGGGCTACAGCTGGTGGTGGTCTGAGAAATGATGGTTTTGGCCTCAACTCCACTGTTCGTGCTCCTGTGGCCACAAAGAAGCCCGACCCATAGACTTTCTTTTTAGAAAGAAAGAAAAAAATATGTCAAGCATATTTTCTGAGGTTTAATTTCCTTCCAGTGTCCTGAAGAAACCTTCCTAAAAGCTTATGCTGCCTCAACCCCAGTCTCTGGTAATAACATCAAAGACTTTGAAATTGAGACCCAGTGTGACTTTGCTAAAGTAAATAAAACCCAGGGGAGGAGGGAAATTAAAAAGAACATGGGTCTAGGAGAAGCCAAACCTCCAGCAAGAAGGTGAAAGAGGGAAGCTGATTAGGGATGGGGGTGCAGAATTCTGAGAGTTTAAAATTCAGGAAGAGAAGGGAAATACACTAGGGTTGCCAGATTTAGCAAATTAAAATGTGCATGCCTGGTTCAATTTGAATTTAGGATGAACAATGAATAAATTCTTTAGTGTATAAGTGTGTCCCATGCCATATTTGGGGCATACTTACATTAAATATTGCATGGGGTGGGGGTGGCCGGTTAGCTCAGTTGGTTAGAACACTGCACTTAACAAGGTTGCTGGTTCCGTCCCCACATGGGCCACTGTGAGCTGCACCCTCCACAAGTAGATTGAAACAACTACTTGACTTGGAGCTGATAGGTCCTGGAAAAACACACTTAAAATAAATAAAAGTTAAATATATACATATATATATATATATATATATATATATATATATATATATATATATATATATATATTGCAAGGGGCATACTTATACAAAAATATTATTTATTGCGTGTCTGAAATTCAAATTGAACTGGGCATCCTGGACTTTATCTGACAATCCTAAAACATACAGACAAATAGATTGGTGTCAACTGGCTAGAACACCCTAACAAATCGAGTTAAACTGGTTTTCTCCCTGCTTAACTACATGTCTCTGGTCTTACCTGGGCGTCCCTGGCCCATACAGGTGTCTCTCGCCTTCTATTTGTTGGTGGAGTTAAAATGCCAGAAGAAGATGTGAAAATAGACAAATGAAAGGGGGGAGGGAGAGAAGGGGATTCACGCTGGAAGCGATCCTCACCCGCATTCCCCACCCCCAAAGGAACTCAAGCACCAGTCTAGGGCGAGAATTTGCCTTTCCTTCTGTCACCTAAGGATTTGGAGAGAAAGTCTTCCGAAATCAGGAGAACTGCTGCGCAAAACCCTGAAGCGACTGAAGGCCTAACCACCCCAACCCCCACAATCAGGGCCACCCCCTTCCCTATCTCACTGCCTCCCGGTTCCCTACATTTTTCTCGCCAGGGCTGCTTCTATTCACCCTCCTCTCTCCCCACCTCCCGTCCCTCCATATAAGGAAGCCTGAGGCAGTGGAATGGTCCGACCAGGATGCCTGTGGGGATGCTCCCCTCCCCCAGGCTGAATCCAGCCGCCAGCGAGGCCGCGGGGCGGGACCCGAGCGCAGCTGGAAGCAGCCGGGCGGAGTGCGGCGGTGCAGGGCGCGCCCAGCTAGTGGCAGCGCAGCTTCTCCGGCTCCGCTGCTCCTCCTGCACCCATGTGGGCCAAGGTCAGAGTCGGAGGCCGGAGGCAGGCGCAATATTAGTGCCGTATCAAGGTGAGAAGAGGCCTGCGGGCCTGCCAACAACTGGATCCGCTCCTGTGCGCCTGGCGGCACCATGAGGTGGAAGATGACGTGGCAGCGCGAAGAAGCGCCACGTCCTGGGTTTCAGACTTTCAGCTTCCAGGAGCTGACCCAAAGAAAACAATCCAGACCAAGCAAGAGAGATGTGTCCGGAAATATTCACAGCGGCATAAGGGAAATGATTTAATAAATCTTGGCACATCAGTACAATAGAATGGATTTTTTTGTTTGTTTGTTTTTTCTTCTTCTGGCGTTCATTAAGTCCCAACTTGAGAGGCACCCTGCCAGCTACTAGGTACACAAAGGTGGATATAAACCAGTCTTCTTGTCCCCAGGACGTTCACAAGCAAAATGATGGCTGTTAAGACTACAGACCCCAGAACCAGGTAGCTGTGGGTTTGAACTAGGGTCTGTCTCCTCATCTGTGAGACCGGGACGCCTCAGAAGGAAGGGGAAAGGATTCAATGAGGTAACGCACCTGAAGCACTTGGCACGGTGCCTAGCACGCAGGTAAAGCTCCCAATGAAGCAAGGCCTGGTTGGCACCTCTATAGTAGAGGCCTCTCCAGTCCCCAGCCTCACCTCTACTTGACCTACCTATAGCTTAACAATAGATCAACCCCCTGTGGCTTGAGCTCGGAATGTCCGCAGTGCCACCCAGTTCCCTGTTTTAGAAAATTACCCTGAAACATGATTAATACACTTAGGCTTATTAATCACAATCTCAATGGTCCACCAGGTTAATCCCATTATTGTTCCTGGGTTGCTGACTCCACCGTAGAATTGTAGAATCGTGTGGCCACAGGGAAGGCTCCATGCACACCACACCACCCCCTACCACCCCCACCACCCCACCACCCTCACCCACCGCCACCCCCACCCACCCCCTGCAACCATCATGTACCCTCTGGGAGAGTGCCCTGATTTTCCCTTAAATACCCCCAGCCAGTCTGAAAATGTTAAGGCAGTTTTTGGAGGTGTTAACCTGCTGCCTTCTCAGACCACGGGTGCTCTGATAATAAATGCCTATTCTATGATCCAACTCCTGTGTCAGTCTATTGGCTGAGCGGCACAGGCAGCATGAGCGCCAGACTCATTTGGCCTCCAGTTTCACCAACAGTTACCCACTATGTTTATTGCTATTACTATTATTGTAGGGATTTGATAGATGCCATACTAGAAGGATGTACAAACTATAATGCAAACACAGAGAAGGATGTGCAGAGCCCCACAACAGAAGAAAATAGCAGCTCTGAGAGTACAGAGAAGGATGTGTTTAATTTTGCCTGGGAATGTCACCAAAGGCCTCCAAAGATGATATTTCAGCTGGGTCTTGAAGGATGTGTAGAAGTTTGCTGGACAGACAAGAAATGAAAAGGCAATTCAAGTAGAAGCAAATATGTTGGCCAACCAATGGGCATTTCGGTTGTTTCCATGTCTTGGCTATTGTGTATAGTGCTGCAATAAACATAGGGGTGCATAAATTTTTTCAAATTAGAGTTTTGGATTTCTCCGGATAGATACCTAGGAGTGGAATTGCTGGGTCATAGACTGGATTAAGAAACTGTGGTATATTTATACAATGGAGTATTACACAGCCATAAAAAAGAATGAAGTCTTAACATTTGCAACAATATGGATGGCCCTAGAGAATATTATGCTAAGCGAACTAAGTCAGACAGAGAAAGACAAATTCCGTATGATCTCATTTATATGTGGAACCTAAAGAAAAGAATAAATGAATGAACTAATCAGAAACAGTCTCAGAGACATAGAGGAAAAACTGAGGGTTGCTAGATGGGGGTGGTGGGGGGAAGGTGAGGGGATTAGAAAGCACAATCGGTAACCAGAAGATTGCCACGGGGATATGGAAGTCAATTTGGGGAATGTAATCAATAATGTTGTACAGATTTTGTAGGGTATCCGATGGACACTTGTGTCATTAGGGAGACCACCTTAGGGATGATGTAGATGCTTAATCACTGCACTGTACACCTGAAGCTGAAGCTGAACAATAATGAATGTCAATCACAATTTTATATATATATATATGGTTATAAGTAGTGGAGCACAGCATTAGGAATAGAGACAATGGAAATATAATGGCTGTATGCGATGTCAGAGGGGTAGTAGATGGGGGAGGGGGTTATCACTGTGTGAGGGATATAAATGATAAATGTCTAACGATTACATTGTTTTGTACACCTGAAACTAATTTTAAAAAGTGTTAAAATATATATATATGTTGGCCAAGAGGGGAGAAGAGATGGGGCACGATGAATTCCAAGTGACTTGTGAAGAAGCAGATTAGCATCAGAATTGTCACTTCTATGTATTTGTCCTCAGTCATACAAGTACCAAACTGGCCCTCCTGCTGTGACCATCTAAACCTTGGCTCTGCACACTCAAGAACCCAGAGACCTTCCTCATAGCGGGATCCTTATTCTTTTGGTGACCACCTCAACCCACTCAAGATCCTTTGAGGCCATCATCAAAAGGAAAAGTTCTGGGTCTTTATCCTTTTCTTCCCACAATGATTCTTGGCCCCTGTGCAAATTTGCCCACCCCTTTCCCAGCAACCTTTAAGCTCTTCATATCAAGAGATACAGGGAGGAACAGGGATGAGCCATTTTTATGTCCATTGACCCAAATCCAAGTGAAAAGATCTCAAGTTCTTGAAAGAAGGGACTGTGGTGGTAATATTAGTTACAATAGTTAAACATGATAGCTTCCTCTCCATCAAGCGCTTTATATACACCATCTCTATAAATCACTATTCTTATCCCCTAGTTTTAGAGAATGCATCTGAGTTGAAATGGTCCGCTCAAGGCCACCCAGCTAGTAGTGGTGAATCTGAGATTCAAAATCAGGGCTGCCTTACTTCAGAGCCCGTTCTCTTACAACTGGGCCATGCTATTTAAAAAGCTAAACAGGCCAAGTTAGGGCTTTGATCAAGTGTAGGGAGAAGGCACCACTCCTGACCTCTTCACTTGGGGGAGGGGTTAGCAGGTGATGTTATCACAAACCCATAAGAGGCCATAGCCACTGACATGAGTGCCACACACTGAGCATCCTCTATGCACCAGACACTACCTTGCATGTTGGGTTGGTATCACTTGGGTTCCAAGCATATAACCAAAACCACGAGAGGTCTTTCAATGGAGGGAATTTAATACAGAGGATATTTTTGCAGCTTTTTGAGAGCCAAATGGATGGAGGTGATTCAGAGTTTAGTAACAATAGGAAGTTGTTGCTGCCACCACTTGGGTCAGAATAGGGACAAAAGGAGAAGGTGGGGTTACCAGAGCCCATAGTTCAGGGCCACCCAGGAGGAGCTGGAGGCACAGTGGAGATGCAGCCACTGCAGACGACACCGCCAGAAGAAGGAGGGAGGGACAAGGGGAGAGATTGCTAACCTTGACAACTACTCTTCGAGGTAGTTGTCTTTACTCCATTTTAGAGATGAAGAAACAGACTTGGAGAAGTTAACTGACTGATCCAACCATAATGAAGCAACTTTTAGGTCAATGAAGCCCTGATTTAAACCCAGGTCAGTGGGTCTGTCTTCATGGCTCAGACAAAACTAATCACCTCAAGGATTTTGTGAACCATGAAGAATTCACTAACAAAAGAAGACAATTTAGTAGACTTGAGGTTCCAAAGACTTGGCCAGTGTGGGGTCAGGGATCAAGGGCCCTGGGGTGATGATGTTGCTTGTTTCCTTCCTCTTCTGTCCCACCACAGCCTTGTTACCCAGAGAGTAAAACTATATTAAGCCATAGCCAGGACTCTAGGTTTTAGAACTAAGGGCAATTTTTCTTTTCTTTTTGGTGCTCTTCTGTATTTTCCAAAATTTTCTCAAGGAATATGCACATCTTTATTAATGGGAAAGACAGATAATCTTCACGCAATACTAAACCAGTAGCAGGTTCCAGGCAAAGCCTGTAGCAGGAAAAAAGTTGGGGCAATAGATGGTGAGAGGAGGGATGGCTTGTCACCATCCTACAGCCTCCTCCCTTGGGAGGGGACAAAACCAGGAGCCAATAATGTGACATAGTCTGGGCACTTCTTCACCAACATATGCACATACAAACCTCATATGCATACACATACACGCATACACTTACATACATGCCACACATAAATTCACAAACACACACACATGCCTCTCCACAATGCACCTATATACATACACACATTTGCTCATACATGTACACACAAAATACACTTATGCACACACATTCCTGTGAGCCCATACACGCACACATGCACACACACATAAATATGTGCATGCCAAACAGAAGTCTCTCATATATCACACACATATATGCACATATCACACCCATATATGCACGTGCACACACATGTGTACATATCACACACACACAGCCATTACACACACATACAGGCTCATTCTGTTTCACTTTTAAAATGGAACTTGGCAAGTTTTCCCTGGCTCAACTATCACACAAGTGTTTCTCTGGCCTCTTCCAGGCAGCTCCCTGCAACACATCCCAGGAATGAGCATTCCTTCACTTTTGGCCCCAGAATATGTGCCACAGGTGTCATCTCAGGGGTCGGCTGCAGAGAGCACTGTCTTCCGTGACTACAGGTGGAGGTTCTGCCTGTCCCCTTGAACACCCAGTAGTCCATTAGTACCTGGGAGCTCACATCCAGAAGAGCTGCCCAGGAGCTGGCTCAGAGCCCACACCCGCCTAAGCCACCCCACACTCTAAGGAGTTGGCTGCAGTCTGCTGAGTCCACACTTGCTCAGAGGAAACCTGTGAGGCCAGACCTGCCTGGGCCTACAGAAAGGCTCTTGGAGTCAGAATGCTTGGGCCAAGTCCCTGCTTCTTTATGGGTCTGTAATAAAAGGGGCTTCTCAGCTCTAAAAACCCAACACAGCATGTCCCTTGGGTGCTACATCAAGGGCTTATAGCTCATGCTGCAGTCTGAGCCTCCTGACCTTACAGGCAGCTGGAGAGGAATTCAATTCAGAATGAAGCACTCCCAAAGTCCTCAGCCACCATTATTTATTCCCTGGGCTCCGACAGTCACTGCCACTATAAATATATGTTGTGCTTACTTCAGCAGAGAGCCTAGGTGTCCCAGGGGAAAGACAGGGGAGGGGAATCCCCAGGTGGTTCATTCACCCCCTTCCACCCTCACAGGTTAACCACAGCTGAGTGGTTTGCCAAAAACATCTGCCCACATGTTTCCTGGCTGACATATTGAGCAGCAACGAGCCCTGGATGGGAGGAGACAGCTGGGAGCTGAGGGCTACCATGGGGTCTAGAACAGGAAGGGGGTGGCAGGCACTGTACTTGCAGGTGTAGAGACAGGGTCACATGGGCAAGTCATGGGCTTGTGGCTTTTGAGCACCAAGGCGGGGGTGGGCTAAGTTTCCCCTCTGTGCAAGATAACCTTCCAAAGGGGATGCCACAACAGAGATTGACTTTAGGGTTTTTGCTTATTTAGAAAAAGACCTTGCCCATTACATCACAGGATGGGTGAGGACAGGGAATCAGCTTGAAATGACCTGAACCTGGCATCCTTTGGAAGAGAGGAATGCGCCCCAGATGGTCCAAAGAGTAAGGAGTAGATCCCCCAGGGAGGAGCTAACTCCCAGGGTGCCCAGCAGTTGTGCTGCCCTTTGACTCGAGGCATCAGGCCTTGCAGAGCTCCACTCTGCCTCTTGTAGGCCATGTTCCTCACCACAGGGTCAGGAGTTGGTGAGACCAAGGGGACACGTCCAGTTAGATTATCCCACACACCCGCTTCTTCTAGGGTAGACCTGAGGGGTGTCCCAGGGGCTCCTGTCTGCAAGATGTCTAACATGGTAACTGCAGCAGGCAGGGTCCCATTAGGAACACAGAGCCCAGGCTAAGTGTCTCAATGGTGAATTAATATAAGAAAGGAGTTACAAAGGTGACAGAAGAGCTGAAAACCTAAATGGGGAGGATAAAGCACCCAAGGATCAGAAGCAGTAAGAAACTGCTACTTCCCTAGGGCTGGAGGAACAGAGGATTAAAGGGTATAATCAGGAGCTGGAACTATGTTCAGCAGGTGCTGGAATTATGGAGATCGAGCTATTGCTGGAGACACCACTTGAAGCAGAAAGCACTGCAGGGAGCCTAATTCTGGCTTCTCCCTTCCTCCCAAGCACCAGTCTCCCACCAGGACCTCCTATTGGCTGAACGTACAGGAAACCAGAGTGCAAGGGAGCCTGAGAAATGTAGTCCACAGGGCCAGGCCCCTGAACACAGAGCAGAGCAGGGAAGGGTTAGGGATGGATTGATGACAAATGGGACAGTCTCCACTGCTGTAAAATGGAGATGAAAAGGTCGCCTATGCTTACTTGCGTGCAAGATGGCCTTAGCTGACATCTTTGAGTCTCTTCTGACCAATACAGTGGAGGGGATAAGCAGTGAGGGACAAGGCACTATCTGTCAGTCCCCATCAGGAGGGATAGTGGAAGAATGACCTTAAGTGGCACCTCAGGTTACTTGACCTGCAGTCTGGGGAGCCAGCATGAATGGATTCTCAACACTTGACTTTCCCTGCACAGTTGTTCTTGAGTGGCCCTGCCAGCCAGAGCTGGAGTCTAACTCCTGTTAGCAGGACCAGACAGACAGCAATCTGGAGAAATAACAATAGCAGCAGTTGTTGATGAAGCATCTACTAGCCTAGGCACTAAGCTTCATGCTTGAATGGACTATTTCATTTAAACCTTTTAACAACCCTCTAAGATAAGCACTAATGGCATCCCCAGAAAACCCAGGAAAAAAAATTATTATAGTGGAAAAAAAAGTGTCTTCCAGGTGTCCACAAATAACTGAACAGAGTCAAAGTTCTGAAACTGAGAACAAGAACATCCCAGGTCTGAGTATGCAGTGTGACTGCTTGAGACCAAATTAGATCCTTGGTCAACATAATTTTCTATTAAATGAATAGAAAAAAAAAATTAACTTCTGGATCTGTTCTATGTAATAAAGCATGTGTTATCACTATAGGTGTTTTCATTCAATATTTATTGTGATTCAACATTGTAAAAGTTTCACGTGACATCATATTTTAGAGGAAAAAATGGAAGATTGGAGAGGTAGCGTAACATGCCCAGGGTCACACAGCTCGTCAACGAGAGACACTCACTGAGGGAGTGACTACTAATTAACCCATACACACACTATTGACATTTCCCCACCTATCCAGTCATGTTCAAGTCTCCTGGCCCCCTGAGCCAAGGTGGACAGCATCACAAGGCCAAATACAAACTGGGAAGGCACTAGCATGTACTGCTAGCTCTACATTATGTCAACACAAAGAATACATTGTCTGCGAATGGAAGGAGGTCAGTACGCACCCCCAGTAGTAGAGTGGACAGTCAACTCTCAGCAGCCTCTCTGGCTCGCCCTGGCTTTTCCATTTGACCAATGAAAAAACCACATCATGAAGGGACTGTGGAGCTCTCTGGTCTTCCGTATCATTTTCAGGCCCAGAGAGGGTGGGTGAGTTTCCCAAGGTCACACAGCTGGTGAGAGGAGAACCACAGACCACCACCACATGCAGCTGCAAATCTGCTTCATGACCTGCTTCCTCTCTCTGTTGAATGCCCTTTTGCTACTACAGAGTTTCGATAGTTTAAACCTAGAAGGCAGAATGGCTTGGATTGAGCTTTTCACACATTCCTTTACATGTTAAGGCAAGATTTTACTCTTGAACTGAAAGTAGGAATTTATTAAGTTTGGTTTAAGACATAACTCTCTTGCTCCTCCTCACCGTAAATACATTAGGACCCTTTTTTCCCACACACACAAAAAATAATTCTACAGGGTAGTAAAGAGGAATTGGTGAGTTTTTTTGTTTCTGATAAGATATTTCCCCAAAAAAGCAATTAAGTTTTTGCTGCTCTGACCTAGCCATGTGGTTTCATGGGACAGGCAAAGTCAAAGGACGGGAGTGCTCATCTTAGCATAGTTCTACGGCCACACAATCCAGGTCTATTGTCCAACTCTTCTATCGGTGATCCAGTGAGTCCACGTCTTCCACTTCCTATAGGATGTGCTTAGGGGAGGATTAATGCTCAGCCAGAACTGGTGTATTGTCGGGGTCGGCACTGCTGATACCTGGAGCTCGAGCTCATGGTTGAGAAGCTACAGGGAACAAGGGGGTATTTCTACCTCACTCAGAGATGGACAATCCAGTCAAAAGCCAAGTTATTTCTGAATGCAAAGATGGTATTTTACCAGTTAGCTTTTGTTACATAACAAACCACCCCAACACTTTAGTGGTTTAAAACAACCACCATTTACATGATTCTACAGGTTAGCAAATTTGGGTTGGGCTCAGCGGGGTGAGTCTTTTGACCCCAGCTGGGCTCACTTCCATATCTTTGTCTGGCTGCTGGGTGTGCCGGACCTGGCTGATCAAAGATGGCTCAGCTGAGATGGTGTGCCTCTGCTCCACGTGTCCCCTCATTCTCAGCAGGGTAGCCTGGGCTTTATACATCTGGCAGGATCCCTAGACAAAAACAGAAGTACTCAAGGCCTCCTGAGGCCCAGGTTTAGAATGGTCATAAAGTCATCTCCACCATAATCCAATAACTAAGTCAAGTCACAAGTCCAAGCCTGATTCAAAGATTGAGAAATTAGCCCCAGGTCTTGGTAGGGAAAACTGCAAAGTCACATTGCAAAGGGGAATGGTTATAGGGAGGAGAGAAGGACTGTCACCACGTTCGCAATTGATCTTCCCCAGAGGTCCATTCTAAATTCTTCCAGGAATAAAATTCTTCTAGCAGGGGCTCCAGAAAAAAACAAAACAAAAAAACAATGTTGAATTGAGTCCATCCAAGCAAGGATTCTGTGGCACCAGTCCAGTGTGCACCTACTAAGTGCAAGCCTGAAGTGTAAGCAGTGGGCAGACCCGTAAGCAGAGCTGAGGTTAAGTACTGGTTCAAAAGAGCCAACTGTTAAATATTCAGGAACTTTGTGAGCCCATTGTTAAACTAGCATAGTTTGAAATTGGTCACAGTGAGAGTATTTACACCATGGAAATTGGCAAGCGCTACAAATCAGAATACTTTTTTTCCAGAGACCTTGTTTATAGTATACCACTGCCCTTAGGCCAAAACCAATAGTGTCTCTTCCAATCTAAGGAGTAAAGGGGGACAGCTACACAGTGAAAGATTATAACACCCCAATCAGAACGTGATGAGTACAGTACAAGAAGTAAATTGCGAGACTAGAGACTTAGAAGAAAAAGAACTCAGACCGTGTTTCCCCAAAAATAAGACCAGGTCTTATATTAACTTTTGCTCCAAAAGACACATTAGGGCTTATGTTCAGGGGGTGTCATCCTGAAAAGTCATGCTAGGGTTATTTTCCAGTTAGGTCTTATTTTCAAGGAAACATGGTAGTTCATGGGGAGGTGGCATTTTAGCTGGGCCTTGAATAAATAGGATAAATAAAGACTACCCTGAGAAGACAGCACAGGCAAAGGTTGAGACTGGGGCTGAGACCACTAGTGTATTGTTTAGTATCGGTTTAGCTTTCAGTAACAGAAAACCCAAAGAAACAGAAGTTTAATTCTCTCCCCATGGTGATTTTGGGAAGTAAGTGGTCTAGCACAGGCACCCAGCTCTGCCCTCTATTCAGCCCTTTACTACACCTTATGCTCTAGAGTCTCAGAGAACTTCTCCCTCTCTTTCCCCTTCTTGGGAGCTGCAGGTTGTCCAATGGCCATCGATTTGACACCCAGATTTCCCCCTTGCTAGTTGTGTGAGCTTAGACAAGTTGTTTAATCTTTCTGAATTCTAGTTTCTAATTAATAAAAATGGAGCAAGAGTTACTCACAGGGTCACAAGGATTCAGCAGGTGGGGCTTGTGCAGACCCTAGCATGGTAGAAAAGTGGAGTATGTGTTTATGAAAGAGACAGACAGGCAGAGATTCATTCTTTCCTTCTTCCCATACCCAAGCCAACCCCTTTATTGACCTCCCTCTCTCTATGCTTTGAAGAGCTAGGTGCTCTCCGTCCCAGGCGTGGGTGAGTGGACCGTGGTGGCCGAGCCTTGTGGAGTTTGATTCTACGTGGGCAGCTATGCTGAACCTTGACCACATCAGTGGCTTCGCTGAGGTAGTCACTTCAAACAAAAGGGTCTATGTGAATGCCAGGCTATCTACTTTCACTGTAGCCCACATCACCAGGAGGAGGCTGTGCCAGCCACACTTGCCTGGAGGGGCCTTTTTGGGAAACAGTGCTGACCCCTCCAGGGTTAAGGGGTAGGGCTACCTGGTTGTGGCAGCCCCGGGTACAAGTGGGAAGGGGTGAAGGCAGGAAGTCCACTGGGTCAGTGATCCAAGCAAATATTTGGCAGATCAATGCTCAAGGTTGACCTTGACAGTTCATCAATCCAGTCATGAGGAAGTGGCTTCCGGCCACTCCGCCCCGCACCTCCCTTCACTGCAGCCTTCAGGGATGGTTGTTTCTGGCTACAGTCAGGGGCTTACCCAGCCTCCCAGCCCCTGTCTTAGAGCTCCCTGCCCTGACTGTCTCACTCCAGGTGGTCCCAGGACAACCACTTTCTCCTCCACAGTGAGTGGCTAGAGGAGGCAAGCACCAGGCTCTGTGCAGTGCCCCTCTTTGCGAAAGGCCACCCCACTCACTCCCCAAGCCACCTGGGCACATATCCCTGCCCCCTGCAGCTGACACGGATGTCCCTTTCCCCAGCCCCTGTAGGAGATAGCCTCCTAAGCCCTGTGGAGAGAGCCTCAGAGGGAGGTGAGGGAGCTGGACCCACATCCTGGCTGTGGCTGGAGTGGGAGTCCTGTACTTTCTCAGAAAGCTGCTGAGCGTTGCCCAGAGCCAAGAGCCAAGAGTTCAGCACTGCCTCTCAGAGCACTTTGTTCCACTTACTGGAGGGCTAAAAATACACTGGCACTGCCAAAGGCAGCCCTTGAGAGCCCAGGAGAGCCCGCAGTGGGGAACAGTTATCCTAGCACCTGGCACAATTAAAAGAAGAAATGCAGTCCTTCCTTCAACACAGAATTAGCCAGCCTCCAGGGCACCCCCCCCCCCCAACCCCTTTGTCTCCAAGATTTTCCCTTTGTTTCTACTTTTTAGATGTGTGGACTTCCCTGCACCCCAGCTCTGTCCCTGCCTCCTTTTCTCTCCCCTGCCTGGACCACCTTCTTCCCTGGGTGGAGCCTATGGCCTACATGACTGCTTTTACAAACATCTAAACGGCAGCTCTCCTGAAAAATGCCCAGGAAGCTTCAAATTCTTCTAGCAAAGTCACAGTTAGCAACAAGGCTTAAAGCGAAAATCCCCTTAGTGGTCAATAATCCAGTGGTTTAAACTCAAAAGACATGTATTGACACCCTGCCTCGATCAATCTTAATCTTTTTAGGACTTCAAGCTTCTCTGAGAATCTGATGAAAGCTATGGACCCAGAAAAGTTGCTCGTAAGAAGCATTCTCCAAGCAATTTTAGGGACTTTGTAGACAGTAGGTTCATTCAGGACCCCACACACATCCCCTTAAGTGAGGAACACTTGATGTTCTGGAAGCCAGGCACTGAGCTAGACTCTGAGAGGGACAGATGAATCAGACAGAGGACATGCATGCAGGCAAATACCAGCCAGCATCACAAGTATGGAGAGATAAGAACCAAAGGCTATGGGTCTAGGGAGCAACATGTAACTAGTGTGTGGAGAAGAAGAAGAATTTACATTTGAATGGAGTTTTGAAAGACAAACACGATTTACCAGAAAGAAAATGTAGAGTTAGAGAATTTGTGTACAGAATTTGTGTTCATAGGAGGGCATAAAAGAGAAAAGTTGTTTGGAGCAGGGCTTGTACAGGATATGAAGGGCAGATATATTGCTTTTCTATTGCTGTGTGACAAACGACCACAAACTTAGAGGCTTAAAACAGCACACACTAATTATCTCACAGTTTCTGTGTATCAAGACTGACCTTAGCTCGGCTTGGTTTTCAGCTCACTAGGTACAAACAGTGTTGGCTGAGGCTGTGATCCCACTTGAGGCTTAACAAGGGGAAAATCTGCTTCCCAGTTCATTCAGATGGTTGGCAGAGTTCATTCCCTTGGGACTCCAGGACTGAGAGTCCCAGCTTCCTACAGGCTTGAGGCTGGAAGTTGCTTTTGGCTCCTAAAGGCACCCAAAGTTCCCAGAGGCTGCCTGCCTTGTGGTCTTCTCCACAGGAAGTTCACAACCTGGCCATTGGCTTTTTCAAGGCCAGCAGGACAATGTCTCTCAATAAAGTCAGCTAATACAGAATCTTATATAACATAGCCTAATCAAAGGAGTGACATCCCACCATCTTTGCTATATTCCATTGGCTAGCAGCAGGTCAGAGGTTCTACCAGCATTTACGGGGAGGGATTACACAGGGGATAACAATGAAGGGTGGAGACCATGGGGCCATCTTAACAGTCTGCCCATCACAGTATGACTTAGCTGGAAAGAGAGAGAGAGCCCTACTGTGAAGGCCCTTGTAGGCCAGAGTTAGGACTTTATTCTGTGTGAGACAGAAATCCACTGAAACGGGATGGAGAGGGAAGCAAAGAGGTTATTGTCATTTCAAAGGTGATTGCCATGGTTTGAGGGGAAAGAATGAGGGGCTGTGGCCATGGGGATGAGAAGAAAGACCTGATAACCACAGGGCTAACCCTCATTACCTTCTAGTCTCTGCTGTCACCTGATTGGTAAGGCTCTCCCTGTGTACCTGACATAAAATAATCATCTTGCCTCCTCTCCCAGCGCCTCACCCAGCCTTACTGTCTCACAGCATTTACCACCATTTATTGTACTCTTTATCTGCTTGTTGTCTTTCTCCCCCTTGTAGAATGTAAGGACTCTGTTTAGCTTACTATTGTATCTCCAGCCACCACAACAGTGCCTGGAGTACAGTACATACCGAATAAACATTTACTAACTAAAAGAATGAATGAATGATGAGTTCAAAAAATATTCCAGCAATAAACTTTCTAGAACTTCATACAATTAAAATGTGGCAGTGAAAGAAGGGTACATTAGTGATGCTCTAATGTTTCTGTCTTGATACATATATTGCATGGTGATGCTCAGTGTCATGGGAAGGAATAGAGCAAAATGGGAAGTAGACACTAAGCTTAACTTTGGTCCAGTGAAACTGTGGTTGTTAGGAATCAGCCAGGTTGGGAAATCTAGTGGGAAGTGATGATTCTAGTGGGAATGTGAGATTCAGAGCTCATGAGGTAAGTAGGAAACAAAGGAATAGATTCTGTAGTCACTGCTAGAAGGGAATAGATGAGGTCATGGGTTCAGTGAGAGGAGAGAACAAAGGACGCATACTGGGAAGAAGAAGAATCCAGCCTGAGATGTAGAAGAATATGTGAGGTGCCAAAGAAAGAGTTCCAAGAAGGCAGGCAGGTATGATCAATACTACAGAGAGGCCAAGCAAACAAAATGAGACCTGAAAGGATTTGGTGATTAGAGGTTACCGGTGGCCACGTGAGAATAATCTCAGAGGAGTGGAGGTTTCCAGGTGAATGAGAGGCTGTAAGTCATTCCTTCAAGAAGGAATTTGTGGGCCGGCCTGGTGGCTCAGGCGCTTAGAGCTCCATGCTCCTAACTCCAAAGGGTACCGGTTCAATTCCCACATGGGCCAGTGGGCTCTCACCCAAAAGGTTGCCAGTTCGATTCCTCGACTCCTGCAAGGGATGGTGGGCAGCACCCCCTGTAACTAGCAATGGCAACTGGACATGGAGCTGAGCTGCTAAGACTGAAAGGATAACAACTTGAAGCTGAATGGCACCCTCCACAACTAAGATTGAAAGGACAGCTTGACTTGGAAAACAGGCCTGGAAGTACACACTGTTCCCCAATAAAGTCCTGTTTAAAAAAAAAAAGGAATTTGGGATAATGCTGAGAACAGATTTGATGATGAGGAAGGAGGGGGCGGGGAAAGAGATGGATCCAATAGTGAGTGAAGAATATTCTGGGATAGACAAAAGTTGCTAGCCTAAAATCACAGACTTAGCAAACTCACCTGAATATTCCCTTCCCATTTTGCCCCAAGCCTCCTATCCATACAGGCACAAGAAGAGCTGGAGAAAGAAGAGACTTGGGCAGAGAACACGTCTGGGTCCCTTGAACTTGACCCCAACTTTGGGCTTGTCCTAGCTGTTAAGAGAAGCTTAAAAGGAAATAGTCAGTGGGATCTAGTGGAGCTCTGAGGCTCCTGGATTGTACATGGAATAGCCTGGCTCTCACCTTTTTCTCCAGGATTGGACCCCATTTACAGCCCTGTGGCAGATGGCATTTTCCAAAACATGATCATAACTATATTTTCCATTCCATGTGTTCTTTTACAATGTGACTTTCACACTCTCCCATCAAGTGGTGAGGTTTATGTCCCTTCACCTTGAACCTGGCGGGACTTTGTGACCACCTCAACTAGTAGAGTCCAGTGAAAAACCATGTTGGGTGACCTCATCCTTGTGGTTGGACCTCATGATTGAAGAGGGCCATGCAGCTTCCCCAGGGACATGTGTTTGAAGCACTGAGCCACTGTGTAATAATTCCAGTTTTCCTAAAACCACCACAAAGAGAGACCCCTCCAGCCCATCTTCAACTGAACTCCCAGCCAACACATCCAGCCACACCTCTCACCATGACTCATGACCATAATCTGTCTTGTTCCCTGGGGGGTTCACAAGGCCCTGCCCCTTCACGCCTGCTGTGCATTCCCTGTGAATTCCCATATGCACCCCACCCAAGCCCCAGAGTAAGTGATCGGCAAGCAGGCCCGGGGCAGAATATCCACCCAGAATAGGTCCTGTTGGCAGTGGGCACAGATCACCTGCTCAGCTCCCAGATCCCCACCCACTCCACTCCAGGAAACGTGGAAAGTCCTGAGGCCATCCGAGGCCCAGCTGCTCTCCAGGAAGAACTGGGCAGTCTGCCCAGAATTACACAAAATGGACTTTGAGCTGATTATCCAAGCTGTACTAACGCCCCCACCTTCTTAGGAAGGGCACTCTTTCCAGAACCAAGGCCACAACTTGTCACGAAAGCCAGATGTTGGCAGAGCAGGACAGCTGCGGTGGGAGGGGCCCCTGGGGGTAAACGAGGCACATCCCTGATACCCTCCCCACCTCAGTCAGGAAAGGGGAAGGAGACACTCACATGCAGGGAGGGCCTTCATTCCTCCTTATTGTAGGCAGCCCAGCTGCTTCTGAGGCATCTGGGACACATCCCCGTCATCTGAGTCTTTAGAAGTGAGATGAATAGAGAGTTTGGGTAGCAAAACTGTTAAAATAAAAGTCAGGGAAAAATTGTTTCATATCCTGTATTTGCATTAAGATAGATGTAACCTGTACCCATAGGGCATTGTCATGCGGGAGACCCTGCTCGCTGCGCCATTTGTCGTGCGGGAGACCCTGCTCGCTGCACCATTTGTCGTGCGGGAGACCCTGCTCGCTGCGCCATTTGTCGTGCAGGGAGGCCTGCGGGGTCTCTGCTCCTGCTCCCCATACAAGAACGCAGGATATGGTGAGGCCAAAAAGGAACACCCACGGAGCCATAGGTAGGGGAGTCATACCACTATATTCTCTCTGGCGGCACTATACTCTCACTGGCGGCTGGATCCACACTGTCCGCAAACCGCCATCCACACTTGCCAGCCCAGCCGCCATCTTCTTGCTAGCCCCATTCTTTCTCTCTCTACTCCTAGCGTAGCCACAGCAGTTATATTAGTGGCTAATGGCTCAATGGCTACAGCTGACGGCCAACCAGCCCCAGCTGATGGCCATCTACTACCCGAGCCAGCACCCCTCCACGTGAGGCCGAGAGCCTGTAAACTACTTTCTGGGGCTCTGCCCCCACAGGCATTTAAGATAGAACTTGACTTATTGTTTAAGTTGCTTGATTCTTAGTTATCTATTCTTTCAATAAATATTTATTGAGCATCTAATGTTTGCAAGTACCATAAGAAAAAGACATATGTGATAATATATGAAGGATATTTCTAGAAGAGTGTTTCTCAACCAGGGCTCCCCAGGGACATTTGTCAATATTTGGCAACATTTTTCGCATCTAGTGGTAGACATTTGTGGTAGTAGTAGAGGCCAGTGATGCTGCTAAATATTGACAATGCTCAGGACAGCCCCATGACATAGGATCATTTGGTCAGAAATGTCATTAGTACTGAGACTGAGAAATCCTGGTCGAGAATATACAAGAAACAGATGAATGGTGATTACCTGTGGGGAATGGGAAGGAAGACCAGGATACATGGATGTATAAGATGATCCATATGCGTTGTACGACCTTTTGAACCATTTTGCATTGAGCTTCTTAACAAGTGTATATATTACTTTTTTTTTTTAAGAATAACTGTGTCTTGAGTTAGCCATAATTATTTGGTGGTCTGCTGATTATTAGGGGAAAGGAATTCGAAGAGGAGGGAAAATCAGGGCCTGCACAGTACCTGTTGCCTACATCCCATGAATCTATCTAGCCTCCTCTAGACCAGGTTTTCTCAACATCAGCACCACTGACATTACGGACCAGATCATTCTTGTGGGGAGCCATCCTGTACATTGTAAGATGTTTTGCAGCATCCCTGGCTTCTATGTACTTGATACCAGTAGCACCCTCTCCCTAGTCGTGACAACCAAAAATATTTCCAGATGTTTCTAAATGTCCTGAGGAGTCAAAATCACCCCTGTTTGGGAACCACTGTGCTAGACTTACTCTGTGCAAATCTAAACACAAAGAAGTCCTCATGCACTGATCTCACAGACTTACAGTCCAGCTGGGTCCTCAATTAGACACATAACCACTCAAACTGGCCTAAGGACATGGAGAGAGTAGACAGTGCATGGAGCAAGGGGTGGGAGTGCCTAAGCAACCTGTGGGAAGTGTTACTCATGGATCCTGGTGTGTAAAGAGGGGCCTCGGGGCTCCTCTGAACCATCCACCCATTTCACAGAGGAGGAAATAGAGCAGAGGAGTGATGTGGTGAAAGACACAGTGAATGATGGTTGGGTGGACCTGGGATGACTCTGTTCCCTATAGCATTCCCAGATGTCTGTCTGTCAGAGACCTTTTTTATTCTTCATCCACTCCCTGGCTCCATGAGCACCCCAGAGCCTCCTGGTCTTCTCCCACCCCTTGAAAGTGGATCACCTATGATGGCATATGACTAGCATGATATGTTTTTTGCATCACCCTGTCTTTCTAGATAAGCAATCACTGTTCCCTAGCACAGCAGTGGGCTCCAGTGGAAAATGACTTGTGTATGGACACACAGAGAGGTGTCTCCTCCAGGCTGGAGGACCGCGCCAGCATCTGGGCACAGCAGACCCAGAAAATGTCCTGGGCTATGACCATTTCTGCAGCCTTGGGCAGCTGAGGCCTGGAGAAACCAAGTTTACAAAACTCTTCAACTTTTTCACAAAAAAGGTCAACAAGGAGAAATGGCATAAGAATCAAAACCCACCTTGTTTCAAGTCAGGGTTCAGCCTGGCCTTAGTCAATGAAGTCAACCAAGGCAGTCTGTCCTTTCTTTCCTTCTAGTATGAAAAGCACATTGCTTTTCCTATGGTTAAAAACCTAGGCTTTGAAACCAGACTGCCTGTGTTTAAACCCCATTTTGCTACTTCCTGGCTGTGTGATTTCAGAGAAGATACTTAACTTCTCTGAGCCTGAAGAGCTGCATCAATAAAGTGGATATAATAACAGTGACCTCTTCATTGTATAATTAGAGTCAGCTGAGATAAAACACGTGCTGTTCTTAGCCCAGTGACCAGCACATGGTAACCATGAGTTGCATGATTTCTGCTGCTATTAGTTTATTACTAATCATAAATGTAATAATAAATAATTTACCGTGGCTCATGAGCTGATAGGTGGAGCCAGATACAAATTTTCACAAATGAATTCAAGTTTGGGGACAAAGGGGTTGGAAAATTAACAAGAAATTTCTGGTCGTTTGTATAACATCCCCCTCAACCCGCATCCCGCTCCCCCCACACACACACCACCCATTTCACATTGGAAAATAAAAGGATCTTTTAAAAATACGTTTGAATGGCATTTTAGCTTATCTGTACATCTAAGATACAATTGCCCTGTTTTTGGTTTCGGCTGTTTTCCGGCTGCGGTGTTTTTCTCATTGATCAGAGAGAAATCCCCAAGGTCTGGCAAAGGAAGCTTTTAATTGCTCTGGATGGACCGATTTTTGGCTTAACTGCTCAAGCATATAATTGAGTGAGAAAGAGAGAAAGAATGAATCACTTTGAGATTGCTCTGCGATAAATATATAGTCAGACCTCCCCTTCTTGGCCAGACCTAAAAGATCTCTGGCTGGGCTCCCACAAGCCCTGGAGAAGGAGAGCACAAAGCAGAAACCATTTTCCTGATCGTTATCAAAATAATGATAAGTGATAATAATAACCACTATCCTTTATCAGATGTGCTTACTATAGGCTGAATCTCCCAAAAAGCAGACCCTGAGACAGACATTCTAGTCAATCTACTTTATTTGGAAGAGATCCTCGAGGCACTAGGAAGGGAGTGGGAAAGTGAGACCGAGAATAGAAGTCAGTCAATAAAGGGTGTGTTTTTGAACAGGTTACCACTGGGGCTCCTGGAGTTTAATTCCCCTGGGAACTGTGGGGGCCAGTACAAAACACACACTTTAGCAACATCTTGTTCAAGGGATGAGAGATGAGGGAAGCGGGGAATTTATACCCCAAGCCCATCAGTCTCTGGGTGAGGACTGCTCCTGGGGTATTAATGCACGGGCACTCACAGCCATCCCCAATGCAGGTAGCCAGAGAAAGCCCTGGGTCAGAGTCACAAGAGATAGCAGTCAGGAGTAGGGAAAGGGGATGTTTGAAGAAAGGGGGTCATCAACAGCACCTAAATAAAAAACGCAAAAATACGAGTCCCCATATCCTCAGTCAAAAGAGCCAAGGATGTGTGACCAAACTGAATATATAATCTTTGTTAAAGTCAATGAAATAGTTAAACATCTATTTCTAACAATTAATTTATTACCTACACGGCATGCCTACAATTATATATTACATGTGCTGATATATTAATTTAGAGGCGTTGCTTTCTTCACCCTCATTCCAGGACTCAATTTCATAGCAGTTCCTCCAAGTCATCTTTGCACTCAGGATCTATGTCATCATCAAAGCTACCCTTTGAGTCATTGGAGTTTTCTGAGCATAACTTTTCCTCTCCCTCCTTCTCTGTTCTTGGTGATATAGCATTTTTGGAATCTGGAGGATGCTTTCAGTGGAATTTTTATCCCAAGCCTGCAGCACCTATTTGCATACCATTAGGGCAGCTGGTTGTTCCATTCATCCCTGAGGTGTCATGCATGGCCTCAGTAATATAACCACTGACATAGTGTGGGGACAGAGCCCGGAGTGCAGATTCCAGGCTCTCGGCCTCACGTGGAAAGGTGCTCACTCGGGTAGTAAATGGCCATCAACTGTGATTGGATGGCCATCAGCTGTGGCTAGTTGACCATCAGCTGTAACCAGTGAGCCATTGGCCACTAATATAACTGCCGTGGCTACGCTGCAGAAAATGGGGGCTAGCAAGGGTGGAGTATGGATTGCAGATAGTGTGGCTCCTGCTTCCTGTGTCTCCAACCCAGCCGCCAGCGAGACTATGGTGGTATGACTCCCCTACTTATGGCTCCGTGAGTGTTCCTTTTTGGCCTCACCATGACCTGTGTTCTTATGTGGAGAGCAGGATCAGAGACCCCGCAGGCCACCCTGCATGACACATGGCTTTCTTAAGTGTCTTTAAAAGACTTGTTCACACTCCTGTTGCAAGGCTATGACACCACACCCTTGGGAATTGGTTCCAAATCTGGGTTAAACTTCCTAGCCTCCTTCTAGCAATTCCCTAGTAAACAGCCAAAACAACCATGAATGAAGGTTGCTTCAGGTAACACACTTCACCCAAACAGCACCTGGTTGTTCAAATCTATCCCAGGGATCATCTGGGGAGTGGGGAACATCACGGTGTTTTCAAATATAGTGGTTTTGGCAGTTACATGCGTAAACTCATCTAACCCTCACAACCACCTCTATGAGGTAGGTTCTCTTATTCCATTTAACAGATGGAGAAGCTGAGTCTCTGAGTGGCTCAAGGAGGAGTGGAGTAACAGTGGTGGATATGACTTCAGGACATGGGCACCCTCCCTCTTACCACATTGCCACACTTGGCAGATGAGGGCTGTGCCATGGGCATAGCTTGTAGACTCCCCAACCAATCAGGAAACTGGCGGACTGAAAGCCCCAGCTGACCCAGCAGTACGTCAGGGTCTCCTCTCTACTCCCTCAGCTTTTCTGAGCTAGGGGGAAGCAAGGTACAACCTCCACCACGCCAGCTGAAAACTTCCACAAGGAAATGCAAAGAAAGAGTTTTTTGCACACAGGGATCTGGGGCTCCTTTCAAACACGAGGCCCAAGACCATTTCAGATGGGCAGGTAAATGTCTGCAAGGGGTTTAAAGACAAGACAAAACAGGAAAAGCTTGACTTCTATCTTTTCTCTCTAGCTAACCTATCAATCACAGTTGGGCTATTTGCTGATTGATAGAGTGAAAGAACTAGAGAGGATAGTAAGGGAGAGTTGGCATTCAGCATGGTGCCATAGGAAGACTGTGGGCTTTGAAGCCTAGTAGGGCTGAGTTCACCACCTCCCAGCACTCTCAGCCTCACTTTCACCTTCTGTAGAATGGGTACTGCTGCCTACCTCGCAGAATGTGTTGAACCTTAAGTGGAATGCAGCTGCTGACACTAGTCAGCTCAGCAGTGTTAATCCCCTTCCCCAACGTCTCAACCAACAATTCTTTAAACACTTACCAGGTGCCACACACAGTGGGAAATTAAAGGGTGAGAGAAAAAAAGAGACTCATTGCCTAATCTATTTGGAGAGAAAGACAAAAACACATAAAACAAGAACAATAATAAAAGCCCTGCTTGCACTTTACATGCATGCATGCACTGTCTTTGGGACAGGTCTTACTGTCATCACCATCTTACAGATGAGGAAACTGAGTCTCCAAGATGTGAAGGAACTTGCCCAACTTCACATAGTAAGTGGCAGTGGGGTAACTTGAACCCCAAATCTGACTAAGAGGAGAGAAGGGAGGGATGGTGAGGCCTGTTGAGGGCTGCAATGGGGTAGACTGGGTCTAGAGTTGGGAGGGGTGCCTAGATGGAGAGAGAAAGCAGCCTCAACAGGAATGGAGAGCTGGACACCTTGTTTCCTCCCCTTGTCCAGCAGGTACACCCCCACCAAATACTAAGGGCGTCCCTTGGGGGGCAAATGACATGCCTGTCTGACAAAACCCCTCCTAACTTCCACTGGAGACACCTAGTCCAGGTCTGGCACTAACAGCCATGTGTGGGAGCACCCCGATCTCCCAAGCCAGGGAGTCAAGCAAGCCCAGTAGCCAAACTTTTATCCCTAGATCCCAGGTGGAGTTTCCTGCCTTCTGGAAATCATAATGTGAGACAAGAGAAGAGGAAGAAGCAGGAGAGGGACGAGAAGACCCAGCAAAGAGAAGACAGGGACTCTTTTTCCCCCAAAAGGGCCCATGAGAGGGGACACATTGCAGCCAAGGCTGCTGAGTTCCCAGACAAAGCCGTGGGTGTCCCGGGGGGATGTTAGGCTCTTGCTGGAAGGCTGCCCTTGGCCTTGAACTCACATCTCTTCACAGCTGCAATGTGCAGAGGGTTCTCAGTGGCAGGGTTTCAATATTGCAAACAGATCCTCAGCAAATTGTGCCTCCAGCTCTCCATGGCAAGCCACGTCAGCAAAACATACCAAGGAAGAGAAGTTTGGTGCCAGCAAAGCTTGGAAGCGGCCCAGGAGCCAAACGCTACTCAGATGCTATTTTAAATCAGCCAGTGGTATTCCCTCCCTCTGGTGACAACAACCAGATTTGGTGGTAAGCAGACGTGCCCCATTTAATGAACATTTGATAGACAATCCCCAAAGCATACCATGAGACTGGGCCCAACTATGGCCACACAGAACCTTTAACACATGTAGCTCAGTGACCACAAGAGGAACATAAAAGGACTGGGAGGTAACTTCTGTGACCCACCCATCACAGACATTCTCTAATTCCATATTTTCCCTCAGCCTCCTTCATGTCTCCACAAGTTCTGGTGGACTGGACCCTTCAGTGATCCCCTCACTATCAAAACAAGGAATATGTGTACCTGTTCACTTTGCAGTGATAGCACTTACAGAATGCACAATTTAGTCTCAAGAAAAGACTGGTAGACAGTTGTCACTTTCTGGCGGTTCTTTTCCTATTTGGGGGGATGCGCTCCCACTGTAGGGATCATGGTCATGGTAGGTAATAGGTCCCTACCTCCTAGTCCAGAAGACCAGGGTAAGGGCATAGGCGTTGGCCCAGACAATTCGATCACCATGCACAGGACTTCAAATGTTGAGCGAGAGATGAAAACACTCAGGAACCCGTTTGCATTCATTTCATGGCTATAGCAGCCAGTGGCTGAGGTGGTAGCCAGAGACCACCAGCAGCAATGTCCAGCAGTGGCAGTGTCCAGAGATGTTTTTCAAGCCACTTCATCCCATGCCTTTGCCTGTAGTCCTGCTACCAAACCACTCACAACTCTAGTCAATTTTCTGAGCCCACAACTTTGGGCTATACGTACATTCTACAAACTATCCAATAATCTCCCAATGGCTTCTGTTTTTGCTTAAAGCTAGCCACAATTGATTTCTCTTTCTTGCACCCCAAAACACTGACTGGTACAGTGTGTCAAACCATTCTTTTTTTAATTCAAGAGTTAAATAATGTCAAAGAATAATATTTTGGGAAAAAAGGGTAAAATTATGACTCTCATCAAAATATACAGATTTTATTTAACTCATTTGTTAATAAGGGAACCAATTGAAGTGTTCTAAGTGGTTCAAAGGAGAATTAGAAGAACCAAAAACACATCAGTGATCAGAATGCTGAAATAATTTTCTATTTGGATAGGTAGAAGTGAATTGAATTCCACTGGACACAATTAATTTGCATTTCTATGAACACAAATCATTGGCATTATTATCAATTTTCTATGACTTACTTTTATGAAATAGCTCTAAAACAATGAAAGGCAGAGATAACCAGGAAGGGTACCCTAGACAGGGCACTCAATGATCTTTTTCTTGTCCATTTGAAGGTCTCTCACCAGTTTTCCCTCACAATAGTATAGGAGACAACCAAATGGGTGGAAGAAACAATAAATGTTACACAGAGGATCCTGCCCATTTCAGGCTGGAATCATGTGGAAGATTTGTGCAGAAGACAGAAATTAGCAAGATTTTAAGGGCTGACTAAGAGTTGGAGAGGAGGGTGTTCTGGGTGAAGGGGAAAGTGTGAGCATTAAAGAGCCGGACATGTTCAGACCTGAGGGCAGAGTGGACCCATCTAACCATAAAAGCAGGTTTGTGAAGGACACTGGTAGGTGGCAAGGTTGGAAATATAAATTGAAACATTCTTGTGGCTTATAACTATAGCTCTCGGAACTTTTTAACAGTCTTGAGAAAAGAGAGGTAAGATGATAATATAAAAATAGCATCAAAATAGTCATCTAAAAGGGATGCTTGGAGATGCTCTGTCCCTTAGTCTGTTCCTCGTAGATAATTTTGATGTGCCTTCCTAGTGACTGTTTTTTAAAGAAGTGTCCCCCCTCCTTGCTGAGGATGAAGCAGCAGCAAACCAGGTTGAAACAGATGACCCCAACCCTTGGGGGTGAAGGAACAGAATTTGAACTCAGAAAGACCCAACTGCAGTCAGGTGATGCTGACCTTGGAATGGTAAAAACATATAAAATTAGGACTGTTATCATGGTAACCCAGAGTCTGTCACACACTGGGTTTGGGGCAGCAGAAGCACAAAGCCTTGAGGATAGTCTGCAGGGAGAGGGGAGCAGACTGGCAGAGAAGTGACTGACAACCCCAGGTTGCCTGGCAACCTCTTGTCCCTGAGGCTGTGAGACTTCTCTTAGAAGCCAGGTTCCAACAGCTGCCCCTTGTTCCTTGAGTTCACATGAATGGCTCTCTGCTCCTTGTCCCCAAATAGGCTTCAAGGAGTATGATGAACCTGGAGCCATTTCTTCCCCAACACCCACTCTCCCTGCATTTGGGGCAAAGTTTGCAGGAGAGTTTTTGAATAAAGATTCAATGACTAAATGAATGAATAGTGAATGGTACAAAATTCCATCATTTGACTTCTTTCAGGAAGACCTAGGACATTCCACTTTACCTGCCACTTGTTTGTTAGTTAAACATCAATGGCTACCTTTCAGTGAGTACTTATTATGTGCCAGGCACCATGCTAAGCTCCGCAACTTTCAGAGTGGTGACTGATTCGGAGCTGGGCCCGGAGCCAACTACCTGAGTTGAAGCCTGGCTCTGACTCTTACCAACTGTGTGACCTTGGAAAGTTATTTAACCTCTCTGGGTGGGGGGTTTCCTCACTCATAGAATGGGAACAATAATTTACCTGCCTTAGGTTGTCGTGGGGATTCAATAAGTGAAAACAAGCAAAGCACTTAAAATGATGCCTGACACAAAGTAAGTGCTCAATAAAAATTTGATCTAATCTAAAAAACATCCTTCATAAGATAAATACTCTTATTATCTCCAGTTCAGAGATAGAAAAACTAAAGTTTAAAGAGGTTAAGCCCTCTCCTGAGCTAGCAAGTAGTAGTGGGGCTGAGGTTCAGATCCATAGCTGATTCCAGAACCTGTTTGCAGAGCTATTATCTTATGCAGCTTAAATGTTTATTGTACATCTATTAAGTACACAGTGCCAGGTGCTGGGGATACAGCTGTCTTCAAGTCACACTCAGACTCCACCTCATGGAGCCTACCACCCCACCTTCATGTCCTCCAGAGGCTGAGCCAACTAGCCCTTCAGAGTAGCCCTTCCTGAAGCCCTGTGCACCCTTTCTTCCTGGGGTGATGCTGCGGGATGCCTCGGAGGATTCAGGCCTGTGGGCTGGACCGTTCACGTATTGGGTTAAAGAAGGGGAGACCCATGACTGGAGGTACAGCCTCTTGTGGGTGGCCAGTGTTTCCATCAGGCCTCTGCATCATTCACTGAAGCTGGCAATGTTTAAATCCATCTTTTAATACAATACAGACCGAGCTGGAGTAAAACCAGAGAGAGACAGAGATCCAGCTGCAAAGCCCTACCAGACTCTCAGCTCTCAGCTCTCGGTGGGTTGGCAGCAAGCTCAGGGCGAGCTGAAGGACGCCACGTAGCACAGCTAGCCTTCCGGTCTCTAGCCCATCCCACTCCTCAATCTGCTTCTCATTAGCTGCACAAGTGTAGCCTGGCTGGGTGCCGGGCTGGAGGGAGGGTTTGGCAGGGCTTGCTCATCAAGCCCCGCCTGTCTAGCCTGGGTTCTCTTCGCCCAGCCCTGTCCATCAGCACAGCCGACCACTTGGGGGCTCCTCTCTCACCTCCCCACGTCCTCCCTCTCTTGTGCCGAGTCCCTCTGCAGCAACGTCTTCCAGGCACATTCACACCCACAAAGCACGCACATTTCTCATTCCACTCAGCACCCAGTCCCGCCAAGCTTTCTTCCTTATTCTTTTAGAACCCTCATAAACCTCAGACAGTGTAGCCCAGAGATTCAAGGGCGTAAGCTCTAGCGTTAGACCAGCCTGGGATCAAATCCCTTGCGTACTGCTTGCTAGCTGTGTGACTTTGGCAAATTACTTAATTTCTTTGGGCCTTAGTTTCTCCAACTGTAAAGTAGGGATGATAGTAACAGTACCTATTTCATAGGATTATTGTGAGAATTAAATAAAGTAACACAAATTAAGGGCCTGGCTTAAAATCAGTGTTGGTCTCCCACAGGCATCAAAAAGACGAATCTGAATTGGAGTGTTAATCTTCCCCAAGAGACTTACAATTGGCCAAAGGAGGGTTCTACATTCTGGGACAGAAATTAACCGTTTTGTTTTAGAGTGGCTACAGGGGAGTAGGAGGTGCCTCTCTCTATATTCTATTAATAGATACCTCAAAGGCAGTCAAATTTCACAGTCTACTGTTTTTTCAGTTAGGTATTCATGAGCGTCATTCGTGTGCCAGGCTCTGCGCGGGGAACTGCAGCCTCCTGTAGATCAAAGAGCTCAGAACGCAGTGGCAGAAAGAAATGTGAAACTAAATGATCACCAAGCACACATTACCGAAGTCAGTAACAGAGGAGTTTAGAAAGTGCCACAGAAACAGGAGAGGAACCAGCCCCAAGTCGATGGGAGCAGTTAGGAAACCTTCCTGGGTGACAAGGAGCAGGGTCTCAAAGGAGAACCACCCACATGGACAGAAAGCACCCCTCTTAAACTCTCAGATGCGTGGTAGGTCCCATTTTTCTCTGCAAAGGAAGCAGAATTCCTTAGCCCCATTTGGCTGAAAAAGTCGAGGCACTGAGAGTGAGTGACATCTTTCTTCCTCATGAGCAGATTTTAGTAAAGGGATGTCCTCCCTGATCACAAATGGCCGGCTCTTTCTGCTTCCATGCTTGGCAGGAGTTTACTAGGAAGAAAAGAAGATGAGCAGGAGGATGGAGGCTGGAAAGATAAGCCAGGGCTGGCTGGCCACAGGCCTGGCATGGGGTCTGGACTTTGTCCCATGTGGGCGTGAGGAGCCAGCACAGAAGTGTTCACACCCCCACATTGCTCCACCAGCCACAAGGCCAGACTTTGTCCTTGTAATTCCCAGAACTGCCCTGAAACACGACTCCTCACTACTATACATGGTTTAAATGCAATGATTTAAAAAGAAGCCTGCTCAGGGAGAGAGGGGCATTCCCCTTCCAAGAATCAGAGAACCGGTTCCTCACCTGCCCAGCCCTTTGCTGTGTCAGTGCCGGAAGCAGGCATCAGGAGGACCCAGAGAGCACTACCACTATCATTTATTGGACACTGAGAGAGCCAGGCCCTGTGCTGGGAGCCACACACATACCAGTCCCAACCACCCATAAAATCAGAACTCTGGGACAAGCGTCACTAGCACAGTGGAAACAACTGTGTCCCAGCAGCCTGGAATGAGAGTAGAATAGAAGCCCAGCTCTGGCTGAGCCATGCAGACATCTCAGGGGCTTGTGGAGGTTTTGACCACCCCTTCAATGCCGCAGAAAGGGAAAGTGGGGTGGGCAGGCTGGGGACACAGGAGGCTCCCCTGGTTTACTCTGAGCCCACACAAGCTGGGTAACAGGGACAGACACATCTTTGGCAAGGGTGAGGTAAGACAGAGTTGAGGCACCGGCCAGCTGCAGCCCCTCACAGAGGGGCAGCCAGACTTACCAAATAAAAATACCAGATGCCCATTTACATTTGAATTTTAAATAACCCAGAAAAAAATGTTTAGTATGAGGTATCCCACAGACTAGGGCCATGGCAATGGGGATAAAGAGAAGGGGACAGATTTAAGATTTGATTTAGAGATAGACTCTATGGGGGTTGGTGATGAGTTGAATGTAGGCGATGAGGATGAGGGAGAAGTCAAGGAAGCCCCCGGACTCTCGGCGAGAGCAACTGTGCATTAGTGGGGCCGTTATGTGAGAAAGGGAGATGGCGCAGGGTATGATTAGAGAAGGGAGCCATAGGTTCTGTTTCTGATTATGTTAAATTGGGTTCTGAGAAAGACCACCTGAGAGTGAGAGCTCAGAGAACAGAGACAACCTCCAGGACTTGAAGACTGTCAACATTTGCAGATCACAGAGGAAAACAGCCAAGGAAACAGAGTCAGAGCAGCCAGGGAGGCAGGAGGAAAACCCACAGGGACGGGCAAGAGAAGCAAGTGTCCAAAAGGCAGGGGGCGGACCATGTGGGATGCAGCAGGGAGATCTAATAAGGTGAGAAGTGGAAACCAAAGCCAGCCTACAGTGGGCTGAAGAGAAAATTAGTGGAGAGGAAGGGAGGAAGCAAATGTGCTACATCCATCAAGAAATCCTGCAGTTTGTGATTAGTTCATTCATTTATTCTATTCTTTAGATTCCACATATATATGAGATCATAAGGTATTTGTCTTTTTCTGTCTGACTTATTTCACTTAGCATAATGTTCTCTAGAGCTATCCATATCATTGCAAATGGTAAGATTTCATTCTTTATGGCTGTGTAATATTCCATTGTATAAATGTACCAGTTTCCTAACCCAGTCATTTACCGATGGGCATTTCAGTTGTTTCCATGTCTTGGCTATTGTAAATAGCACTGCAATAAACATAGGGGTGCATAGATTTTTTTTAATTAGCATTTTGGAATTCTCTGGATAAATACTCAAGAGTGGAATTGCTGGGTCATAACGTAGTTCCATTTTCAATTTTTTGAGATACCTCCATACTGTTAGATGGGAGGGGGGTTGGGGATAAGGGGGAATGTAAGGGGATTAGAAAGCACAATCGGTAACTACAAGGTTGCCACGGAGATACGAAAGTCAATTTGGGGAATATAATCAATAATGTTGTAAAGATTCTGTAGGGTATCCGATGGACACTTGTCTTATTAGGGAGACGACCTCAGGGATGATGTAGATGCCTGATCACTGCGCTGTACACGTGAAGCTGAAGCTGAATAATAATGAATGTCAACTTTAATTTTATAGATAGATAGATAGATAGATAGATAGATAGATAGATAGATAGATAGATAGAGTCACAAGAAGTGGAGTACAGCATAAGGAATAGAGACAGTGGAAATGTAATGGCTGTATGCGATGTCAGAGGGGTAGCAGATTGGGGGCGGGGGGTTATCACTTTGTGAGGGGTATAAATGATAAATGTCTAACTATTACAGTGTTTTGTAAACATGAAACTAATAGAACAAAAGAAAGAAAAAGAAATCCTGCAGTGCGGGAGGGGCTGGGGGCAGAGGGAGCAGAGGCAGCCCAAGAGTGATGGGTTAGGGCAGAAATCCATGATAACCTTCAGGGCACTTCCCTGCATGGAGGCATGGAGACAAATCCTGATCCTCCTCCAACTGGCAGTGAGGCCTTAGACAAATACAGTCAGGTAGAAATTATAAACAGCCTTTTAAAGTTTGTTGAGTGATCTGTAAGAGTGTGATGGATGAATACACATGGTACATATACACAATGGAACTGATATATGTGGATGGATTTCAAAACCGTTATAGGGAGTGAAAGAAGCCAGGCTCAAAAGAACGCCTGCAGTATAAGTCCATTCATAAGAAGTTCTAGAACAGGCAAAACTAACTGGTGATGAAATAAAGATCAGAACAGCAGCTGTCTCAGGGGATCGGGTGGGGGTGGTTGACAGGGCAGGAGCGTGAGGGAATCTTCTGGAGGATGGTGATGGTCTGAACTTTGATAGGGTTTTGATTCACACAGGTGTATGCATTTGTTAAAACTCAGCAAATGGTATACTTAAGATCTGAATATTTCATTGCATTAAATTTTACCTAACAAATGAATTATAATTATTCAACTCTACTTAATGATATATGTGCTGAAGTGTTTAGGGGTGAAATGTACTAAAGTTTGCAACTCTCCTTGAAAGGTATAAAAAAATAAGATGGATTGATAGGCAGATGGAGAGATGGATAGATATATGATGAAGTAAATAGAACAAAATGCTATCCAGGTGGTGGGTATATGGGTGTTCACTGTACAATTTATTCAACTTTGCTGTATTTGAAATTTTCCGTAATAAATAGTGAGGGGAAAAAAAGATGAGAGAATACTTTTCATCCAATCCTCAAATATATGTTGAGCATATGCTGTACATCAGGTGTTGCAAGACAAGAACTAGCGTTGATGGACATGCCCAAAGCTGTGCTCTGAGGTGCCATCTGAGTGAGGGCCAACTGAGCTGGCTCCTTAAAGCAGAGAGCTGTCATTGTCCCTTCTCATGGAGGACACGCAGGTCCAGAGGTCAAGTGTAAAGATAAAGGTGAAAGAGAAAAGCACACATAGGTCTGCCAGCAACTGATTTAAAGAAACAAGTCTCAAGCTGGTGGAGAGGGCAGACAGCTGGGTGGCCTGGCCCTGGGGATTCAGACTAGAATATTCAGTACATTCCTGGAGAGTTAAATACAGAGAGTTAAGCAGCTTGGGAACAACTGCTTAAACCCCAGTGGTTGAAATATGGCCCCATCTAATTTGCTCACTGCTTGAGAGTTTTAAATAAAGTTCTAACCCTTCTGTACATATGACAGAATAGGAAACCCAGACCTCCTCCCCGCAGGTTGTATCTTTAGGGATTTTCATCACAGCACTGTTTTAAGAGTGCAAGTTTGGCAGTAGCTGACATGTATATGGTGAGGAGGTTGCTGACTAAGTCATTCGTGATGGCTTGTAAGTGCAGTGGAGGTCCATTTCTCCATTAGGAAGGACATTGGTATTGAGGAAGAATATAGATACCGCGTCTTCCAGAGCTTTGACAAAACCTCAGATGCCCGCATCTGACCAAGCATATTGTTGGAGCGATCATTGGGGTCGCATCTTTCTAGAAGTTTGCTGTGAATGAACCAGGAAGAAGACATACACAGATTTCTACAGGAATTAGGATTCCGTGAAAGATTTTGAGGAGATGAGGAAAGCTGGTATCTTTCAGAGTGCAAAGTGATTTCAGACTGTAAAGTATTTCTTTGAGTTGACTTCTATGGAAATTTGTCACTGACCTGTGTTCATGAACTATGAAACATGAGTATTTGGTCTAGGAGCAGTTTCTCTTGATAAACAAACAATTAACAAATACAGTGAAAAAAAGTGCAATGGAATTGTACACAGCAGTTAAAAAATGAGAGAGGTAAATCTATATATCTTGGACTTTGAACAGCCCAAATCATAATGTACAGTAAATATATATACCGGGGATGCCAAAAAAATGTATACAAGTGCACACTTTGGTCAACGTTGCTCAAGCAGTAGTTCACCATAATCAGAAGTGTCTGGAAGCTGATGGTAACCACTCTGAGCACCTATTGTAATTGCAGAAGTCAAATGTGACTTGTAGTCATCCTTTTCATTTTTTTTAATTAATTTATCTATTTTTTAATTTATTGGGGTGACAATTATTAGTAAAATTACATAGATTTCAGGTGTACAATTCTGTATTACATCATCTATAAATCCCATTGTGTGTTCACCACCCAGAGTCAGGTCTCCTTCCATCACCATATATTTGATCCCCCTGACCTTCATCTCCCACCCCCCACCCCCCTTACCCTCTGGTAACCACTAAACTATTGTCTGTGTCTGTGAGTTTCTGTTTCTCATTTGTTTGTCTTGTTCTTTTGCTGTTTTTGGTTTATATACCACATATCAGTGAAATCACATGGTTCTCTGCTTTTTCTGTCTGATTTATTTTAATTAGCATCATACTCTCAAGATCCATCCATGTTGTCACAAATGTTCCTATATCATCTTTTCTTACCGCCGAATAGTATTCCATTGTGTATATATACCACAACTTTTTTATCCATTCATCTATCAAAGGACATTTTGGTTGTTTCCATGTCTTGGCCAGCGTAAACAAAGCTGCAATGAACATTGGAGCACAATTGTCTTTATGGATAAATGTTTTCAGATTTTTTGGGTAGACACCCAGGGGAGGGATTGCTATGTCATATGGTAATTCTATTTGTAATTTTTTGAGGAACCTCCACACTGCCTTCCATAATGGCTGCACCAGTCTGCATTCCCACCAACAGTGTATGAGCGTTCCTTTTTCTCCACAGCCTCTCCAACACTTGTTACTATTTGTCTTGTTGATGATAGCAATTCTGACTGGGGTGAGGTGATATCTCATTGTGGTTTTGATTTGCATTTCTCTGATGATTAGTGATGAGCATTTTTCCATATGTCTATTTGTCATTTGTATGTCCTCTTTGAAGAAATGTCTCTTCAGGTCCTCTGCCCATTTTTCAATTGGGTTGTTTGTTTTTTTGTTGTTGAGTTGCATGAGTTCCTTGTATATTTTGGATATTAGCCCCTTATCGGAGGCACTGTTTGCAAAAATCTTCTCCCATTCAGTTGGTTCCCATTTTATTTTGTCGATGGTTTCTTTTGCTGTGCAGAAGCTTTTAAGTTTCATATAGTCCCATTCGTTTATTTTAGCTTTTACTTCCATTGCCTTTGGAGTCAAATTCATAAAATGCTCTTTGAACCCAAGGTCCATAAGTTTAGTACCTATGTTTTCTTCTATGCAGTTTATTGTGTCAGGTCTTATGCTTAAGTCTTTGATCCATTTTGAATTAATTTTGGTACATGGTGACAAATAGCAGTCCAGTTTCATTCTTTTGCACATGGCTATCCAATTCTCCCAGCACCATTTGTTGAAGAGGCTGTCTTTCCTTCATTGTATGTTTTAAGCTTCTTTGTCAAAAATTATCTGCCCACATTTATGTGGTTTTATTTCTGCATCCTCAATTCTATTCCATTGGTCTATGTGTCTGTTTTTCTGCCAATACCATGCTGTTTTGATTATTGTAGCCCTGTAGTACAAGCTAAAGTCAGGGAGTGTGATACCTCCAGTATTGTTCTTTTTTCTTAAGATTGCTTTGGCTATTCGGGGTCTTTTGTGGTTCCAAACAAATCTGATGATTTTTTGTTCTATTTCTTTTTAAAAATGCCATTGGGATTTTGATGGGGATTGCATTAAATCTGTATATTGCTTTGGGTAATATGGCCATTTTAACTATGTTGATTCTTCCAATCCATGAGCACGGAATGTCTTTCCATTTCTTTGTGTCTTCTTCAATTTCTTTCAAAAATGTCTTATAGTTTTCAGCATATAGGTCTTTCACATCCTTGGTTAAGTTTATTCCTAGGTATTTTATTCTTTTTGCTGCAATTGCAAAAGGAATTGCTTTTTGTATTTCTTTTCCTGAGATTTCATTGTTAGTATATAGGAATGCAATGGACTTTTGTACGTTGATTTTGTAGCCAGCAACTTTACTGTATTCGTTGATTGTTTCTAATAGCTTTTTGGTGGAGTCTTTAGGGTTTTCTATATATAGCATCATGTCATCTGCAAAGAGTGATAATTTAACTTCTTCATTCCCAATTTCGATGCCTTTTATTTCTTTCTCTTGCCTGATTGCTCTGGCAAGGACTTCCAACACTATGTTGAAAAGCAGAGGTGATAGGGGACAGCCCTGTCGTGTTCCTGAATGTAGAGCAAAGGGCTTCAGTTTTTCACCATTAATTATGAGATTAGCTGAGGGCTTGTCATATATGGCCTTTATTATGTTAAGGTATTTTCCTTCTATACCTATTTTATTAAGTGTTTTAATCATAAATGGATGTTGTATCTTGTCAAATGCTTTTTCTGCATCAATTGATATAATCATATGATTTTTGTCCTTTATTTTGTTTATGTGATGTATCACATTGATGGATTTGTGGATGTTGAACCATCCTTGTGCCCTAGGGATGAACCCCACTTGGTCGTGATGAATAATCTTTTTAATGCATTGTTGTATTCGATTTGCTAGAATTTTGTTTAGGATTTTTGCATCTGTATTCATCAGAGATATTGGTCTGTAGTTTTCTTTTGTGTGTTGTCCTTACCAGGTTTTGGTATCAGGGTAATGTTGGCCTCATAAAATGAGTTAGGGAGTACTGTCTCTTCTTCAATATTTTGGAAGAGTTTGAGCAGGATTGGTATTAGGTCCTCTTTGAAGGTTTGGTAGAATTCACTAGTGAAGCCATCTGGTCCCAGACTTTTGCTTTTGGAAAGGGTTTGGATGACTGATTCAATTTCGTTACGGGTGATTGGTCTGTTTAGATTTTCCAGTTCTTCATGGTTCAGCCTTGGAAGGCTACATGTTTCTAAGAACTTGTCCATTTCTTCTAGGTTATTGAATTTTGTGGCATATAGTCCATCATAGTATTCTTGGATGATCCTTTGTATTTCTGTGGTGTCCGTGATAACTTCCCCTTTTTCATTTTTTATTTTGTTAATCAATGTCTTCTCCCTTTTTCTCTTAGTGAGTCTAGCCAAGGATTTGTCAATTTTGTTAATCTTTTCAAAGAACCAGCTCTTTGTCACATTAATTTCTTCTATTTTCTTTTTGTTCTCTATTTCATTTAGTTCTGCTCTGATTATTGTCATTTCCTTTCTTCTGCTGACCTTCAGTTTCACTTGTTCTTCTTTTTCTAGTTCTTTAAGGTGTAACATGAGGTTATTTATTTGGGATTTTTCTTGTTTCTTGAGATAGGACTGTAATGATATAAATTTCCCTCTTAAAACTGCTTTTGTTTCATCCCCAAAATTTTGGTAGGATGTATTTTCATTGTCATTTGTTTCAATGTATCTTTTGATCTCTCCTCTAATTTCTTCTTTGACCCAGTCATTTTTTAAAAGTATGTTGTTTAATCTCCATGTATTTGTGTTTTCCCTGCTTTCTTTTTGCAGTTGATATCCAGTTTCAAAGCCTTGTGATCAGAGAATATGCTTGATATGATTTCAATCTTCTTAAATTTGCTGAGGCTGATTTTATGTCCCAATATATGGTCTATCCTTGAGAATGTTCCATGTAAACTAGAAAAGAATGTATAGTCTGATGTTAGGATGAAGTGCTCTATAAATGTCAATTATGTCCATTTCATCTAATGTGTCATTTAGGGCTGCTATTTCGTTATTTATTTTCTGTTTGGATGATCTATCCATAGCTGTCAATGATGTATTTAAGTCCCCTAGTATAATTGTGTTTTGGTCAATTTCTCCCTTTAGTTCTGTTAGTAGTTGCTTGGTATATTTCGGTGCTCCCTGATTGGGGGCATAAATATTGATGACTGTTATGTCTTCTTGTTGTATAGTCTCTTTACCATTATGAAATGTCCATCTTTGTCTCTTGTTATCTTTTTCACCCTGAAGTCTGTTTCATCTGATATCATTATGGCTACACCTGATTTTCTCTGGGTACCATTTGCTTGGAGTGTCAATTTCCACCCTTTCACTTTGAGTCTATGCTTGTCCTTGTAGCTGAGATGTGTCTCTTGGAGACAGCATATGGTTGGGTTTAGTTTTTTGATCCAATCTGCTACTCTGTGCCTTTTTATTGGTGAGTTCAGTCCATTTACATTTAGGGTGATTATTGATATGTGAGGATTTCCTGTCATTCTATCTTTAGTTTTCTGGTAAGGCTGTGTCTCCATTGTTTCTTTGCCTTTTTGTTGTTGTCTATTATTTCTGTGTGGTGGTATTCTATGATGTTTCCCTCTGTTTCTTCTTTTATTACAGTATATATTTCAGTTCTGGATTTTTTTTGAGTGGTTACCCTTAAGTTTATGTAAAAGAAAGTTTGATATTTAGAGTATTCCATTTTCTTCAGCACGCTTACTTTCTCCATTCCCATATTCCGGTTCAGGCCTTTACTCTCCTCCTTTTTATGTTTTGGTTGCCACAAATTGTCCCTGTTGATGGTGGTCGAATAGCCTCCTTTAGTATTTCTTGTAGTGCAGGTCGTGTATTAGAAAATTCCCTCAGCTTCTGTATGTCTGGAAAGGTCTTTATTCCTCCTTCATATCTAAAGGATATCTTTGCTGGATATATTATTCTTGGCTCATAATTTCTCTCTTTCAATAGTTTGAATATTTGGTTCCACTCCCTCCTGGCTTGTAGAGTTTCTGCTGAAAAATCTGATGATAATCTAATGGGCTTTCCTTTGTAGGTTACTGTCTTCTTTTTCCTGGCTGCCTTGAGGATTCTTTCTTTGTCGTTGATTTTAGACAGCTTCAATACAATGTGCCTTGGAGAAGGCCTGTTGGGATTGAGGTAATTAGGTGTTCTATTTGCTTCTTGGATTCGAGGATCCAGTTCTGTCCACAAGTTTGGGAAGTTCTCATCAACAATTTGTTTGAATATATTCTCTGTTCCCTTCTCTCTTTCTTCTCCTTCTGGTATGCCCATTATTCTTATATTGCTCTTTCTGATGGAGTCAGAAAGTTCTTGTAGAGTTCTTTCATTTCTTTTAAGTCTCAAGTCTCTTTCTTCTTCCATCTGTGTCATTTCCAGGTTTCTATCTTCGATGTCACTGATTCTTTCCTCCATCTGGTCAACTCTACTACCTAAGCTGGTTATTTCATTCTTAATTTCTTCTATTGAGTTCTTAATCTCCAGAAATTCTATTTGGTTCTTTTTAAAATTTCAATCTCTTTTGTAAAATGCTCATGTTGTTCTTTGATTGTGTTTCTGAGTTCATTAAACTGCCTTTCTGTGTTTTCTTGCATCTCGTTGAGTTTTTTTCAGAATTGCAATCTTGAATTCTCTGTCATTTTCACATATTTCCATATCTTTAAGTTCCTTTTCTGGAGACTTTTCACTTTCTTTCTGAGCTGTCTTGTTGCCTTGGTTATTCATGGCAATTACTGATTTATTATTTCTCTTCCTAGACATCTACAGGAGAGGCTTCTGCAACAGGTTGATAGGAAGAGGTCTTTCTTTTGTTTTCCATTACTTGTTGGTAGAATGTTTTATTTTCTCTCCAACTGCAGCCTTTTTTTCCCTCACACATGGTAGTGCTATGTTTTCTCTGCACTATTCCAGCATCTCACACAATGGGGGGATTCCCTGGGAGATGGGCTTCTCCTCTGTTCATAGTTCACCTGGGTCACAGGGCACAGTGTCCATGTGGGTATGCGGAGAGCTTTGAAGTTCCAAAGCTCTTCCTGTACCAGATTCAGAGCCCATATGTTTCAGCGGTTCTGTTTATACCTGCAGGGATCCGCCCAGATAGGTGGGACCAAGGGAAGGGTGAGTTGTGAGAGGTGGCCAAGAGCAATGGCAGCGACCACCACCACAGCCGGTCCTGCTTCCACAGCTCCCTCCCCTTTGCCGGAACTAGTTGAGCTGCGAATCTGTGTCTGCGGTCCACAGTTCTCAGAACAGCAAATATTCTGTTATTTGATCTGACACTGCCACTGTTCTGTTTCTAGCACCGGGCAGGTGGATGCGGGGCGAGCTCTGGGAGGGTAGGGAGGGGGCGGCTGGTCTCAATGCCTAAGGCTTCCGTTCTCTGCTCGGCAGTGAGGGCTTAAACCACCATTTTCAGCCTTCTTCCCTCAGTCTTTTCTCCAAGGTCTCTGCCATGAGCGTTGGGTTCAGACGTGTTATATGCTGCCCCCTCAACCCTGTGGAGCCCTGGCAGAGCCCTAGCAGTCCGAGTTCTTCCCTCTCCCACAGCTGCGGTAGTTCCGGGAAGCAGCGAGCTCGGCGCACTGAGCTAGGTCTGCGTCCTGTGCCCGCGCGGCTCCGTCTCGGCACTTCTCCCTTCCCTCCTCCTTCCCCCGCTCATGCGATTCGCCCACCTGTAGGTGAATTCAGTATTGGGCCTCTTCGTCTTGCCTGTCTGCTGTGCAGGGAGTCCTTTGTGGAGTTATTGTTGTCCAGTTAGTTGTAAATTCCAGGGGTGCTTTACAGAGGCTCACCTCACGCTGCCATTTTGATGACGTCCTATACATCTGTATTCATCTTTTGTTACCAGTATATATTGAGTATTACAGTTTTAATAGTTTTTTCCTTTCTTAAAATGTGTATACATTTTTTTGGCACTGTGCGTGTGTGTGTGTGTGTGTGTGTGTGTGTGTGTATCCCATTTATATAAAATTATATGTGGGTAAATGTGTATGGATATATAAATGAACATGAATATCATATAAATATATGTGTGTATGTGTGTGTGTATATGTATATGTAACATATATATACCATATGTATATAGATATATACATATACCATAACATATACCATAATATATATATGCATGTTTGTGTCCCCTCCCAACATTCGTGTGTTGAAACTCTAACCTCCAATTGGATGGTATCAGGATGTGGGGACTTTGGGAGGTAATTTTAGATGAGGTCATGAGGTAGAGCCCCCATGATGGGATTAGTGTCTTTATAAGAAGAAAAAGAGTGTGGACCTTGCTCTCTGCCATGTAAGGAGGTCCTCACCAGATAACAAATCTGCCAGCACCCTGATCTTGGACTTCCCAGCCTCTAGAATTGTGAGAAATAAATGTTTGTTGTTGATGCCACCCTGAATATAGTATTTTTGTTATAGCAGCTGAAGCTAACTAAGATAGTATATAAATACACACACTGACACACACACACACACACACACACACACACTCAAAGCACCATAAAAGTGTTCACCAAAATGCTGATAATGCTTATTTCTCCATGATGGAATTTCGATTCTTTTTTCTTCACTTTCTTCTTGGTATTTTTCTTTATTATTTAAATTTTTCATAATAAGCATGTATAATTTCAGTGAAATAATTATTTTTAAAGATAATATTGTTGGATGTTTTAGAGTAATTTGATGTTTGCAAAATGATTAAGAGACTGTCACTTAACTTTCTCTACTTCTACCCTGACTGGGGGCAGGGAAGCCAGAAGGACTTCAGAGATGGCAGGTGACCGAGGATCCTCGCCAGACTTTGACTCAGTGCTCTCCTGTCCCCTCCCTGAGCTCTGAGATGGGAATACCTACTTAATTTGTGGGGCTCAGTGCAAAATGAAAATGTAGGGCCCCTCATTTAAAAATCATGAAGAAATGCAAGATGGTGACAGCAGAGCATTTAGCCAAACACCAGGTCCTTCTAAGCACAGGGCCCTGGGTGACTGCACAGGTTGCGTGTCTGTGAGGCCAGCCCTGCCCAGTGAGATCATCAGAGAAAATCACAGAGTGTTTACTGCCAAAGAAATAGCCAGAGGGGAGGCCAGGGGAAAAGGTCAAGCAGGAGCTGATTGGGGCCTTGGGAACGCTGGGGTTCTGAGTAAAAGACTCACAGGAACCCATCGACTCACCAGGAATCTCATCAGAGCAAATATAACATTCACAATTATGTGTATGCATTTGAAACTCTGGACTTTTGAGAACTATAAGGCCCACCAGCAGGCCCCATGGGCCCTGGGTCCTGAGCAGATTTAATTAGCAAAGGGACAATTCAGGAGGGCCTTCAGCTCAGGCCAGGCTGTGTGATGTCACATGGTTGGCCTGAGGGAAACTTTTCCTGGGACCTCCCATATCCAGCCTGCCATCTTCCAGCCCTAGCTCTGTGGAGACCTCACCCAGCACACCACAGCAGAGCTACTCCAAGGAAAACCTATTCCCTTGCCTCCAGCCACTGTCCCGCCCCCAGCCTAGGCCTGAGACCCACAAAGGGAGACTGTGTTGGGGCCCGTCGCTGAGTGGGCACACAGCCTACGCAGCCCTGTGCCCCTCAGCACAAAGGCTAGTCTGTATCCACCACTGGGAGGGCCACCGCCTGCCTTCCTCTACCAGGCACTACGATCAGTCCTCGGTGTCTCCCCCGATGCTGCCACTCAGAGTTTGTGGCCCAGGAGGCAGGGATACCCTCTGCTGAAGCACCTCAGATGGCCTGGGCAGGAGACCAGCACATCTAGCAAGCAATGGTCAGTTCCGGGCTCGCTGGCACAATGTGGGCAGCCTCAGTCTCTCTGAAGCCCCTTGTCCCTTCAAGGATCAGCCCAGCTGGTGGCTGAAGGACCCCATCCAGCTGTCCCTCAATCAGGTCCGTGCTACCAGCCTTCCCACACCCTCCAAGCCACCCTCAAAAAGACACCAGTGGTAGGCACAAAGACCTACGGTGGCCCCCCACTGTCTGCAGGCAAAAGCCATGTCCACCGGGCACTCAGAGCCCTCATCATCAGACCCACTTTCCTCCCAACGCTGGTCTTGCCCCACCCTCCACCCCTAAGGTGCCAGTTCTTTTGCCTTCACTCTCTTGGATACCTGTCCTACAGCTGAACGAGAAGCACCCTCCATGAGTCCTTTCCAACTGTTAAAGCCCTTCACAACCATTCAAACCTGTCTCCTCCAGTCTCCTCTATTCCCTCAACTGCAAGGAACATTCCTTTCATAAACATTTATTGTGAGTCAGGCATGGTCTACATGGTCCCATAGTGCTTTGCATCTCTACTTTAATGCCTCCAGGCTGTGGGCAGAGGTTAGCTCAGTGGGTGCCTTGCCATTTGCCTTTGTGCACACAGCAGGTGCTCAGTAGGTGGGCCTCAAGTGAAGAGACTGTTTCCCCTTCACAGATCTCCCTCTGAACTCACCTGCCCTTAGGTGGATAGTTCCCTCATGGCTTTGTTTCTCCAGCTGAAGGCTTCCTCAGCTGCTCAGCCTGCCTTCAGAACAGCCTAGAAATGGTAGGGATTTAATGCCATCAGGAGCCATCCTCCAAGCAGGAGGGTCAGTTGTGGGGTAAATCCAGCAGCTTCTCTTTCCCTGAGGTGCATCCTATTTGGTTCCTTAGATGAACCCTGTAGAATGGATCCCAGGTACCTATGCTGGTAACTGCCCACCCACCATCAGCCTCCCCCTTCCTGTTTCCCTCTCCCCATTCCCTCCTTTGTGCTTCTGGGATCACTGCCTGAGCCCTGTCCTTGCTCTGGGTCTCTCACTCCCTGCTTCATTCACACACACAACAAACATTTGTCACATGCCTGTTACGTATCATGCGGTAGGGATTTGAGGCAAGGAGAACAGTCTTGTATGCTCCTTGCCCCCTTTCCACCAGTTGTTCTCACTATGTGAGGAAGGAGAAAGAAAGTAGAACCTAGGAAAGGAAGAAGTAGGAAAAAGGGGCAAGGAAGAGAGGAGAGGTGGGGCATGAAGGTGGGGCACCACTTCCTGGGGCAGAACTGGGGGGATTCCTCCCTTGGGTGGGCCTCCAATCCAGTGACTCTGGCAGCTTTTCCAGAAAAACCCTCTGTCCACGTCTGGCTCCTCATGGTCCTACAGGCCCACGCAGTTTAGGACTCAGCTAGACTATGCTTCCTAGATCATTCCCACCCTACCTGCACCCTGGAGACCTGAGCCTTAGGGACTGTGTTGCCTGGTCCTCTAGTCCTCCTCTTCCCATTGGAGCCAGCCAACAGCTACAGGAGAAGGTGGCAGGAGACTGGGCTTCTGAGAGAGGAGAGAGAGAGAAAGAGAGAGGGAGAGAGAGTGGGAGAGAAAGGGAGAAGAGTATTTATCCCGCCTTCCAGGTTATGGGCAGGGGTTTTCTCCTGGCTGGTGGCCGTCCTCTCACCAGTGACTGGAGACACTCTTCCCCAGCCCTGCAGGTAAAGTGTGAAACATCCCCTTAGCTGCTAGTGGTGCCTCAACGCCCCTGTGGTACCCTTCACTCTGCCTTCCCAGCTGTGAGCAGCCCCTCCATTAAGAAAATGCCCTTAGTAATCCCTGCTGAGTTGCTGCTTGACTCCTCTCATTGCCCTGACCCACATACCCAGAGGGCATCCGGCTCCAACAAAGAGGAAAATATGCAGTATTGGACTCAGATGACCTCGGTTTGAATCTCAGCTCCACCACTTACTTCCAAGTTTCTTGACCTCTCTCAGCCTTCGTTTCCACATCTGGAAAAAGGGTATGATGATAGCAATGCTAACTGTCCAATATTCCCAATGCAGCAAATAACAGACCTCTCTTGAGACCTGCTCAGGAGAAGGGGGGATTATGGAAGGGCTCAGGGAGTCCTGACAAGAATAAGGGACTGGACTTGGGTCCTCATTGCTAGTTCCTTTTGTCTCTCTATGGGGGCTTCTTATCTCCTTCCCCTCTTTCACTATACCTCGAATGTAGCCAAACATGATTCCCCCCCAGCTCACGAATTCATATACTCTAAGTAAATATAAAGTTTATTCCACAAAGATAGGCTCACATTTGCATACTGTGCTGCAACCTGCTTTTATCCACTTACCACCAGGAACCTCTCTCCGTGTCACTGAATATTCTTCTACACAATTACACGAACAGCACCACATTAAGCAGCCACCTAGCTTTCCACTTGATGTTCCACCAGTATTTTATTTTGTTGACTTGTCCCTTAGCCTAGGATGTTTTCGTAATAATTATGACTGGTGTTTGGACCACATTCTCCTTCCCTACAGCCAGCTCCCAGGATCTCTTTTGAAGCAGGCAACCTACTCACTCCATCCTGATTTCTTTCCTCCCCCCACCCCCACCCCAGCCCTTGATTTGGCTTTCATCTGAAGTTCACCACAGTGAGTGCGGGGGCAGACATGGCATCCTCTCTCTCTCCAGTCCTGCTTTGACTTACTCTGAACTTTCTGGAGATATCCCCCTGCGAGATGAAACCATCTTCAGTTTGGTCCATGTTCCCTGGCAGCAGTGACTTTTAAAACACAGTAGACTCTTGCACTGCAGAAAGGCACAAAGTTACTGTTCTCCTTCTCCAAAGGCCAGCTCCACTTTTTAAGTTCAAACAATAGCAATTCAATTGAACACACATATCCACATCTCTCCTAAGGCCTTCAAAAGAGGAAGAGGACACTATAAAGCATCTAAAAATATTGTACAGAATAAAATTTTGAATATCGTGTCAGTCACAGTCCCTGGGTGGTACACTCAAACTGGGCAATTTGAGGGGAGTTTGACAAAGAGACTATTTACAAAGGTGAAGGGAGGATTTAGGAAACCAATGCAGGGTGATGCAGAATCCTGGGACCAGCAATAACAGGGGACCATTCCTGAAGGTGAAGGAGCGATTACTAGAACTCAGAGAGAATGACAGCATGGAGAGGGCCCTGGACAGGCTCTGGGGCCTTTAGAAGACAGGTATACCCAACCTGTGGGGATCCGGAAAGGAAGGAGCTGGAGGAACAAATACCCAGACCTCACTTTTCTCCTGTCCTCCAAATATCATCCCATTGGATGGACCCAACTAGAAATTATGTGTCATTGTTGCCCATTGATGCAGATTTAAGGGTCCAGCATTCCAGGACACAGGTCAGAGGAGACAGAGACCTGGGACAGCTCAGAGGGGAGCAGGGAGGAGGAGCAAATAGAAGGTATACTTTCACAAATGCTCTGAAAGTATACAACCCAATTAGAAATTATGAACTCAGTGAACAGAAAGCAGGGAGTAATTATTTGCACAATTGATTTATTTGCACAAATGATTTTTTTATTTTTCAACCAGTTACCTTTAAATAACGAACTTCCCCTATAATTAAAATATGGTTTTACTTATGGAAAATTCAGCTTACTCAACGCTGTTCAGAACCCCAGACATTTAGATCAATAGAGGTATGGAGCAAACTTGGGTTGACTTTGAATTAAGCACATTTCCTGAAAATGCCCCCTCCAGGGACCTCCTTGATTACATCCAAATAGGAGGAAGGCAGATAGTTCCCCAAGAGGAAATTAGAGGGCAGCTGAAAGGAATAGCAACCACTGGAAGGCCACAGGATGTCAGCAATCCATTCCACGAGGGCTCAAATAAACTTGCAAAACGTTCACCCCATTCGTAGGTGGCTAAACCCTGATCAAAATACCAGCCTGCCCTCCCCAACAGCTCTGGAAACTATTCCAGGTGGCCTTCCATGTTAAACTATGACCTTTAATCACTCAATCAGCAGGCTCTTTCACAAAGATGTTCTCTCTGGTGCCCCCATCAGGAATACTCAGGTCTACCACCTGTGCCCCCTGCCTTGGGTGACCTGGCATCCACAAGTATTTTCCAAGGAAAGTCTTTATAAGGGAATTTTTCTGTGCTCTCAGTGTCCCAGGTATGAGACATCATTGCAAAGTTGTACTTCACTGATGAAAATTTAACATATACCAATAAGGACAGACCCTGCTTTCAACTGGAAGCTCTGCTCAACTCCAAGGCCCAAGCTGCCCACAGAACTTTGGCTACCAGACATGTGGCTGAGTCCATCATTCAGGCCCTGCTCCTAGGAAAGCATGTGAGCCAGCACTCTGTTGGACATGTGATCTCATAGAGAGACCACATAGAAACAGAACCACAGTGTGCCTGTGTGACTTTTTAAACAAGTTATTCTCAAATCCTCTCTTTCTAGTTCCTAATCTCTTTTCACCTTATGCTACAGATAATGGCTTTATGGAAAATGGATCAGGAAAACACCTTTTTGAACAGAGCAAGGACAAACTGAACCAAGGTTAGAAGACACTGTGTGTTTTAAAAGCTGTGTTGAACAACTAACCTTTTCAGACAAATTCCAGCAAAATTTCTCTCTTGGCACCATCTTTGAGACAGCAGAGTGGGGAGGGTATGAAAGGCATGGCGGCACATTGCTGGCCCCATCAGCAACATCTCCTGTGCCCTCTTGAAACACCTATTGTTTCTTGGCATGGAAGCTATGGATTGGATGGTCCATTATGTCATATTTCCTCAATGGAGGCTATTGTCTACTGCCAGCACAGCTCTTGTCTTCACAATGTGTCGTCCTCCTCCTCCCCCTCCTGAAGCCCTGCTCTGTGGATGGTGTAATGCAATCCTGGCAGGGATCAAAGGAGGTCTTCACTCCCACTGAGCACATGCTGAAGTTCCCCTGGCAGGACCACCGAGGAGCAGAGATCTTCATCCCGAAAGCAGGGCCAGAACTTGGCCAACCTGAGTTGGGGCAGATTTCATCATACCTTCCAGCTCCAGTCTCTCCAGATTTTGTTCTAGCCACATCACATCCCCACCTGCTGCTCCTGTGGTAGCCAGGCCTCAAGATGGACCCCATCTCTTTGCACTCAGGCCCTCTGGCAGGAGGCCATTGTCTCCTTCCACTGTACAATGTAGTACCCTCCCACATGACCTGTATAATGGGTTGTGGAAACAGCAGAATGTGACTAGGTCATAGCAGACATTGTGGCTTCCACCTTTCTCTCTCTGGGAGCCCTTCCTCTGGGGAGAGCCAGCTGCCATGTTGTGAAGACACTCAAGCAGCCCTGTGGAGAGGTCCACAGGATGAGGAATTGAGGCCTCCTTTCAACAGGCAACATGAACTCACTTTCAAGAGTGAGCCCTCTTGAAAACCAGTTTTCAGGTCCCAGTCCAGCCTTCAGATGTTGCAAACCCAGCTGCACTTTGATGGCAGCCTCATGAGAGACCCTGAGCCAGAATCACCCTGCTAAGCAGCTCTCGGATTCCAGACCCACAGAAACTGTGACATTACATGATTATTGTGGATTTAGGCCACTGTGTTTTCTCTTCCTTTTTTTTTTTTTTAACTTTTTATTTATTTTTAGTGTGTTTTTCCAGGACCCATCATCTCCAAGTCAAGTAGTTGTTTCAGTCTAGTTGTGGAGGGTGCAGTTCACAGTAGCCTATGTGGGAATTGAACCGGGAACCTTGTTAAGAGCACCGCACTCTAACTAACTGCCACCCCACATGGCACTGTGTTTTCTTACACAAGATGATTTGTTCCATAGCATTAGCTTAATGAGAGATCATTGGAAAGTTGTACTTCACTGATAATAATTTAACATATGACACTAATGCATAAGGACAGACCCTCCATCCAACTGGAGGCTCTGCTCACCTCCAGGGCCCAAGCTGCCCACAGACCAAAGAGTTCAGTCTACAGAGGCTCAAAGCAGAGTAAAGAAGGGCAGAGAATGGACATGGAGGGGTAAACAGTCACTGATTCAGCACACTTATTCCTGATTCTTTACCATCCTGCCTCACATTTTTTAAAAAGGAAGGAGATATTAAAAATGGAACAAAGTTCTCCAACGCACTCCAACCAAAAGTGAGTACCTAGGACCATCCCCTTCTATGAGGTGAACACTACCTTCCCACAAAGTGCCCCAAATTTTGTTCTTATAAAAAACTACACCACACTATTGACTACTGAAACCCTCTATCAAAATAACTTTCATTTCAATCCCATTATCACTTTCCCTCCTCCCTCCAACATTGTGTCACCTGCACATTTGATGCCCTAAATTCTCCCCATCTGCATCAGAAAATTGATTGATATCATGACCTGGGCAGAGCTGACCCCAGTGCCCTCAGCACTGCTCTGTGAACTCCACCACCACCTGGATAACAGAGACCCCTTAATGACAAACACTTTGCAGAGAGTGGGGCAACCTGCCATAAATGCCCTGGGATACTCTTATTATCAATGAGTTTATCAAGCCTTTATTAACATGCTTACTGGACACAAGTTCACTAGCACTGTCTACAGAGGAAGTTATCTTAGCTTGTGTATTAGTTTTCTATAGCTGATATAACAAATTACCGCAGAGTTGGTGGTGTGAAACAATAAAAGCTTATTCTCTCACAGTTCTGGATGTCAGAAGTCTGAAATAAGTATCACTGGACCATAATCAGAGTCCTCAGCACTGTGCTCCCTCTGGAGGCTCTAGGGGAGAATCTGTTCCTGCCTCTTCCATCTTGTGGGGGCTGCTGACATTCCATGGTTTGTGGCTGCATCATGTCAATTTTCAAGTCTCACGTCCAGCATCTTTAAATCTTTTTGTGCTCTGTCTTCACATCACTATCTCCTCTGAGTCTGTGTCAGGTCTCGTTCTGCCTATCTCTTACATGAACACTTGTGATGGCATTTAGGGCCTATCCAGATAATCCAGAGTAATCTGTCTCAAAATCCTTAATCACATCTGCAAAGACCCTTTTTCTTTATCATATTTACAAGCTCCAGAGATTAGGACCTGCTATCTCTGGGGGTCATTATTCAGCCCACCGCAGTTTGGCACGACTCAAGCCCACCATGCTTTCCTGCCTCATAATCACTACACTCTTTTCTAACAGTTACAAATAAGCCATGACACGCTCTGCTCTACAATTTCCAAAAGTTAACACCAAAGTTACTGTCTCTACTTTTTGGAATCAACTTTAGACCTCTACTTCCCCAGACCACATCAGTCTGGACATAAAATTAGGGTCATAATAAACAAAAACAGCATTTCTCAAGTTTGCCATTATTGCCAGTTTTCCAGCCCCCTAGAAATGTTGGGAATCCCTAAAATATATCTCTTAAGTGGAGGCAGCCTAGCAGTTGAGATCACAGTTTCTCACCTCAGATTGCCTGAGTTCGAATCCTGGTCTGATCACTGTAGCCAACTGTATTTTCCAAAGATGGCCACATAAATATCTCCCATCCCACATGCTTTTCACTAATATGGACTTGTCCTCTATACCCACCAAGAGCTGCAGTCCATTTCTGCACACCCTTGAATCTGGGTGAGCCTGCAAGTGCTTTCTCCAAAAGAATATGGTGGAAGTGACACTGCCATTTCCAGGCAAAGCTTTTAACTAGGCCAGCAGTTCCACATTCCTCCCCCTTGGACTGTTCATTCTTGAGATGCTCCTCTCTAAAGCCAGCTACATGCTATGAGGAAGCCCACACCACATGGAGAGGCCAATTGGGGTGCTCTGGCTGACAGCCCCAGGTAAGCTTTCAGCCAGCGACTACCAACATGTGAGCAGTCATAATGGATGTCCAGCACAACTGAGCCTTCAGATGCCTCCAGCCCCACCAACATCTGACTGCAACCATGTTAGACCCCTCGTGAAAATCACCCAGCCAAGTGCAGTTAATACACAGAATCATGAATGATAATAAGTTGCTATCTTAAGCCATCAAGTTTTGGGTGATTTATTATACAGCAATAGATATTCAGATGAGCCACTTACTAACTGTGTAATCTGAAGCAAGTGGCAGGCCTTAGTTTAAGTTATGGCCAGAAGTAGACCCTGTGACAAAGACTTGGTACATGTAGTTTATTGGGGTGGTTATTCCAGGAAACACAGGTAGGAGAGTGAGGAGGTGAGGAAGGAAAGAGAAAGCAGCCAGTAGAAGGAGAGCATTTATGAGTAGGTCACCATGATAATCAGTGCTTCTTGGGACTCTCGGAAAGAATGTGTAAAACTCACCTCAAAATTGTCACATTGATAAAACAGTGCAGGCACTGTGGAAAACAGTATGGAGGTTCCTAAAAGATTTTAAAATAGAATTACCATATGATCCAGCAATCCCACTTCTGAGTATATACCCAAAATAATTGGAAACAGGATCTTGAAGAGGTATTTTCCTACCCATGTTCATAGCAAAATTATTCACAATAGCCAAGAGGTAGAAGCAACCCAGCGTCCACTGATGGATGAATAGATAAATAAGATGTGGCATGTACCTACAATAGAGTACTTGTCAGCCAAAATTTAAGGAAATTTTGTCACATACTGCAAATAGATGCACCTTGAGGACATTATGTTAAATGAAATAAGCCAGTCACCAAAGGACAAATACTGCATGATTCCACTTATACACAGTATTTAAAGCAGTCAAATTCATAGAAACAGAAAGCAGAATGGCAGTTGTCAGGGCTGGAGGATAGGGGGAAAATAAGAGTCAATCAATGGGTATAGAATTTCAGTTTTGCAAGATAAAAAAATTCTAGAGATCTGTTGCACAACAAGGTGCATGTAGTTAACACTACGTACTGTAAACTTAGAAACGGTTAAGATGGCAAATCTTATGTAATGTTTTTTTCACCATGATTCAAAAACTGTTTCATCAAGGAGCAAACAAGTTGGGGTATTTATTATCCATTCCCGGTCGAAAGTCACTCTTAGGGTGTTAACTCCCCCACACTCCAAAGGTCAGAGATCACTCCACAAAGAGATGCAGGAAGCTCTCAGTACATACGGGAACTCTCTAGAGTGACATCTGGGTGACTGAGTACATTGGGTGGAGCAGATGGTATCTGCCACATCACTTACCTTTGAGTCTCGGTTTCCTTATCTGTAAAACAGGAATGAGAAGTACCCACCTGGACAGACAGTTGTGAAGGCTATTTTGGGTGACATATGCTCCCTGCCTGCCCCCGCCCTGTGAACCTCCTAACTCTGAATCAAGGTTTCACCCAGCTTAGTCTCAAGTTAGAACAACCCCGTCACCACACACCCTCCCTCCATCCTTTTATTTTTACAAATCAGTAAAATATTTGCCTAGCTCCAGTCTTTTGGAACCAGCCTCTGAGTTTTGCCAAGACCAGGGCAGCGGCTCTGGGCTCTCGAATGCACACCCTGCCCTCCTCCCTGGCTTAACTCTCTGCTTCCCAGATTATAGATGCCATCTTCACTGAGGAGGACACACAGGCTGCCCTCTCTTGCCAGCCTGCATGACATCACCTTCCCCAGCGGAGAAGACTTAGCACTTCCTCATTGTGTTTCATGCTCCAAGCACAGCTTTAAATGCAATTTCTGGAGGCTGGGAGCAATTGTGCCAAAATATTAGCAGTAGTTGCTACTGGTTGCTACTGGTTGTAGGACTTAAGGAGAAGCTATTTTCTGTTTTATACTATTGTTTTTCCTACAATAGGTACATTCTATTTTTTATTGACAAAAGAACAAATTAGTGTTTTTTAAGTAAGACATTTAAAAGCACATTTGTTTGCCTTCAGCATTTTTCGTGGCCTCGGCTCACTCTGAGTGTCAGTTTTCAGCCATTACCCTCTATTTTCTCCCTGTCTTGAGTCCTCTGCCTTCAAACCTTTGTTCTTGTCCTTCGAAAATTTGAGCTAATCGCCATTGCTTGTGCGAACCACACCAATATCTCTATAGGCGTCTTGATTTTCCTTCTCACTGGAAATATTGATCATCCAAATTTGTTTTAAAATCTCCCAAACCAAGAAATTGAGCTTATGATCTATGATGCACTAAGAAGAACTCAACATCCCTTTCCTAATATTCTTGCCAAAAATGCACAACCTAAGTCTAATCATAAGGAAATATCAGATCTGAATTACGAGACATTTTACAAAATAACTGACCAGTACTCAACAATGCAAACATCGTGGAAGATAAAGAAAGCCTGAGGAATGGTTCCAGACTAGAGGAGAGTAGAGACAGGGTAACTAAATGCAACATGTGACCTGGAATATTATTTTGCTATAAAGCACATTATTGCAACAGTTGGTGAAATCTGAATCTGAATGTCTGCAGATTAGATAATTGTATTGAACTGATACCAGTTTCCTGGGTTGGGTAACTACACTGTGGTTATATAAGCTAATGGCCTTTATATTTTTAGCAATCATAAAACTGAGTCTTTGAGGGGTAAAGGACATCATATGTTCAACTTCTTCTCATTTTATTCAGAGAAAACAAACACACAAGAATCTGGGTGAAGAGTAAATAATTTTGTTCTATTCTTGCAATTTTTCTATACGCCTGAAATTATGTTAAAATAAAAAGTTAAAAGGAAAAACATTCCACAAACCTCAAGCACCACAGGTATTTCAGCCTTCAGGATTGTCCTTTCTCACATGCACGTTTAGCTCCAAGACAAGAACATCTCCCTTCTCCAACTCCTGGATGATCTTTCCGAATTCCCATTTGGGACTACCTAAGAATCCCTTTCTCTAATAGAGTCTTCTCCAAATTCATCTTTAAAACAGGAATAAAATAAAACAGGAATCCCCACACCCAACCCTACCCCCATAAATCCCCATCAGTTAGACAGTGGTTCTCAACCTCAGGAGACTTTGAAAACTCCAAAGCTTAGAAGACATCCTAGATCAGACTCTCTGGATGTGAAACATAAACACCAGGGATTTTTAAAGCTCTCCAGGTAATTCTACTGAATTCCCATGATTTTAAAAATGGACCCCGCATCCCACCCAGACAGACTTTAAAGTGTCATGCCCAGGCTACATTCTCAACCCATCAAACCAAAAGCTCTAGGGTTCAAACCCACACAATGGATTTTTTAACTCACCAGGAAATTACGCCTCTATGATGCTGATTTTAAAATATAAAAATAAAAAACAAATCAAAAAATAAAGAAAAATAATCAACTGGAAACAGGTGACTCCAAGGACAAGCCAAGTTTGAGAACGAGGGATTTAGAACAGCAATTCTCAAACATTAGCTGTCATCAGGTCACCAGTGAGGCTTGATAACGCACAGATTGCTGAGTTCCACCCAGAGTCTGATTCAGGAGGCCTGGGATGGGACCCGAGAGTATGCTTTTCCGACAAGTCACTGGTTAGGGGATGCTGATGCTGCCTGTCTCAGGACCACAATTTTCGAACCACTGACTGAGAGTCTTGCCACTTAAAAGTGTGGTGCTGGGGACCAGCAATGTCAGCATGACTTGGGAAAATACATACTCTCAGCACCCCAGCCCCAGACCTGAGTCAGAATCTGCATATTAACAAGGTTTCCAAGTGATCTGTGCCCCCAGGAAAGTTTGAGAAACACTGCTTCAAAGGAGATCCAAACCATCTCACACACATGCATATTTGTTAGGACCTCAGGTGCTTAGGACTATGGATGAGATGAGTGCAGGTGGGGAGAATCCACATCAGGATGACTGAAAAACCCTCTAGTAAAAGATTAACATAACCCAGACAGGCAGAGGCAGCCAGTCTGCTGGACCTGGAATGGGAGTTCCAGCTGGTCCATGTTTTTCCAGCATCCATCATGGTCAGGATCCTGACAAGGTGGGAGAAGACAGAGGCCACGCAGAGGTTAACTGTCCAGAAAGCACATGTGGGGGTGAAGCTGACACCCTCTTGGAAAACAGTTGAGCCCACTGGCAAGCACTTTTGATTTTAACCTCTGGATGAATGAAATTGACACAGCAGCTTGACTCCTAGATGACTCCTGCCTAATCCATTTACTTGATGTTCTTGATCTTGGATTTTGTCCTCATCCTGATTTAGCCCCTCAGACACTCAGCAAGACCAGATCAGAGCTGGGTGGTCTGTCACTGCAGTGTCATCATCACCAAGAAGGGCAGCAGGGCCATTTGTTGAGTACCTCATGTATGCTGGCACTGCCCTGAAGGCTGTACTTCACTCACCCCTCACCATAGTCTTGAGGTTGATACCAGTGTCCCCAATTTATGATGAAGAAACTAAGAATCAATGAGATGAACTCACATGTCCAAGACCACACCAGCTATTAAGTGACAAGACCAGAATTAACTCCCAAATCTCTCGGGTTCCACAGTCTTACACTAAACCAACCTGAAGTGGAATTGTCATCAGGGACATTGATGAAGATGGGGACTTCCTGGCTGCTGCTCTGTTCGTACATTGCTTCTCTTGCTTTTCCTTTGCTGAAATGGCCCTGCTGCCCTTCTTGGTGATGATGACGCTGCAGTGACAGAAACAAAAATGATTCTAAAGTTGTGCTGGTTGATACAGTGACCACTGGGCATGTGTGGCTATTTAAATTTAAATTAATTAAAATTAAATAAAATTTAAAGTTCAGTTTTTCAGTCACACCAGCCACATGTCAAGTGCTCAATAGTGCACATGGCTCTTGGCTACTGATATTGGACAGCTCAGATTGTAGAAAAAATTGAGGAAAGTTCTATTGGACAGCACTATTCCAAAAAATATTTATATACCTTTCACTACCCAAGGTCACTCTTCATTCAAAGTTAAGTTTTTTAAAAAATAAAACTTCAAACTGAGGGTTGCTAGATGGGAGGGGTGGTGGAGATAAGGGGGAAGGTGAGAGGTTTAGAAAGCATAACTGGTAACCACAAGATTGCCACGGGGATACGAAAGTCAATTTGGGGAATGTAATCAATAATGTTGTAAAGAGTTTGTAGGGTATCCGATGGACACTTATCTTATTAGGAAAACCACTTCAGGGATGATGCAGATGCCTGATCACTGCACTGTACACCTGAAACTGAAGCTGAATAATAATGAATGTCAACTATAATTTTACATATATATATATATGCATATATATATATTTACAAGAAGTGGAGTACAGCATTAGGAATAGAGACAGTGGAAATGTAACAGCTGTATGCAATTCCAGAGGGGTAGTAGATTGGGGGTGGGGGATATAAATGATAAATGTCTAACTATTACATCGTTTTGTACACCTGAAACTATTAAAAATAATAATAAAATGTGGATTTAAAACAAATAAAATAAATAAAACTACAAAGCCACAAAATTTACTTTACCAGTCTTCTCATTTGTCACGCGAAAACCAAATCTTTGGGACATGGGAGCACCAGGTGTTAAAAGGGAGGCACCTACTGGTAGCATGTGGAATTACAACCTAGCACAATCAGACACTGGAAACTGGCCAGATGCTGTGGGGTTCAACAGCTACCAGTGGAGTGTCAGGGGATCCACAAGTGTGAGAGAGATCCCACACCAGAAGAGGATCAGGCATGAAGCACCAGGAAGAGAAAATGAGTCAGAAAATTCATCCACCACCAGACTGAAATCTCCAGTATCATATTCCTTGTGCCTAGCCCAATGCCTAGCACCAAAAAGATACATAATAAATGTTAATTACTTGATTGATTGATTGACTGAATCTGAAGATTCCAGAACCACACCATTGAGCATTTTATTAACTTTTTTGTTGTTATCAATTATGAAGTCAGTGCAGAAATGGGATTTACTATTTCAAACAATTTATCAGGCACAAAAGTGTTCAATAATCAAGGGACGTTGGGACTTTATGAAGTCATCAAGAACAAGAAGATATCAAAATTCTTGAGTCTCTGGAAAAACATGAAAAAACATTCCTGTTTTTTTCCTTTGGCCCGAGCTTGCAGGAATGAAAAATGGCTTGCCTGATTGGGAAATGAGTCAGATCCTAAATCATTAACTTCTCCTTTCAGTTCATAAGTACTGATCGGGCCATTGAAGGCTGCTTATCTGGGATCTGCACATGAAAGAACACAATGCATCCCCAGTCTGGAAATCATCAGGGACAGAGCAAATGGTCAATGAAGACCTGGCTTGGGAGGGCAGGCTGTGGTCTCCAGAAACTCTTCTGTGATCTAGGGATCCAGATGCTGGGCAACCTGCACTATTGGATGTAAATCTTGACTTTGAAGATATTGGAGTGTGGATAGGGTTGCAATCCCTGGGGACTGTGGAGGACTCCAGTTACCAGTGAGGATTTTCATAGGATCCAAGTAGCCTGATCAACAAGTCTGAGTGAGGGCCATATTAGCCATCTGATGGTCTAAGGCTGCTTATGGGCCACCTGTCCAGAACTGGAAAGGACCTGGGATCTGGCCTAGTTTCAGATAGATGGAAGAGTGGAGAGTGAAGAATATTATTATTCACAAGTTTCACAATAGCCCCTTCCCAAGAAAAAGGACAATCCCCATATCTGATAACTTACTGAGTTCCAGTCTTATATCTGTCCCTATTCTAGGTGCTGGGAAGACAGAGATCAACAAGCTTCAGAGGGCTGGGGAGCAGATTCTTTAAGAAAGACCCTTCTGTCTCATCCTCCTCTTCACAAGCCCACTTGAGCCCCCTCTCAATTCCTGGCATAAGTAAAGCAATATTTCACAACACTTTTATGTTAATTAAAAGGTCTCAGATACCCAATAGAAAAACATGGGCAAACAACTTGGACAAGCACTTCACACGGGGGGATGTCCAAATGGCCAGGAAACACGAAAAGATGCTCAGCATCAGCAGTTACAGGGAAATGCAAATTAAAACTGCAATGTGCTATGACTACATACTCTCCAGAATGGCTCAAATCAAACCTCTGAAAATATCAAGGGTAGGTGAGACTGTGGAGCAACCAGAATTTTCATATACTATTGGTGGAAGTGCAAATTGGTACAAGCGCCTCAGAGAACTGTTTGGCAATTTCTTCTGAAATTAAGCATAAACATATGACCAAGAATTTCCACTCCCACTATATGCTCAAAAGAAATGAGTATGGACAACAAAGGAAATGTACAAAAGTGTCTACTGCAGCTGAATTGATAATAGCCAAAACCTAAGTACAACGCAAATGCCCATCAGGAGAAGAATGTGTAAATGTATTGTATACAGCACAGAAGGAAAATGAATGAATTGTTCTTATACACAATAATACGGATAAATCTCAAAAACGATGTTAAGCAAAAAAAAAAAAAAAAAACAGACACAAAAGAGCACATCCCATGTGACTAAGTTTAAATTTAAATGAAGCAAAAACAGGCAAAACTCATCCATGGTGATAGAGGTCAACAGCTGTGGCAGTGAGAGGTGGAGATTGACTAGAAAAGGGCTCGAGGGAACTTCCTGCAATGATGGCAATGTCCTCTGTGCTGATCTGGTTAGTGGTGACATGGTCGTTACCTAAACATGGGTAAAAATTCACTGAACTGTTTACTTAAGATTTGTGCATTTTACTGTATGTAGATTATGCCTAAATAAAAGTAAAAACAATTTAAAGTCTTGGGTGACCATGCTTGATAGAAGCATGGCTGAACATCAAAGGCTTGCATGTAATATAATAAACTTTGTCATCTAGAAGTTTAATAGAACATTCTCAAATACAGTCATGGTCCCAAGGCCCTTGGCAACAGTTTCAATCCTTACTGCTCACTGGTACCAAAAGAGATGTGTCCCTTTCCAGGCAAGGAGGTTGTGGCCCAGCCCAGAGCTCTCTGGGTTGTCCCCTTACAGCTCAACAGCACCTGGCACCAAGCACTAATAGCCGGGCCCCACGTCAGCCCTGGCTCAGAGACTCCTCCAAGGCTTTGCATGTCCTTAGAAGAAATTTATGGGGCCCTGAGCAACTGGATGTTCAGGGTTGACATGTAAGGAAAGACCAGACAAAAGAAAAAAACCCTTAGGAAGGTTCTGTATTTAAAACATCTTTTATTCCACTGGAATTGTGTAGCTCCAACCACGTTGCACCCCGGCCCATGGACCAGGAGCTCTAAACTTCGGCTGCACATCAGAACCAAAGGGAGCTTTTGAAACACAGGCTGCCCAGGCCCGCCTGGCCCCAGATCAAAAGAATCAGAACCACTAACTAGTACAGTGGTTCTCAAAGGGTGTTCTTGGAGAAGGAACAAGAAATGCAAATTCTTAGGCCCACTCCAGACCTGCTGGATTCTGCAGCCAGCCCCAGCAATCTCTGTTCTAATTGTTTTAACAGCCCCTCCCAGTGATTTTGATACATGCTCAAGTGTGAGACCCACTGCTTTAGTTAGAAATTTGCATTTCTAACAAGTGCCCAGGTGATGCAGATACTGTTGTCCTGGGGACCACACTTGAGAATCAGCACTGTCTGTTTAATGGATAGAGCCAAACTCTGGTGCAGAGGGAAGGAGGGTTTATAAAAGCTACCCAGGTGAGTGACTCTGATGCAGGTGAGGATTAATAACTGCTTCCATAGACTTTCATTATCTAATCTGGAAGGAGGCTCCACACCTGGGCAGGAGTCCCATACAGGTGAGAATGTTCTGGGAGAAGAAATACAATTTGTTCCTCAACAAAGCCTATATGGGTTTCTTTTAAAGTTATGACTACACCTACTATATGACCCAGCAATTCCACTCTTAGATATTTATGAAAGAGCGATAAAAAAAAAGTCCACAGAAAGACTCGTACACAAATATAAGTAGCCACATGTAAAAGCAGCTAATGACTACCACGTTGGACATGTCAACTCTATATGATCTGGTTGCTCAAATGCTTGTGAAGGTCTACATTAAAACGCATATGTTAGGGGCGGCCGGATGGCTCAGTTTGTTAGAATGCAAGCTCTGAACAACAGGATTGCAGGTTGGATTTCCACATGGGCCAGTGAGTTGCACCCTCCACAACTAGATTGAAGACAACGAGCTGCCACTGAGTTTCTGGAGGGGCAGGCTGATGGCTCAGTTGGTTAGAGCGTGAGCTCTCAACAAAAAGGTTGCTGGTTCAATTCCCACATGGGATGGTGGGCTGCACCCTCTGCAACTAAAGATTGAAAATGGCGAGTGGACTTGGAGCTGAGCTGCGCCCTCCACAACTAGATTTAAGGACAACAACTTGGAGCTGATGGGCCCTGGAGAAACACTATTCCCCAATAAAAAATTTTTTTAAATTCACTTTAAACCTTAAAACAAAAAAAAAGCATACAATATATATATTTTTTAAATCTCCCCAAAATGCATAAGTTACCTTAAGAAAAAAAAAATGGTACGGTCGGTTAGCTCAGTTGGTTAGAGAATGGTGCTCTTAACAAGGTTGCCCATTCGATCCCCACAGGGGCCAGTGTGAGATGTGCCCTCTACACCTAGATTGAAACAACTTGACTTGGAACTGATGGGTCCTGGAAAAACACACTTAAAATAAATTTTTTTAAAAGTTAAAACAAAAAAGAGGAAGAAGAAGAAGACTGGTACACAATGTGCATAGCAACTTTATTCACAATTTCTGAAAACTGGAAAAAAAACAAATACACATCAACTAGGGCATGGGTAAACAAAATTTGGCATAGCCATAGAAAGAGATTATAAATAAAAAGGATAAAGTTACTGAAAGGTGCAAAATCATGGATGACTGTGGGGACAGAGCCCCAGAGAGCAGTTTCCAGGCTCTCAGCCTCACATGGAAAGGTGCTGTGTCGGGTAGTAGATGGCCATCGGCTGTGGCTAGTTGGCCATCAGCTGTAGCCAGTTAGCCAATTGGCCACTGATATAACTGCCGCAGCTGCAGTGGAGAGAGAGTTGGTCGGTTGGCAGAAAAGCAGACAGCAGGTCGCACGTCGTGTGAATCCAGCCTTCAGTGAGACTATAGTGGTATGATTCCCCTATCCATGGCTCCACCGGTGTTCGTTTTTGGCCTCACCATATCCTGCGTTCCTATGTGGGGAGCAGGCGTAGAGACCCCGCATGCCACCCTGCATGACAAAAATCTACCTGGTGGCCTGAGTTTCCTGATATCTGTCATATAACAGTTCTTCATTCTTACATTGTATAGATATGTTATTTCAACTGCTGCTCCTGGACAAGGCTTGACAAAGGTCCCGGTGCCCGTCTCCTTCTGTATTTGCCCTGGCTATGTAAAACAGGTGATTGTCCCACCTCAGGTTCCTAGGGAGGCATCTGGCTTGCCCCTCCTAGTCCTTTTTTGCCACTCACCTGCATGGCTGATAGGAACATAAATTGGTAGAACCTCCATGGAAGGCAGTTTGTCAAAATCTATCAAAATTACAAATGCATATACCCTACACTTCTACCTAGAGGTATTTATTTTACAGATAAACTTGCACACATGTGAAACCACATATGTACCTGGTTATTCATTGCCTCATTGTTTTAACACCTTTGATCAGAAACAACTCAAATGCTCCTCAATAATTGCATTAAATAAACATTAATATTTATTAAATTATTTATAGTGACTATTACACTTATATTTATTATTTAATATTTATTTTTTTAAAGTATGGCACATGCAAACAATGAATACTATTCGGGTACAAAAAATAATAAGCATAATCTCTATGAACAGACATTGAAAGGTTTCCAAGATACATTGCCAAGTGAAAAAAAGCAAGATGCATAACAGTTCTACAGTGTAACATCATTTGCGTTTAAATAAATAAGAGGTATATGTAAGAGTAGAGCACAGAATATATTTGTTTATATATATTCAAAATAAAGTCTTTGTCAGTGTCAGGGAGGAAAACTTTCCTCTCCCCTCTTAGATTCTAAAGGAGGAGACTTGCAGATTAAACAGATAAAAGGGTAGCAACAGAAGATACGGAATTTATTTACACATACATGTAAGTGTGCTCAGTGATGAGTAACAAAGTAGTCATTGGAATTTGGGCCTTTTATACTTATATACCTAATTTAGTAGGGGAATAGGAGAGGGAGAAAAAAGCCTTCTACAGAAAGAACACAAAGGTTTCTTTAGGAAAGATAAATGGGTTTTTAGGAAAACAAACTGGAAATAAAGTTTATGATAATGTTTGGTTATGCAGGTGCGAGTGGTCTTTTCAGCTTCATGTGATTTTTTTGGTAGATTTACTTTTGGTCTCGCCTCTGGTAGTAGAAGCTGCCCCCAAAGAGAGAATTTACAGCAGTCCTCATTTCTCAGCATTTTCTGCTTTTAATTGGATAAGGGAAATCCAAGAAGGCTTTTTTCTGCATCTGTTGAATCTCAAACATCTTTAGCTTACAATAATCGTTAAACTCTGGGGTTCTGACTAGGTCCTCTCACAAGGATACAAAAGAAACTGATAATAGTGGTTATGCATTTGCAGGGCAGGGGATGGAGGTTGATGGGTACTTGGAAGGTTAGGGACAGGGGTAAGAAGAAAACATTTTTTGATACACTTATTTTAAGTTTTAGAAAGATATGAATACATTCCCCATTCAAAAAAATTAAGTTCTAAGTATGTTTCTAATTTATTTAAGGAGTGGTTTCACCCTCCTATTTAGGAAAAGATGGACTTTTGCCTCATTAGCAAAGACCTACCCTGTGGGAGTCATGATTTTATCATCATTGGCTGCAATTTCTATCCAGGAAAGGTTATAAAACAGAGTCAGGTCACCTTTTCCACTTTGCTGGGAGAGACACTTCGAGTAAGTCCCAGGACCCTCTCTCATAGCTCCTCTCAGGTTTCCAGGAACACAGTGACAGCTGCAGAGGGTAAACGGTGGGCTGGTGATGGAGCCAAGCCCCAGTGGAGGATGGAAACCTTCCCCCTTCAAGCAGACCTAAAGATTACTATTTGGGCGTTGCAGGTGGTGGAGGGTAAAAGGGCTGTTGAAGCGCTAACAAATGCCTGCCTCTTGTCCTAATCCCAACCCTTTGCCAGTACAAGAATCAAAATGATTTCCAGCCCAGAGAGGAGGGTGTTCCTGAGCTGTAGGAGATTCCAAAATAGAAATTCAAGGTCAAATGAAGGTTTTTCAGTTAGAGTGGATTAAACAGGTTTTAAATGCCCTGAGATTCAAAAATACAAGCCAGAGAGAAAAGGGATCAAGGTTCTGAGTGCTGGGGATACGTCTCAGGTCTGGTACACACCAAGCACAGTCCCACCTGAGGGCATCTAAACTAGCCACCCCTCTACCTCAACTCCTCATATCTACATCTTCTCATGCTGGCCCCCACTTCTCATCCTGCTCTCTGTTTCAATGTACAGCCCTCAGAGAGGTCTTCTCGGATCACTTAAAGTATAGGTGTAGGTCCACCCAAGCAGTCTCTAATGCATCCCCCCTTTTCATTTATTCTCTTTTTTTCCCCCAGGAAATAATTGCATTTTTATTTTATTTTTTTAACATTTTTTATATTAGTTTCAGGTGCACAAAACAATGTAATAGTTAGACATTTATCATTTATATCTCTCACACAGTGACAACCCCTCTCCCCCCATCCACTACCCCTCTGACATCACACACATTTATTCTCTTCATAGCCCTTACCATCATCAAATTCTTTCTTATTTGCCGTCTCTCCCAACTGGAATGTCCTCTAATGGCACAGCTATAATTGGCTCATTCTCTGCATCTCCAGTGTTTAGGACAGTTACCTAGTACATAGTGGGGCACTCCATATTTGCTCAATTAGTGAACAAATAAGTAAAAGTTAAACTTGAGATGTCTGTGAAAAATCCAAGGAGAGATGTCAAGTAAGAGAGTTGTCAAGTCATCAAGTGTGGAAAACATCCACGCTGGAGGAATATATTTGGACATCATTAGAATAAATTCAGTTTTTAAATTTATAGGATGCATAAACTCACCTGAGGAAGGATTTAAAGAAGAAAGAGTTTGAGTGCTAAGGAACCCAAAATTTACAGGTTGGGTAGAGAAAAAGGAGCAAGCAAGTAGAGCGAGAGAAGAGACAATTGAGGTAGAAGGGAACCTGGAGAAGGTGTCCCTGAAGCTGAGAGACAGGAGTACCTCAAGAGCAAGGAAGCGGCCACATGTGCGGAACACTGCCCTAGAGTTGCCAGTATGGAGGCCATCAGGACCTTGACAAGACCAGTTTCAGTGAGATGGTGGGACAGACACCTGCCAGGAATGGACCAAATGATTATGGGAAATGAGGAGCTCGGAGCATTAAATGTCAATGACTCTATCCAGAAGTTCAGCTAAGAAGGAAGGCACATAAACTCGGACGGCTATAGAGAGATATGGATCAAGGGAATATTATTTTTCTTTTCTGCTCAACTTTTTCTTTTGAAAAATTTCAAACCCACTGAAATCTGGAACAAAAGTACAAGGCACATCTCTTCACTCTTCACCTTAATTCATCATTTGTTAATACTGCCTCATTTACTTCCCACACATCTATATACATTCATTTTGGGGTGAATCATTGCAAATAGAGTTGCAGATTACCCTAAATACTTCAGCATGCTTTTCCTAAAATCAACACCAATCTCCTATGTGACCTCAATGCCATATCCCACCTGAAAAAATTTAATATTGAACCAATAATATTATAGCTCATAAACAGAACATATTCACATTCCCCCAACAGTCCAGAAACATCTTCTCTACGTTCTTTCATTTCTGCTGGTGCTGGATGCAATTGAGATTCATACATTCCATTTAGTTGTCACGTCTCTGTACTCTCCTTTAATCTGAAACAGTCCTCTTTTTTTTCGTTTGTTTTTTTGTCTTTCACGGCACTGACATGTTGGAAGAGTTTGGGCCAGTTGTCACGTAGCATGTCCCACATCCTGGATTTGTCTGTTTGTTTCCTCATAATTGGATTCAGGTTAAACATTTTTGGCAAGAATACCACACAGATGATGTGAACTTCTCAAGGGAGATCTTTTTGAAGATAGAAAATACTCATCCTACTTAAATGCCGATGTAGTGATGCAGCAGGTCAAGGACGGGTGATGAGGAAGGAAATTGAAAAAATGAATGAAGTGATAAATCCTTGAAGTGGCTGGGGGTGGGGATGCTGGGGGTGAAATCAGGTGAAGGGATTAACCCTGACTGGCAGCAGACTTATCTCCTTGGTTGTAACAAGCAGGAAGGAGAATCAGAAGATGATGAAAATGAAGAGACATAGTCTGATGCAGGGAAGATGAGTGTGTTTGGATCTGATGGCTTCTATTTTCTCAGTGAAATGAGGCAAAGTCAGCAGCTGAACCTAAAAGTAAAAGTGGAGGAGGGGAAGAGGGAGTTTTGAGGAAGAAAGATACAGTATGACCTGGTCATTGTTTGAAGTGGCTAAGTAGGATTACCAGAGAAATACAAAAAGTTAGGCTGCCTTGTTGGTGGGAATGTTAAATTGTAAAAATACTGTAAATATTAGGGAAAACAGTATAAAATTTCCTCAAAAGATTAAACAGAATTACCATATGATACAGCAATTCTATTTCTGGGTATGTACCCAAAAGAAATGAAAGCAGGGACATTCATATTCATAACAGCATTATTCACAATAGCCAAAAAGGTATAAGCAACACAAGTGTCCCTTGATCGATGAATAGATAAACAAAATGTGGTATGTACATAGATTGTAATATTATTCAGTCTTGGGGCGGCCGGTTAGCAGAGTTGGTTAGAGTGCGGTGCTCTTAACAAGAAGGTTGCCAGTTCAATCTCCATATGGGCCACTGTGAGCTGCACCCTCCACAACTAGATTGAAACAACTACTGGAGCTGATAGGTCCTGGAAAAACACACTTAAAATAAATAAAAGTTAAAAAAAAAAAAAGTCCCAAGCTAAATCGCATTTGTTAAATCAAATTATACCAGAGATCCAAATCTCAAAATAGAAGATATATAGTGCCACCATAACAATCCCATCTTAACATTTTATTGAGGATTTTTTTTTTTCACCTTTAACACATGAGGAAACTGTGTATCATTTTGAAGCTTGGTTTTTGTTGTTGTTTTCCACTCAGTAATGTGTCTTGGCCACCCTTCCAGGTCAGGACTTACAAATCTCTCATCCTGATTCTTTACTAGTACATGGATTTTTTATAGTATGGACGTAATATGTTTATGTAGTCATTCTTCTATTGATAAATAGCTTCCTTTCAATTTTTTTTTTTTTTTTTTTTTTTTTTGCTTTGTTTTGTTTTAGTTTTTTGCAAGCGACACAGCAGTTAGTCTGTGGTCCTACACTCAGGTGCGGAACACGCAGCTATTTGTTAGCAGTCAATGATGAGATAGGAATAGAGACTGGGGGTAAGCATTGAGGAAATTTTATAGCAATTTTGCTAAGTAACGTTATGTCAAATCTGACTATAAAAATCAGGGGTTGTATTTTGTAAGTCTTTGATTTTTAAATTTTCATTTCTTTAGTAATTCATTTTTACTGTAAAAGTAAAACTGTACAAGTTTCAACAGATTGGAAATAAAGACTGGAACTTGCCCATGGACTGTGGAGAATCACTACTTTCGTGAACAGCCTCGTGCATACCTGAGTCCTTATGCATCTGTGCAAGGGGTTTTCTGCTGCAGATTTAAAGAAGTGATTACCTGGGTTATAGGATATGGACTGCTTTTATTGTGATAGTGTCAATTCACACACACACACCCAAAGGGGCTAGATACTCCTCCTGCTCCACTAGTATCTTGTTTTAATTCACAAGTGCCTGAATATTGGTGAGGTGGGGCTTCTTTTTGTTTCTCAGAGCCTAGGAAGCTAGCCAGGCTCTAGGACATGACAATCCTTTTGTAACTTCATCTGCTTTGAAGTTCCCAGGTGGGTGTCCTAGGAGGTGGACCAAGCAAGGGTAATTTCCTCTTTAAACATTCCATTCCTCCTGTGGGAAATTGAGGCTGGGGCTGCACCTCGGCCCCACACACCCATTTATTTGTTGGCATAGCCCAGGTGTCCTGACCCAGAATTCCCTCTCCAGACTCATGAGGATAGCCCAGGTCCAAAAGTTCACTAGGAGAACAGGCTGGGAATATATGAGGGGCAGAGAGGAGAGGGTCGTCAGAAAAAGACCTGGGACGTTAGAAGGGGTCAGGGGAGAAGTGAGAAGCTGGAAGACACCACCGCACAGCTCAGTGCGGGGCAGTTCTGTCTCTTGGGGGTATCAGAGAAACCTGGGACCAGAGAGATAAACGGGAGTCTCTATCAGTCCGACAGTCTAAGCAAATAAGAAACCAAGAGTTTCTTCCATCTGTTTGCCTAATCTTTTAACATTGCTCATTGGGGGTGGGGGTGGGGGGTAGGGGGGGTTGCTATAACTCGAGCATGCTGAAATAATACAGGCGCTTGTCCCCATCCAACTCAAACAAGAACTTGCAACTACCAAGACATTAAGCCGAATCATCACTTATTGTTCCGGGGTGTGCCCTTGTGCAAATATGCACCCTGCCAAGCTGAGGAGGCCATTTCTGGGCCAGCAAGCAGGCAGCGGAGGAAGGACCTGACAGAAGAATCAGAGGGAAAGAGTTGGGTGGAGACTTAAAACCACCTAACACAATCTTTACCCAAATTCCTAGCTTCAAGTACCAGCTCTCAGTACCACCTCTAGGCCCTAGACGAATCCCTTAGCTTCTCTGCACCTCAGTTTCTTCATCTGCAATATGGGGAAATGCCTGTAGTGGATGCTATTAGTATTCCACTTATATCCTGTAGATCCTTACCATTTCTGAGCACAACTTAGCCTGAGGACCTTCTAAGCACTCTGCCTGTGTGCTTAGAAGTCCCAGAGAATTAATAAGCCCCGGAGCAACCCTCAACCAAAAATTGACAGGATCTGGTATGTAAACACCCCAGCTCCTGAGGGACAGGAGAACTTTTAGGTACACGTTCTACACTGTTTTCAGGGTTCTCCAGCAGGACTGAACTCCAACTGTACATAGTGACGATGTGCTTGATAATACAATAACATAATAATGGCTGCCCTCCAGTCCCTGTCTCACTTCTCCACTCTCCACTGAGATCACCTCCCATAGAAAGTATTTGCACTTGAATCCCTATAACAAGGTCAGCTTCTGGGGCAACCCACACTAAAAAACTTCCCAACTTTCTCTGTTGGTAAGATCAGGTGAAGCTCAAAGGTCAAGGTTATCATCATGAAATCTTGGCACCCTTCTGTATTCCAGGCAAAGGGAGCTACAGGTCAATATGAGTTGGGTATTCTGGGGCTTTTGAACTCTAGTTTCTCCCTGTGGAGACTTTCAGGTAGAAGGAACATCAACTGTAAAAGACAGTAAAGTTGGAGCCTACTTGGGTCCTGCCTGGTTTTATTCACTCCGAACACAACAATCACAACTTCCAACCTCCAAATGGTGAGAATTTCTTTCAAAGAACCAGGCTGCCGATGCACCAATCAATTAAGGAATAGTTTTCAGCATTATCTGGCCCATAACTGATATTAAACAGAAGATGTGATCTGTGGCCTCATTAGCTCACAATCTATGCAGAACTCGAAGAGGATATGTAACAATGAGCTGAGCAAGACCAGCAGCAAATCCTGGCACTTTGTGTGAAACCACAAAAAAATGGAGGCTTGTTGTACGAACACAGGAGCCCTGAAGGAATTCCCAATGTCCAGGGTTGAAATAATTTGAACAATAAAATAAATAATAATAGTATCAGATTACAACCCATAGAATAAAATACACATGAGTCCATATTGATATAAATAACAATTGATTAAATAAATCAATGGAGCAGAAGTGACAGCTCTTTCTTGCAGTGGAAATCCAATCAATAAGTGTGAAAGGAAGGAGGAAATCAGCATTAGGCAAACAGCACAGAGGTGACCTGCAGACAAGATCTGCTGACAGATGCTAGAATCCATCTAAGGTTTGAGAAAAGGGATTTGCATAGCCTCAAGATGTTTGTTGACTAGGCAGGGAGTGTGGAAGGTAGATATAATAATCCTGCAGAAGAAAAGCCCCTCAGAGACCACTTGACCAGAAATCTAGGCCATCATTGCAGAAATAAGACACATCATCTCCATGACCCTGTGGCCTGCTGCACTGAGCTCCACATCTGTGGTGTCCTTGCATGGGATTCACAGCCTCCACCCAACCTAGACAGGCCTGAGTTGAGGGACATTCAGTAAAGTAACTGTTCAACACTCCTCATGGATATCCAGGTCGTGAAAGGCAAACAATGACCCAGGAACTGTTGCAAGCAGCAGGACACCAGAGAGGATAAAACAACTAAATACAAACGTGGGCTCCTGAGTGTTCCTGGAGCAAAAGAAGGACACTGGTGGAAAAGCAGGTGACGTTCTCACAGGGTCTTGAGTTGGATTAAGGGTGTTGTACCAAGGTTAATGTCCTGGTTTTGATCACTGTGCTATGATTTTGTAAGGTTGGGGGTGGTTGGGGAAGGGTGTAGGGAAATTCTACTATTTTTACAACTTTCCTACTACACTTACTATTTCTTTTTACCACAATTTTTCTAAATGTGTTTCAAAATTAAAATTTTAAGAAACAGTAGCAAATGTCCATTTTATGAGCAGTGTCTTTATTAAAAAAGGAATAATCACCACACTTGTGTTGATTAGAGCAATGCTCAAATCTGAGGCAACAGATCTCAAAACATTTTGAAATGTGGAATTTGGGAGGTAAGGGCAGGGGCATTCTCTCTGAAACGTGCCCCTGAGTTTCCAAGGAGGCAAAAATCACACAATCTCTTATTTCGTAGAAAATGATGTGCACATCTGTTTCCAACGACATGGCCTTTCATCACAGCCTCTTGATGGTTTGTTCGAATTTGGATCAGGAGTATTTTTAGAAACATTTAGAATGTTCTGAGCACCTCAGTTCTAGGCCTATAGACCCAATGTGATGCTCGTGGAGCCAAAAGACAGGTTCAAGTGTCTCCGAGGGGAAGTAGACTCAAGTGTGACGCGAGCAAGCTCTCATCAGGCCTTGGGCCCTGTACTGGAGCCAGAGGCACAGGCAGAGCTGCTTGGTGAGCCCACTTGCAGAGAACAAGGCAGCCTGTGCAGAAATGTCAGGAAGCAGAGTGCAAGGCAAGAAGCAAAGTCAGCCACGTCTGTCCCTGCCCTCTAAGCAAATTCCAGGCTGTTTGCGGCTAAGGAAGAAATAAATATTGACAAAGATGAGGAGCAGCACAAGGCCAAAAGGCTGAGGCCACAGAGGGAACATGGCCTAGAAAGGGTCCCGAGGAATTCCCAGGCCATTGAGCTCCCCTCCCTAGGGTCCTTGGAGAAACTTCTCTTACAGACACCCTCAATGCCCCAGAACCCTGGGGGACTGACTTTAAGTCAAGCTACCAGGATGCTGAGCCATGCCAGGGCCTGAGCAGCTTATGTTTGGAAAAGGTGTGGCCCAAAGGGGACACCTGTAATCTATTACCAATGCCATGTTGGAAGGTCCTCTGTAAACACCTGCTTCAACAGGTACTTGGTGGATCCCCTGGTCCAAAGGGCCTGCTGGCATTCTCAGAGAGTTTCTCAAAATGTGGGCACAGGGCTCTCATCAAAGCCCCCTGCAGTGCTGGGTAAAAAACGCACATTCCTGGGTCCCACCCACCTCACATTCCTCTGGAAGCACTCAGGAATGAAGCCCAGAAATGTGAATTTTTAGCACCTTCCCTGTTGATTCTGATGCCTGTTCAGGCATGAGGCTCATTAGACCCATTTAGCAAAAAAGTAAGCTGAGTCCCAGAAAGGGGGTAAAACTTTCTTTGGCTACAGAAGGAGTGAGGAAAGTGCCAGTGTCCTGACTTCTGCTACACCTCTCCACAGCCTTGCAGAGTGGAGCAGTAAGACCTGCTTCTATTGCTTTGGCTGGGAACGCTCTCTCTTTCCCCCACCCAAATTGTCCAGATAATTTGGACAATGGGGGTCTCAATCCCTTCCTACAGGAAGGCTTCCCTGACCGCCATCTTCAGTCCAGCCCCAGGGCTTCCCTTCCTCCCAGCACAGGATACACTGGAGTGTGACTAACCACTGACCCTTGGGTGCCCCACAGCAGTGTGGGGCCTGGATTGCAGACACATGTGCTAGAACAACACCATCAGGGAGCTCTCTGCAACGCCACACTTACCCCACTCCCACCTGGCAGCTTGAACAGAGTGGGAGCGTGTCCCCAAACCAACAGCCCAACCAAAGTCCAGGGCTGCCCCTCATCAGCCTGACAGGGCCATGTTTCTGACTGTGGGCCAATCACTAAGGACTGAGCTGGAAAAGGCTTTCCTGAGCCAGACCTTAGAGTTCCAGCCACTCCTACAAGCCGAGGGTGGGGTCAGCAACACCAGAAGGACAGAAGGAAACTCTCCCTTCCCACGTGAGGTGCCCACGGAAAAATCAGGGGTCCTACTGTTACCAGGAAAATGACATTGAACCACCTCAGCTCTACGTCTTCTTGAAGGAAAGACTTCAATCAAGAGACAGAAATTTGTGCAGCATGAAGAACAGAAGTTTATTAGTAAAAGAAAGTACACTCTGAGATGTGGAGCAGGCTGACCCAAGAGAGGGAAGCAGTCTAGCCTTACATTGTGTGAAAGCTTTTATTTCTATGCGTAGAATTGCCTCTTTCCCTTCCTTCTCTTGTCTCTCTTTCTCCCCCTGAGGTGCCTAGTCCTCTGGCATTTAGTAATGCATTTCTTTGATTTATGGACATGAGGAAACATATTCCTTTGATCTAGGGGCATGGGTAAATACATCCCCTTGATTTGTTGGGATATGTAAATACATCCCTTAGAGGTATCTGTAAACCTGAAATTCTGTTTGGCTAGTAGGTATTGGTGACAAACAGGATGGGTTCCCCCTGTCTCACTTTTAACAATACTCTTTGATTTAGAGGTATGGATAAGTCTTTAGTCCTGCTGGGCAGCTGCAAGGGGTATTGACCCAAGTAGGAGCTGCAGCAAGGGGCTTTCTAACCGCAGCTAAATTTCTCCTTCTCCAGCTCATTTCTATCTATTTATCTATTCTATCTCAATCAAAAGGAGGGAGGGTAGCTGAGTAGGCAAAACCCATCACATGCCCAACCAGCCCACCTCCACCTCACAAGGGGGCTCATCCAACGTGAGGTCTGCCCTGATGATTAAAGCTCTTCAGAGTCAAGTCCAATTATGTCTCCCTGTCTCTCCTATCCATCACACTTGATTCTGCCTTCTGAGACCACCCAGAACAACATTTCCCTTTGTTTGCCTGATGGCCCTTAAAGGGTTTGCTGACAGTATTCATGTCTCCCACCAACCACCCCAAACTCCACTCCCCTCACTTCAATGTATCACACCTGGCCCAGTACTCCCACTTCCTTTGTCCAGAATTCCAGACCCTTGTTAGGCAAAATGGTTTCTGGTGTTTGACGTGACTAATACCATCTTAAGAAGCAACTTGTTCTCAGTGACTTCCTGTTCACCCTAGGCAGGGTGGGACAATATCGCCTGAAAGGAATGTTCTTACATATAAAATAGGCCCATTATGTTGTTTACTGCTTTGTAATACATAGCTCTTAACAAGCATGTGCCACTTGGCTACAAGCCACGTGTGTTCCTGGAGGCTATTAATATATATATCAAGACTCATCCCCTTTCTGGTGCAGAGATTCAGTCTTGCTGCCTAAGACTGCTTCTGTCCATAAGTTCCCTTAATAAACTCTTTGTCTAATTCTGGAGTTGTCAGCCTCTTTCTTTGGTCCCTCGACCCTTTGATGTTTGGTTCCAGTACACCTCAGGAAATTTTCTCAACAACCCTCTCAGGCCAGCTGCTTGTCCAGCTATGGACACCTGCTGTTCATTACACATGGACAACTTCTCTGCTCAAATCTTCAATGGCTCCCCATTACCTGCCTTCAGAATCCTCACTCTGGTGTTTCAGATCCATCTAAATCTGGCCCCCCAAATATTACTGGCATTAGTCATTATTCCATAAGTCTGTTCTGATTATTTATAATAAGAAAAGTAAATATCTCCAAATTCTCTAACCCCCCTAGAGATTGGACCTAATTCTGGCCACTCCTTTCTTCTACTTTATTCCCACATGAGATAAAGAAGATATAAGCAATCTCTGTACCTTCCCCTTACATTTGCTGTGAACTTAAAACTGCTCTAAAAAAGTAAAGTCTTAAAGAAAGACACCACCTGAAAAAGTTTTTGAGAAGTAGAGAAATTTGGGGTAGAAGGTGGAGGTTCACACTTGTATGTGTAGGAAAAAAGGCTGGAAGGATATTTTAGCATATCACTTCTGGATCCTGTCATTTTTGTATTTTCTACCTTAACATGTGACTTGGGGAAAACTACAAAATACATTTAAGAAACTTGGTGGGTGGACGTCACAGAAATGGTGGTGTGAGGAGTGCTTCTTGAAATCTCTCCTGGAATTTACAACAAATTGAACAGCTATAATTCACTAAAGGATAATTTAATCAACATTTAAGCACATCTGAGAGATCTGTGCAATATCGAATCATCTGAAGGTGGGCAAATTGGGCGAGCAGCGGAGGAGGGAATGGGGAAGTGCAGAGACGTAGGTCACAGGCTGCAAGACACAGTCTGGTGCTCACCGCAGTCTTGGGAGATGGAAGAATTCAGGCTGCAGGCACATTCCCTGTAGCCCACAGCTGTGCCTGACAGATCAGAATATAATAGGCTGAATGCAGCATTCGGGGCAGAGACCTCAGGTGAGAACTGTGGTTTAAGCCCTCACTGCAAGGCAGAAAACAAAAAACAAAGACATGGAGCCTGGCCAACTCCCCACCCCCCTCAGTGTTAGAAGCAGGCTCCAGAAGAAATGGTAGCAGTCTCAGATTAAAGAACAAAATATCTACATCCCTGAGAACTGGAGATACAGTCCCACAGATGCAGACGCACATTCCAGCAATAGGGAAAGGAGCTGTGGGGGCGAGACAGCTATGGGCTGGTAGTTGCCAATGCTCAGAGCCACAAATGTATCAGCCACATCTCACAGCCCACCCTGCCCCACCTTTCTGGATGGATCCCTCCATGGGCAACCAGAGCTGCTGAGATACACAGGTTCTGCAATGAGTTGCAGGGGCAGTATTGGGATTTCAGAAGCTCAGAATTCTATCTCTCCACATCTTCCCACAGAGGTGGTGCCCTGAGACTCAGGCAACCTGCTCACAGAGGAGAAGCCCACATTACATTGCATGAGAAGTCAGAACAGCACAAGAGAAAATAAAATGCTACAGCATGCGAGAAAATAAAAGGCTGCAGTGGGAGAGAAAATAAAACATTCCAGCAACACCTATTGGAAAGCAAAACAAAAACTTCTTCATATGAACCTGCCGCAGAATCCACTCGTGTAGATGCCCAGGAGGAGAAATACTAATTCATTAATTGCCATGAATAACCAAGATAACAAGGCAGCTCAGAAAGAAAATGAAAACTCTCCAGGAAATGAACCTAAAAAAAACAACAACATGGAAATATGTGACTTAAATGACAGAGAACTCAAGATTGCAGTTCTGAGAACACTCGATAAGATGCAAGAAAACACAGATAGGCAGTTTAATGAACTCAGAAACACAATCAAAGAATAAAATGAATATTTTACCAAAGAGATTGAAACTTTACAAAAGAATCAAATTCTGGAGATTAAGAACTCAATAAAAGAACTGAAGAATGAAATAGCCAGCTTAGGTAGTAGGACTGACCAGATAGAGGTAAGAATTAGTAATATTTAAGATAGAAATCTGGAAATAACATAGAAGAAAGAAGAGAGAGACTTGAGAGTTAAAAGGAATGAAAGAACTCTACAAGAAATTTCTGACTCCACTAGAAAGAGCAACATAAGAATAATGGGTATACTAGAAGGAGAAGGGAAAAGAGCGTGTATTCAAAAATAGACAACAAGAACTTCCCAAATTTATGGCAAGAACTGGATCCTTGAATCTCAGAAGCAAACAGAACACCCAATTACCTCAATCCCAACAGGTCTTTTCCAAGGCGTATTGTACTGAAGCTGTCAAAAATTAACGACAAAGAAAGAATTTTGAAGGCAGACAGGAGGGAAAAAAAGCAATAACCTATAAGAGAAAGCCCATTAGACTATCATCAGTCTTTCAGCAGAAATTCTACAAGCCAGGAAGGAGTGGAATCAAATATTCAAACTATTGAAAGAGAGAAATTATGAGCCAAGAATACATCCAGCAAAAATATCCTTTAGATATGAAGGAGGAATAAAGCCCTTTCCAGACATACAGAAGCTGTGGGAATTTTCTAACATATGACCTTCATTGCAGGAAATATTGAAGGAGGCTATTCGACCTGAAACAAACAAACAAAAGAATACAAAAGCATGAGCAACATTACAAATAGACAGACAGAAGCAGGAAATGGCAACATCTACACAAAATAGGGCACTATAGACTTAAACATAACATAAAGGGTAAAGAAGATAAAAACTTTTTTTAAAAAAAAAAAGAAAAAAGAGAAGAAAAAGACAACTTGCTACTGCAACTCAGAAATCAACTCACAGAATAAGTAGGGCTAACTTGTGACAGTAGAAACATAAAAGAGAAGAGAGTAAAGGTCTGAATCTGCAAAGAGGAATGGAGATAAGAAGCATACTGAAGAAAAAGGACTACTGTATGTATGAGACTTTCTTTTACACAAACTTAATGGTAACCACTCAAAAGTAAATCCAGAACTGAAATATATAACATAAAAAAAGAAGAAACATAGGGAAGAATCATAGAATAACACCACATTAGAATAACAGACAGCAACAAAAAGGCAAAGAAACAATGGAGATAGCCAAGATACCAGAAAACAAAAGACAAAATGGATATAGGAAATCCTCACATCTCAATAATCACCTTAAATGTAAATGGACTGAACTCACCAATAAAAACGCACAGAGTAGCAGATTGGAACAAAACCCAAAACCCAACCATATACTGTCTCCAAGAGACACATCTCAGATACAAAGACAAATATGGATTCAAAGTGAAAGGGTGGAAATCGATACTCCAAGCAAATGGTATCCAAAGAAAAGTGGGTGTATACATACTTATATCAGATGAAACAGACTTCAGGATAAAATAGGTAACAAGAGACAAAGATGGACACTTCATAATGATAAAGGGGACAATACAATAAGAAAACATAACACTTATCAATATATATATGCCCGCAATCAGGGAACATCAAAATATACAAAGCTACTACTAACAGAACTAAAGGGAGAAATTGACCAAAACACAATTATAGTAGGGGACCTAAATACATCATTGACAGCTATAGATAGATCATCCAAACAGAAAATAAGTAGGGAAATATCAGCCCTAAATGACATTTCAGACCAAATGGACATAATTGACATTTATAGAGCACTTCATCCTAAAACACCAGACTATACATTCTTATCTGGTGTACATGGAACATTCTCAAGGACAGACCATATGTTGGGACATAAAACTAGATCCAGCAAATTTAAGAAGATAGAAATCATACCAAGTATATTCTCTGATCACAAGGCTTTGAAATTGGATATCAACTGCAAAAAGAAAGCAGGAAAAACCACAAATATGTGGCGATTAAACAACATGCTTTGAAAGAATGATCGGGTCAAAGAGAAAATAAGAAGAGAGATCAAAAGATACATGGAGGGGTGGCCAGTTAGCCCAGTTGGTTAGTGTGTGGTGCTAATAACACCAAGGTTGCCGGTTCGATCTCCACATAGACCATTGTGAGCTGCACACTCCTTAAAAAGAAAGTAAAGTAAAATAAAATGTATCTATAAAAAAAATTAACAAAAGATGTTTAAAAAAAGATACATAGAAACAAAAATGAGAATGACAATACACCCTATCAAAATTATTGGGATGTAGCGAAAGCAATAATAAGAGGGAAATTTATATCATGACAGGCCTACTCAAGAAAGAAGAAAAATCCCAGAAAAACAACCTAACATTACATCTTAAACTGGAAAAGGCCCCAATAAACTTTAATTTAAAAAAATAAATAAATAAAATATAATAAAAATAATAAAATAAAATAAAATTGAATGACCAAAAAAGAAAAAAAAAACTGGAAAAGGAAGAACAAATAAAACCCAAAGTCAGCAGAAGGAAGGAAATAATAAAAATCAGAGCAGAATGAAATGAAATAGAGAACAAAAAGACAATAGAAAAAATTAATGCAACAAAGAGCTGGTTTTTTGAAAAGATTAATAAAATTGATAAACCCTTGGCTAGACTAATATAAAAAGAAAAAAGACACAAATAAACAAAATCAGAAATGAAAGAGGAGAAGTTACCACAGCTACCACAAAAATACAAAGGATCATCCAAGAATACTATGAAGGACTATATGTTACCAATTCAATAACCTAGAAGAAATGGACATATTCTTAGAAACATATAGCCCTACTAGGCTGAATCACAAAAAATTGGAAAATCTAAATAGACCGATCAACAGTAAGGAAATTGAATCAGTCATCCAAAACCTTCCCAAAAGCAAAAGTCCAGGACCAGATGGCTTCACAAGTGAATTCTACCAAACCTTCAAAAAGGATTTAATACCTGTCCTCCTCAAACTCTTCCAAAAAATTGAAAAAGAAGCAATACTTCCTAATTCATTTTATGAGGCCAACATTACCCTGATTCCATAACCTGGTAAGGATAACACAAAAAAAGAAAATTACAGACCAATATCTCTGATGAATACAGATGCAAAAATCCTAAACACAATTCTAGCAAATTGAACACAACAATGCATTAAAAAGATTATACATCACAATGAAATGGGGTTCATCCCAGGACTACAAGGAGGTTCAACATAGGCAAATCAATCTATGTGATATACCACATAAACAAAATAAAAGGTAAAAATCATATGATTATATCTATAGATGCAGAGAAAGCATTTAACAAGATACAACATCCATTTATGATTAAAACACTTAATAAAATGAGTATAATTAACATAATCATACTCAAAAAAGTAAAATCAGTATTATTAACATAATAAATGCCATACATGACAAGTCTTCAGCTAATATAATTGGTGAAAAATTGAAGACTTTAGCTTGTTCAAGAACAAGACAGTGTTGTCCCCCATCACCACTGTTATTCAACATATCATATTTCCCCGAAAATAAGACCTAGCAGGACCATCAGCTCTAATGCATCTTTTGGAGCAAAAATTAATATAAGACCTGGTATTATATTATATATTATATATATTATATTATATTATATTATATTATATTATATTATATTATATTATAATATAATATATTACATGACCTGGTCTTATATTATATTAGAAAGAGGTGGCCGCTGCCACAGTGGTTTGCCTCCAGAAGGAAAATGGTGGATTTGGAGGAGCAGTTGTCTGAGAAGAAAAAGGGCTGTCCAGGTAGCTCACGTGGTTGGAGCGCTGTGCTCCTAACGCTGAGGTCGCCAGTTCGATTCCCACATGTGCCAGTGAGCCTCGCCCTCTACAGCTAAGATTATGAACAACCACTTGCCCTGGAGCTGGGCTGCCCTGTGCTGCTGTGGTCTACAGAGTGAGTGCTGCTGTGGTCTACAGAGTGAGTGCTGCAGCACTGCTGGCAGGAGCAGCAATGAGCTGAGCTGCTGTGAGCGGCCCCACCCGGGGGCGGGGGCGGGGCAAGGCTCATAACACCAGCATGGGCCAGGGAGCTGTGTCCTGCACAACTAAACTGAGAAACTATAGGGGGAGGGGGGGAGGGAGGGGAGTGGAAGAAAGAGGGAAATATATATTTTTATCTTTAAATTTTTTACTGTATTTTTTCATTAGAAAAGCAATAGGTTGAATAAAAATGTTTTTGTGGATTTTCAGCAATAAAAATTTTGAAGTTTATGACTTAATTAGAAAAATTAAAAAACCCGATCTTATATTAAAATAAGATCAGGTCTTATATTAATTTTTGCTCCAAAAGACGCATTAGAGCTGATCGTACAGCTAGGTCTTATTTTCAGGGAAACATGGTCGTATTGGAAGTCCTAGCCAGAGCAATCAGGCGAGAGAAAAAAATAAAAAGGCATCCAAATTGGTAATGAAGAAGTTAAATTGTCATTTTTTGTGGATGACATGATGCTTTATATAGAAACCCTAAAGACTCCACTAAAAGCTAGTAGAAATAATAAATGAATACAGTAAAGTTTCTAGCTACAAAATCATTGTACAAAATCCATTGCATTCCTAGATACTAATAATGAAATTTCAGAAAAAGAAATGAAAAAAAATCCTTTTGCAATTGCAACAAAAAGAATAAAATACCTAAGAATAAACTTAACCAGGGAAGTGAAGGACCTATACACTGAAAATGATAAGACATTTTTAAAAGAAATTGAAGAAGACACAAAGAAATGGAAAGACATTCTATGTTCATAGATTGGAAGAATCAACATAGTTAAAATGTATATTGTCCAAAGCAATATACAGATTTAATGCAATCCCCATCAAAATCCCAATGGCATTTTTAAAGAAATAGAACAAAAAAATATCATCAGATTTGTATGGAATCACAAAGACCCCAAATAGCTAAAGCAATGCTCAGAAATAAGAATAAGGTTGGAGGTATCATGTTCCCTGACTTCAGCTTGTACTACAGAGCAATAATAATCAAAACAGCATGGTAGTGTTTGAGAAAAACAGACCAATGGAATAGAACTGAAAACCCAGAAATAAACCCACATAAATATGGACAGATAATTTTCAACAAAGAAGCCAAAAACAGACAATGGAGAAAAGAAAGCCTCTTCAATAAATGGTGCTGGGAAAATTGGAAAGCCAGGTGCAGAAGAATGAAACTAGACTGCTATCTGTCACTGTGTACCAAAATTAACTCAAATGGATCAAAGACCTAAACATAAGATCTGAAACAATAAACTGCATAGAAGAAAACATAGGTACTAAACTTATGGACCTTCGGTTCAAAGAGCATTTGATGAATTTGACCTCAAAGGCAAGGGAAGGAAAAGCTAAAATAAATAAATGGGACTATATCAACTACATATAAAAGATGTGCCCTTTTTTAATATATAAAAAGCTTCTGCACAGCAAAAGAATATATTTACAAAACAAAGAGACAACCAACCGAATGGGAGAATATATTTGCAATCATATTAACCCCATGATAAGGGGTTAATATCCAAAATATATAAGGAATTCATACAACTCAACGGCAAAAAGACAAGCAATTCAATTAAAAATGGACATGAACAGACACTTCTTTGAAGAAGACATACAAATGGCTAACAGATACGTGAAAAAAATGCTCAACTGTACTAGCTATTAGCAAATGCAAATCAAAACCACAATATCACCTCACACATGTTAGAATGGCTATCATCAACAAGACAAATAATAAGTGTTGGAGAGGCTGTGGAGAGGTCGAGCATACACTGTTGGTGGGAATGCAGATTGGTGCAGCCGCTATGGAATGCAATGTGGAGGTTCCTCAAAAATTAAAAATAGAATTACCATACGATCCGGCAATCCCTCTCCTGAGTATCTACTCAAAAAATATAAAAACATTTATCCATAAACACATATGTGTTCCAATGTGCATTGCAGCTTTATTTATGGTGGCCAAGACATGGAAACAACCAAAAGCGATTTCTACTAACTTTTGGTGGAGATTTTGTTCTTCAATAGATGAATGGATAAAGTAGTTGTTATATATATTCGCAATGGAATACTATACAGCCATAAGAAAAGATGAAATATTGCCATTTGCAACAATATGGATGGATCTTGAGATTATTATACTAAGCAAAATAAGTCAGACAGAAAAAGTCAAGAACCGTATGATTTTACTCGTATGTGGTGTAGAAAACTGAAAGCAACAAAGGAACAAGACAAACAAATAAAGAAATAAAAACTCATAAACACAGAAAACAGTTTAGTGGTTACCGGAGTGTAAGGGGGGGATAGTAGAAGAGGGTAAAGGGGGTCAAATATGTATATGGTGATGGAAAGATAACTGACTCTGGGTGGTGAGCACACAATGTGATATATAGATGATGTATTATAGAATTGTACACTTGAAACCTATGTAATTTTACTAACCATTGTCACTCCAATAAATTTTATTTAAAAAAAAAAAAACTTGCTGGACAAGAAGTGATTTATATTAGAAAAGGCACCAATAACGAAGTTAAACAAGCACGGGTTTGAATCTCAGTGGTTGTGTGGACTTGTGCCTTTATCTCTATGAGCCCTGGTTCCTCAACTGCAACATGGAAGATTATAGTGAATTGCCAGAGTGGCCCCAATCTTTGCAGCTCCTCCCATCAAAAGACAGAGCCGATTTTCCCTCCCCTTGAACCTAGACTGGCCTTGTAAGGTGTTTTGGCTAACAGAATGTGATACCCAGCCTAGGCCTGCAGATTTCCTTGCTCTCTTGGATGCTTCCCCAGCTGCCATGAGCACAGACCTAGACTAGCCTGCTGGGGGATGAGAGATCATGTGGAGCAGAAACAAGCCATTCCAGCTGAGGCCATTCTAAGCCACCAGCCCCAGCCAACCTGGCAGCTAACTTCAGACAACTGAGTGAGCCCAACTATCAGAACTACCCAGATGGGCCCAGCATTAAAAATAAACAACTGCTATTTTTAAGTCACTAAGTGTTGGAATAGTTTGTTGTATAGCGATAGCTAACTGATAAGCACACTGAAAATGTCCCTACCTCACAGCCTTTGCTCTTCCTCAGCCTGGAACCCTCTTCTCCTAAATATCCACGTGCTTTTTTCCCTCACTGCCCCAGGTAAGGCCATTCTTGGCCTATTTATATAAAATAACACCTCCACTTCCATTCATTCTTCCTGATATATACTGGGCTGGTGTGCCAAAAAAATGTATACAAGTGGACACTTTGGTCAACGTTGCTCAAGCAGTAGTTTGCTGTAATCAGAAGTGTCTGGACGCTGATGGTAACCAGTTTGAGCACCTCTTATAACTGCAGAAGTCAAATGTGACTTGTATTCATCTTCTGTTATTGGTATATAGTGAATATTACAATTTTAATACAGTTTTCCTTTCTTAAAATGTGTATACATTTTTTTGGCACCTTCTGTATCTTGTTATAGCATTCATCACCTCACCTTTACATGGATCTACTTACTTGTTTATTGTCTCTCTTGCCCCAACACACACAGCAGAATATAGACTCCATGAGGGTAAGAATATTGCCTGTTTTGTCTACTGCTTTCCCTGGTATCCAGCACATAAAAGGGCTCAGCTATTTGTGGAATGAATGAATGAGTTCATCTCACACCCTAGTGATTTCTAGTGCTTCCTAGTAGTCGTGGACCACTACTTGGAGATTCATTCCAGGCATCCCCCCATCTGCCTGCTTTGCCCTGGTCTCTCCTTCCCATGAATCTTAGTGGTCCTCACATTTGAACAATCCCTTTAGTGTATAAAAGGGACTTCCACACTTATCTATTTGATCCCCTTTTCCTAGATCTATCAGTGGGGATACTCTTGCCTCTATGTTTCAGATGAGCATCTGGAGGCTGAGTGACAGTGACTTGCAAAGGGAACCAGAGTGTTTTGAGGCACATCTTGCCCAGAGCTCCCTCAGATCACTGGACAGAGGTACCTACCACTACTACCCAGGGCCTACCAGACCCCCAGTCAGGAGACCCACTGTGAGCGTTTGTTCTCCTTCCAGCCTGCCTTGGGGCCCGACCTGTCCCTAATATGGAGATGGAAAGCCCTCCCCACAATAAGAAGCCTCTGACAACCCCAGTACCTCATTAAATTGACTTTAACATTGTTTACTGTGAAGCAACCAAAGGGAAAGGAAATAACACAGACTATTAGACCTTGGGCTGCCCTCCACTCTCAGAACTTCAACGACACTAAGGAAGGGGGCAAGAAGGGGTGCTCCCCTGCAGCCCCTAGGCTGCTCCAGTTTGCACCTCAACCTCCCTCCTTTCCAGGAACCTCAAGGAAAATTTTGGTAATTTGGGAGGAAAAGCACAGAGTGCAAGCGTCTGGAGTTCACTGGTGACTGCTCAGCAATGTTTGCCTTAATTTAGGTTCCACCAAGAGTGACTCAACCTGAGGATTTGGGCATAAGGATTTTATTAGGAAGTGGCCCCAGGAAGGCCCAGCAGGGGGTGTGGAGGTGAGAGTCATCAAGCAGGGACTGTGTGAAACCCACCTCCATTCATCCCACCAAGGGGCGAGGACCCACCAGCTCTTGCCCCTCACCGGGTGAGGTTTTCTCCCAGCACTAACTGCAGGCATTCCTGGACTGGCGGAGCTCTCCCCTGCAGGCAGGCATGCCCTGGGCCAGAGGCAGGTCTTGAGATAGGGCCAGTCTGTGTACACAGGCATGAGCTTCATTCAGGTGGCCTCGGTGGCCAGGGACAACTGAAAACAGCATGTGTAACCCAGGGAACCTGCAGTGTCCCAGGGGACAAAGATCAAAGAATGACTCTCTAGGGGTATTTCAGCAGAGGAAACCGAGGCTATGAGTGATAGGACTTGTGTTGTTGACTCTCCACCTTCAGTCTGGACACTGAATTTCCTGAGCCCACCTGGCTAAGGGGCTTTGTGGCAAAGGCATCTGTGCAAATGAGGTCTTTCAGAGGAGAGCTCCAGGTTCCACGGGAGCAAGGGAGAAAGGTCCAGACCCACTGCAGGAACTGCCTGCCAGCTGTAGAAAGCCACAGCTTGTTGCCTCTGGTTACACTGTGGATGCCTGACATATGAACTCTTTGGCAGAGATGGAATTCTTAGAATTAGCTCCGAGGTAAACAGCTCCAAGCCAGTGGTACAAACAGCATTGCTTGAGTCTACTGTGTACATAACCCGCAGGCAGGAGATGGGCAGAGACCAGTGATGTGACAAGAATATCACATTTATTAAGCACTTGGTATGTGGCAAGCACTGTACTTCTGCAGGTTATGCATGGACTACCTTCCTGGTCCTCCCAGCCCCTGGAACCCATCTGAACTATTCTCATCTTGGGTGGGACCGCTATGCCAATGCCTCAGATGTAGGCAGGAGGGCCCAAAACTTCATCAACTGGACCCTCCTTGTGTGCTCAGAGTAATCCCCCCACCCTCACACCTTCCACACACACTTTACAAATGTGGAAACAAGTGAGCTTCAGTAGTTTGTCCATGGTCACCACTGCCGGGGAGTGAAGCAGAAACTAACCCACACAAGGCCTGGATGATTCCAAAACATCACAAGTCCTTTCCCACAGGAGCCACAGACTAGTGGGAAAGCAAGACCCAGAGGAACTTGAGCAGAGCAGTTAAATCCCAACACGAGGCAGTGACACAGGAGAGATTACCACCTAGAGCCAGACACTAGGCACCCAGATGTTCTGCCCACTCCTCCCCTGTAGCCTGCCCATGCTCTTTACTGGGTCTGTGGTTTCTAAAAAAGTGTCTGTAGAACTTAGAGTGGCACTTGGTGGACAGAAGGGTTGTTGACTCCTACTCTAAAACATTTGCAACAGATTTTCCCACTCCCTGTAGAGCTCTGTAAAGGAGCTGCTCCCCCAACCCCAGGGGAGTTGACCAGCTCCAGGAAAGCAGCCTCTTTCATTAAGCCAGGGAAGGGCCTCCCACTGGAAATGGAGGCCCCAGGTCTTGGGAAACTGATGACAAGGCAATAAAATTAGAGGGAAGGCCTGTGAGCAAATTACAGAGGGAACCAGAGCCTCTCATTAGCCTGATGAGTAAGAGGCCCTGGGGGAGGTACCTCCTGGGGGACTGAGGGTCCCTCCCAAAGCCTAGGGGTCCCTGGGCCCAGTCCTCTGCCTTCTGGTCAGACCCTACCCCCTCAGTGTAGGGGAAGGACCCAAGGGACTCCCAGAGGCACCATTTCTCACCCTTTGGCTCTGGTCACGTGGCCAAGCCACTAAGCCTCATTTTCCTCATGCCCAACATGGGGCTGATGAGAACCCCTGGCTCACAGGTAATGACCAGGATTCACCTAAATGAGTGGTTCTAATCTTGCCTATATATCAGAACTACCAGGTGAATTTTGTAAACTACTAGCTACCCCAACTACCAACATTTGGGCTGGACCCTGTACCATTGAAATCAGAACCTTTGGCTGGGCCCAGCCATCAGCATTTTTAAAATCTTCCACAGTGGCAGCCAATTTAGACTAGACCATGCCCGTGACAGTGACTATAACCCTTTGGTTCACCTCACCAAAACCAAGTTAAATGGCCGATTTGGGAGTCGCCCTCCCAGACCCTCACTCTCCTAGAATAGAGGTTTCTTGAAGACAGGGACCTCATCTGTCATGGCCAATTCTGTATCCGCAGGGCCTGGGACAGTACCTGGCACAGTGTGTTTGTTGAATGAATGTTCTTACCAGAACAAAACCTTAAACTTACAGGGAAGCTAAGGGCAATGGGCAGCAGCACCCACAATTGAGGGACGTTTGGAAAGATGGCATCAGCATTTGGGGCACGTCAGAGAACATGAAAGGTGAAGAGCTCTGTCTACCTTCCTTGAGCGTACAGTTCAGCAAAGAGAGATGGAAAATAAGCTATATATGTAAAGAGTAAAGATGGAGAGGCTTGTAAACAAAATTTTATTATTAATAGAGTAAGATAAAGTTGACCAGGAATTAAATAGGGTAGCCAGCCAGGTAAGGCCTCACTGAATGGTAAGGTCTGAGCGAAAATTGGAAGGGAAGCAGGTGAGAGAACGAGCCAAGGGAATACAGGGAGAACATCCCAACATGGGGAGCAGCTGGAGCAAAGGGCCTCAGGCAGAAGTGTGTCTTGGGTTTGCTGGGGTGGAATGAAGGTGGGGTTCAAGAGGAGAAGGTAAGAGAGGTCAAGGGAGTTTCAGGTACTATTGCTGAGTAATGAACCACCACAGATTTGGTACATGGAACCTCCACTGTGCTTAGGAATTCTGTGGGTCAAGAATTCGGTGTGCAGTTAGAATGGCTATCACCAACAAGACAAATAGTAACGAGTGTTGGAGAGGCTGTGGAGAAAAAGGAACCCTCATATACTGTTGGTGGGAATGCAGACTGGTGCAGCCGCTATGGAAGGCAGTGTGGAGGCTCCTCAAAAAATTAAGAATAGAAATATTATATGGCCCAGCAATCCCTCTCCTGGGTATCTACCAAAAAAATCTGAAAACATTTATTCATAAAGATGTATGTGCTCCGATGTTCATTGCAGCTTTATTTACGGTGGCCAAGACATGGAAACAACCAAAATGTCCTTCGATAGATGAATGGATAAAGTTGTGGTATATATACACAATGGAATACTATTCAGCGGTAAGAAAAGATGAATAGTACCATTTGCAACATGGATGGATCTTGAGATTATTATGCTAAGTGAAATGTCAGAAAAAGTCGAGAACCATATGATTTCACTGATATGTGGTATATAAAAGTGAAAACAACAAAAGAACACGACAAACAAATGAGAAACAGAAACTCATAGACAGACAATACTTTAGTGGTTACCAGAGGGTAAGAGGGAAGGGGCGTGGTGGATGAGGGTAAAGGGGATCAAATACATGTTGATGGAAAGGAATGACTCTGGGTGGTGAACACGTGATATAGAGTTGATGTATTACAGAATTGTACGCCTGAAACCTATGTAACTTTATTAACAATGGTCACCCCACTTTTTTTAAGGAGGGCTCAGCTCACAGTGGCCCATGCAGGGATCAAACCAGAAACCTTGGTGTTATCAGCACCACGCTCTAACCAACTGAGTTAAATGGCTACCCCTACACCCCAATAAACTTAAAAAAAAGGGTGTTTTTCCATGTTCTAAACCCTAGCTAATGTGACTAATGGTCACTGTGTTGGACAGCGCAGATAGAGAACATTTCTCACACAGAAAGTTCTGTTGGGCAATGCTGATCTAGAGACTTCTAGCGTCTGGTTCCTGGGCTGGGATGACTTGAAGTTTAGCTGGGACACATGACCTCTCTTAAGTGTGGTTTAGCTTCTCCCGGTGTGGCAGCAGGAAATTGGATGGATGGATGGATGGATGGATGGATGGATGGATGGATGGATGGACCTAAGAGAGCAAGGAGCACCGAGTCACTTGTCCCATTCTGTGATTTACAAATGTCACTGAACCCAGTCCAGATTCAAGGAGAGGGGAACAGAAGAACACATGGGATTGACAACTCTATCATGGACACCTTGGAAAACTATTCAAGTCAAGAGTGGACAGAAAATCGGTCAGGTCTTGTAGTGGTTGGAAGGACTTGGGGCTTTTATGTTGCAACAAATGGGAAGTCATGGAAGGGATTTTTGTAGAGAAGGGTCATGATCAGACTTAGGTTTTAAAATGAAACTTAAGGGGCAAAGATAGTGATTGGGCATTTATCTCGGTGTGGCTAGGCTGGAATCAGACCACCCCTGAACTGGTGATGCAGGAGTGCCATAACCCATGTCCTGCCCCCTCCCTCTCAGCTTGCCCAACAAGGACCCTGCAGTAGTCCCTCAATCTGGCCTCTCTGAGGTAAATCACATTGTCAGTTTCACATCCCCTGCCCCTCCTAGTGAGACAAGCATTTCAATAGTGCAGAAGGGGTAAAAAGCGCTGCTGAAACAAATCAAACTTTAGGAAAACCTTTTGTACAAGTCCTGTAGGATTCACAGCAGGCGTTCCCAGTATTTCCCTCTGGACCACCCAAACTCAGGATTTCCTGTCTTCTGGGGTGTTCGCTGAGCAGGCCCAGGTCAGGTTCACGGAAGGAGTGGGGACTTCAAGTATTGTCTGTTTGCTCACTGGCTCCCTCTTTAGTCCCGAGGATCCTTTTCCTGTATTCCTCCTCCTGCCACTTTCTGTCCCCAAATACATGCCTGGACCTGCTGCCTGCCTCCCTACATGACCGAATTGTAAGCTCATTATACAAATCAAGTTCAAGGAGCAGAGAGGCCCTGGGAGCTGAAGCTGAGTCTCATAGGCTGACTCTAGCTTTGTTTCCACAGATTAGCTGCTTTGTAGAAACCTCCCTTATCATCGCAGGACAGGGCAACAGAGTTGGGACTTCCATCAACTATGCCAAAAATGACCGTATCAGGCTCGAATCAGGAGTAATTAGTACTAGCCTAATGCCCCAGCAGCACTGTTTCTATTTGCTGTTCCGAATCCTGCCTTGGCTTAGGTGGGGCATGAATAGTCCCTTCCGTGGTTTTGCAGTGTGGAAGCAACAAGGCAAAGAACAGACACAATATCCATTCCGTCTCCAATTACACCAGAATGATGGGAAAGGATCTGCTACGTGGCAGTTAAAAAATAAGGCCAATGATAAACAGTTCCTGAAACCTAAGCAGTTGGCCAGCCTTCCACTATGTAATCATTGCAGCAAAGTTCAGCGGAAATCCTGCACCCTGCCCCCCTAATCCCCCATTAACTGAGAGTGTACTAGGTGAATTAATGCTCATGGGCAAGAGCTGAAAGGCAACTATCAGAAACAAAAGTGGCTGTGGGCTGGAATTGTGGGCTCCCCTTTTCCTGAGCGTTTTGATTATTAGTCCCATAGTTCAACAAGTTTCAAAGTTGTGTAAAGCATGTAAATAAACATGAAACTAAGACACAGTAGAAAGAGGGGGGCAGGTTTGCTGAAGGGAAGCCCAGGATACCTTCTGCCACCTCCATTGTCTCCTCCTGCACTTTCTGGTGGGATGGGCACTGATAAAATGCAAAACAGGTGTTCTAGCCTCTGGACCATGGAGACCACTCCAAAGGCAAAGATACTCAAGAGCTAGGAAACTCCAGAAACCAAAAACACCAATTTGGGCATCCTAAATCATTTTCTGTAAAAGATGACACATATATGGATAGGGGAAAAAAATTAGTAACTGATTTTATAGGATGTTAAAATAGAGAACTTTTACTTCCTAGTTTGTCTGCATTGTTTGAATTCCTTAAATACATATTGCTTTTATAGTCAGAAATAGATTTTTTAAAAATGCCTTTTAATGTTAACGGACCAAACCTCTAAGAAATCTTTGGACAGCCGGATGGCTCAGTTGGTTAGAGCGCAAGCTCTCAATAACGTTGCCGGTTCAATTCCTGCATGGGATGGTGGGCTGCACCCCCTATAACTAAGATTGAAAATGGCAAGTGGACTTGGGGCTGCGATGCACCCTCCACTAGATTGAAGGATGACTTCGAGCTGATGGGCCCTTTAGAAACATTGTTCCACCAGGCAAGGGGAGGGTCCCCCCAGCTTTCCTTTTAGATTTTGGGCTTTTTTAGGAGGGCGCAGCTCACAGTGGCCTATGTGGAGATAGAACTGGCAACTTTGGTGCTACCCTGTTTCCGAAAATAAGACCTAACTGGAAAACAAGCCCTAGCATTATTTTTCAGGATGACATCCCCTGAACATAAATCTTAATGTATCTTTTGGAGCAAAAATTAATTTAAAACTCAGTCTTATTTTCAGGGAAACACGGTAGCACCACGCTCTAACGGAGCTAAAGGCCCCCCCACCCCACCCCACCCTTTTCTTCCAGGCATGTCACATGGACCAACTCTGAAACTCCATTACTTTGCAGCTGTTTAACACCAATCCCAGAAGTTCCCGGAACAGGAGCAAGGGGTTGTCTTGAATCACCAGGAATCTGAGGCCTACCTGAATCCTGGAGGACTGCTGGTCTGGGAAGACACCATCCAGAGTAACTTGAAATCTTAGATCCCATGACACGTCTCTTCCTGTTACGAGGCTATCATTTGAGCAACTCTGCAGCGCCAGGCTTACCCTGTTGCTCCCAGAGGCCCAAGCAGAGCACATGTGGCTGCACTGGGGGCCTCTGCAGCCTATAGGCAGGTTGATGGTGCAAAACACTTATGTCTCCTAGAAATAGCTTCCAGCAACTCAGAGCTAAGTCTAGGCATTATCTCAAATGAACCTCACCACTCCAAAACATAGGCAAGACAAATGTTGAGTAAACAGACCCAAAAACATGGGGGCAAAACAAGTGAACACGTGGGCAGGTAGCTGGCCTACTGCTTCGGCTGTCACCACTGATGGCAATGAAGTCATGAGGTGACCTTGACTTTCTACCAAAGCTTTACAGACCAGGCCGAGATGGTCATTCCTTTACCCATCTGTGTCCCCTATCTCCCTTTAGGGAAAATGTGTTACCTATGAACTGTGGTTGTGTTACAACGCAACTTTCCTAGTATCTCCAGTTCTCAAAACAATCAACTTAACAGCACTCTCGCTGAAGCTTTAAAAGACATCCCGACCAAGGCCTCCCCACATCATTCAAGTAGCCCTACTGGCTTTAGGAAAAACATTTCAAAATGTTCTACCTCAGCCCATCTGCAACCTTGGAAGCTTCATCAGCGGTAGTTTTCCGCTTGGCATCCTCCTAAAGCCGAGACGCCACTTTGCCTTTGATCTGCACCCCATCCACAGGCTGTGGCACTTTGGACAGGACAGCATCTAGTCTCACAAACATCTAGTGCCTTCCCACTTCAGGAAGTTGGTTACCTCTACCTCTGCTGGTTTCTCAGGAACACAGAACAGAAAGGCAGTGGTTGCACTGTTAACTGACATGGGTAGGAAAGGGAAAGGACCAGAAACATCCTTCATCCACTCAGAATGACATGGGGTTTCATGAATAACCTTCAGACCTAGTTACTTAAAAAAAATTATCCTTGACACCAATAGTGCAGAAGGTAAATACATCTAGAATTGTGCCAAATTTGACACCACTGGTATAAAACTAACTTGTGGGGCACGTGACAGAAGGCTGTCTGGCTCAGAGGGGTACCTGCTTAGGCCACTCAGCAAGCAGGGCCATCACTCAGAACACAGCACCCCTCTTTGACATCTGGCAACAGGCCTATTCCAAAGTGCAGCAAGGTTCCAGTCAAGCCTTGAAGCAAGGTAGGACCAGTCAGCTCCCTGGACTAGCTGTGACCCACGTACACTAGGAGTTGCTTGCCCCAACCACACACCTCTGCTACTACAGACAATACGTATGAGAGTGACAGGAGAGCAGACAGATATGCGGTCAGGAACTGAGCAGTACAACTTCACTCGTTTTGTGTACCATGCTTCCCAAATATGTAACAAAGGGAGTAGAAGCTACTATGTCCAATCCATTTTAGTAAATTTTAGCTACCTATCTTGCTGGGGAGGTAAGACTTCAATATCACTTTAAGGAAAAAATTCTCCCTCAGAGCACTCAAAATCAATGTCTTACAACCCTCATACCAACTCATTGTGATTAACTATTAGAACGATACTGAGACTGTAAAAAAATGTTTGTTTACCCACCACTTTAAGCCTCTATTCTTGTTTTAGTCAGTTGAAGGTAAGATGTAAAACTTCTCAGGGGAGAAAACCTAGAAGGACCACCTTAAGTGCTCAGTTATTGCCAATGATGAGACAGACACATGCTGAGGACACAGCATAACTTATGTTACTTAAAGCCTGTCAAAAATGCAAACCAGAATCAAGTCAAAAGTAGACAAACCCAGATCTGGGGACCTTCTAAAAAACTGGCCTGTAGTCTTCAAAAACATTAAGACTAGAACAGAGGCCAGAAAGACTGGGTAGACGCTAAAGCACTTCACCACTGCCAAGGCTTAGCTGCAAATGCAGTCTTGGATGTACTTGGTTGGCCTTGCTTTCCACAAAAACACTCCATATGGTATCATGGTTTATCATTTTATTATACACTTTATAAAAAATCCAAACACTAACATCCGCCCCATTAGGGAGCATGATCATATCTTTATTAATGTAGATCTGGCCATTTTCTAAAGATGCCATATTATTGGGTTTTATACCCTTAAAGATACTTCTCTCTCAAATATATCCCCACTACAAAAATGGAGCTGCAAAGGGTGTATAAAGGTGAGACTTTCTTGCTCTTGTTACGTATAAACACTTAAGATGACTAAAGAACTATGAGAGTTAAGAAGGGGGGAAGTCATCTAATTAAGGAATGGAATGTCTGTCGCCTGTAACAAGTAGGTGAATTTATTATAACTGGCACCTACTCTAAAATAACTGGATATGAGCACATGAAACAATGAGACTACATGTGCCAGGCAATTGCTTATTCTTGTTTCCAGAAGGCACATGTTTCCTGCACCCTTTTTTAATAACTAGACAAATTACAGGAGAACCCAGTATTTAGATTCTACCCACTTTGAGCTATTAAATGCATAAGGAAAAGATTAGTTATGTCCAAGTAGCACGTAATAGAAATATTTTTAAACCAACATGGTTAAGTGTTAAGATTTTTAGAAATCAAAATATTTATTAACATAATTTTAAACTAAAGTCAAAGGTAATAAATCTTCTGTGGTAATGATTTAAGTGCAAGTGATGCTGGCTTTCACATTCGTGTCCTTCATTCAGAGAAAAGGCAGATCAGTTGTTCTTGAACAAGTCAATGCAGCTCTGCAAGAGGGAGACATTGTTCTGGAAGAAAAACAAAAGTCAACATAAACCAATGAATCGCGCTAGGTCTAAGACTTCCTATATAAGAATTAAACTCAAACCCACAGACCTAGCTTTTCTTGAGACATAAAGCCAGAAAACTGGGTTAGTGCTTTTCTTCATTAAATCACTTCTGAACCATAACCTACACCCTTCACCCCATTTTCATGTTGGTGAGTTCCTCTTAGAGGGTCTGGGGCTGCTGCACATAACAGGCTCACTCTAGCACCTCCACCCCCAGGTTTGTTCCCTACACAGTCATGCCTATTCTGCTGTGAGTTAACCTAAATATTACATAAACGAGTCCTTCTTTGAAGCTGAAGGCCTTGAAAAGACCAGATAAAATGTTGCTAAGAATTAGCTATGGGTGAAATTTTTATATCAGATTACAAATGATAAATATTTAAATAGGACTTCACACAAATTGTTTTAAAAGGTCTCACTTTAAAGGAATTAAAAAAATGTAGAATACCCAGAACATTATGGGTATAATTTATGTATAAACGATACTTTAAAGCTCCAACTGAAAGGGACTTGGTTGGGCTTAATCAAGAGGCAAGTGAATAAACACATCTATGCTGTCCCAATAAAGGAATTCAAAATATATACCCAATGTTCAGTCTTTCTGCTTTAACTAATGCTAATGGCTGGTGACAACTCCCTCCTCCAATGGCTCTCTACTGACCCAAAGGCTGACCCAGTTGCCCTGGACCAGATAGCCACTCTAGCGGGGCTCAATCTCAGCTACACCTAGGAACCACTCAAAGAGCCATCCCCAGAAGTTCCAAGTGAATGGGTCTGGGCAACAAAAAGTCTTCAAAGCTCCGTACTAGATTCTAATGCATATCAAGCACTGAGAACCACTGCTCTCCAACTTTTCTGTGCAAAATTAAGCTAGACATTAAATATAAAGTTTTCTTTCTTTTCCAAACCAAAAAGGGAATATCAGAAGACACTTCATAAAACTAGAAAACATTTTAAAAAATGTTTTCCATGAACTCCAGATAATTAAGACCTTCTAATGGTATGCTAGATGGGTCCCAATTATTAGAACGGGTTCTTCAAAGTGTGGCCCGCAAGGACTTTGAGAAGGAGGCAGGGTAGCTACCACCAAGAAAACTCTTCTCAAAAGCAGTATTTTATCAAGATGTTCCAGATTTTCGGTTTGCAGTAGAATAAGTACTCTAACAAGTAGCTCCCACCTATACTACAGGGGATTAAAACCATAGCGCAAACGCCTCTGCCTGATGAGGAAATAACTTAGGAGATAGTAAATTGGGAAATACCTTAGGAGAAAAAAAGTTGTTGGCTTAATTTGAAGAAAATACTTACCCTAGCATGCTTTATTTCCAGTTCAGACATTTCAATTAGGTTTTTTCTAAATGCTGCCACTCTCTTTCGTTTGAAATTGCTTAGTTCTACAAAAGAGAAAGTTTACCAAGAAAAATTGAGTACTTTTCAAGTTTAACTTCCAAATATCATCCCGTGATGCACCACCACATCTCACATTTTCATCATCTCTGCAATTGGTACACATACATTTTACGGACACTGCAGTGACGTGCTTGTCATTGATGTTAAGTGAACAATACCACCCAACCACCAACCATCAAAATTCAGAGAACGGCTACTGACTTGGAGAATCTGAGTTGAGTGGCTTTGCCTTAACCTCTAGGTTCGTGTTTGTGGCGAAAGGGCTGGGGAGGTGGTGATCCATACGCACTTTAACCAGTGACTTTTTTATGGATTACTTTTAAACTGTGAAAACCCTCCCTAGCTCAAGCTGGTGCACTAGGGTACTCAAACTTATCCTCCTGTATCATGTCTATACAGCAATGTCCAACAGAGATATAATGCAAGCAGCCACATTAAAAACTCACACAAAAAATTTTGTACTGATGTGTTACTAACAATACCTTGTGTATATGAGGCCAAACAGGTCTTCCTTCGGCTGTCAAAATAAGCTCGCCTCCTTCATCTGAGACTCGCACAGAAGACCAGACTTAACATTAACGTCTCCCATGCTGCCTGCTCACGCTGTATTGTTTTACTATGTTCACTTGATTGACTCTAATCAGTTCAGCCACAAATTTTACAAAGAACTGGGATCAAAGGCCAACAGGTTAAGTAAGATCCGTTCACCTCTGTATTTTTCAGAATAGTTTATACTTTTAAATTATCATACACTCAGGCTCACAATTTGAATGAAGAAAATAAATTCTAGCAACATAGGGACAAATCTCAGGCAATAACGATAGGCCTAGATTGGTCCCATTTTAAAACTTTGTGGTTTTCTTTCATCCCCTCTAAAACTGTCAGAGCCTCTAAATTCTGACTATATAATAACCTAAGATTTCAACTCAATACTTTTGAAGTCAGTTAAAATTCGCTGTTTAAAAAATTTATTTTAATAGGGCGAGGTTCCTATGAAAGAATCCAAAAGATAGCCACATGAGCATGTCTGCATGTCATTTGCAAAGTTTTTGTGCAGAGCAGCTCTGTCCCTTATAGTTCAAACATTATAGTCCTAAATAGACACGACCCAAGACAAAGGAAAACTCTACTGTTCATTGCTATTATTAGGACGTTTCCAGATATGCCTAGATTTTGAAACTACAGGGGAGAAAAAGTTTTTGGAAAACAAGGTCTTAAAATGAAATTGGGATTTCTCATGGGAACCTGAGTTTTGAGAGGGTGGGGAAGCGTTTTAAGGGTGAATCAAGTACAGAGTCCTACTATAATTACATTTGTTCTGAAAGACACATTCTTTACTTTGCTCTGGCTTGTTCCATGGCCCCTACAAATTATCAGCAGTGAGGTTCCTTGAGGAAAAGACTATATTACACTCATGTTCAATGGAAATGGTGCACCATCTCCCAAAACCTAAGCTATATTAAAAAGGAATGAGGGAAGGCAAGAAAGAACCCTTCCCTCATGGACTGGAATTGAATCATCATCATGGGAACATGATTCCTTGGGAGAGAGAGGGAGAGAAGGAATAAGACAGAGAGGGAAAGGGAAGGGGGAGGAGAGGGAAAAGGGAAGACAAAGGGGGGAGGGGAGTGCGGAAGGGGGAGGGAAGAGAGAAGCTATGTGCACCTAAACATACCCCTACATTTCCTCACTGTAAGCAGAAGGGCCCAAAGCAGAGGCCCCACAGGAGCAATGAGTGTATTTAGCACCCAAACCTTGTTACTAATCTTTTAAGAAACAAGAATCTGGGCTTCTGGAAGAAATGGAGACTTCCAGGGCAATAGTGGAAAAGAGTAGTAAGATTAGTATAGAACATCTAACTACTGAACAGAATGGGAAGTATGTCATAAGGATATGTCGACTTAAAGATACTCCCCACTGGCTAAGTTTGGACAATTTGAGCACCAAAATAACTTAGTACAGTGATGAATTTAAAAACTGTTTTCAAAAATTGGAATCCTGACTAATAACAAAAATAAGGAGAGAAGAGAAGGCTTGTGCTTAAAGAATAATGTCAAGTGCTGACTTAGAAAGGGAATGCGAAAATTGGGAGGAGGAAAATCACCTTTTTGCAACCAAGAGTAATGGTTGACTCAGGCAAGAATCATCAACGCAGGCTATACTTAGGGAGAAAGTTGAAGAGTAGGAAACATGCAGTCTTAAATTTTCTCCCCATGGATTGCTAATTAGTGGCATGAGAAAAAAATGTTAACTATATAGTGGAGAAATCATGTAACACCTGATTGGGTAATCAAAATTAATACCACAACACTCTAAAACTGCTTAGGTGAAGATAGACAACATGCCTTCAGATACTATACCCTAAGAAGGACGCATTATTTATATAGTAGTTTGTTGGAAATGCATACCTGGAACCGAATCTTGAGAAAACAGGCCAATCAAAAATGAGAAACATTCTATTTGTAAAAAAGAGATTATGGTCTTCAAAAGGGCCAATGTTGGGGCCACCCGTGTCTCGGTTGGAGCACCATGCTCCAAACACCGAGGCTGCTGGTTCAATTCCCACATGGGCCAGTGAGCTGCGCCCTCTACAGCTAAGATTGTGAACAACAGCTCTCCCTGGAGAGCTGCAGCTGGGCTGCTGTGAGCAGTGAGCTACCTACCGCCAGCTGCTATGTGCCGTGGCCGGTGACCATCGCGAGTGGCTGGCAGCCTGGCTGCCATGAAGGTCTGTGAGTGGCCGACCGACACTGGCGAATGATTGCCTCAGCCAGGGGGAGTGCGAGGCTCATAATACCAGCATGGGCCAGGGAGGGGTGTCCTACCCAACTAGACTGAGAAAAACAATGGCTTGAATCGGAGTGGGGAGGTGGGGGAGGAGGCAAATGTCATTGAAAAAAAAAAAAAGAGGCTGAGACCAGTTCCTTCCAAATTAGACTCAGGAGATATGAAAACTGAGATTATTGAGACTAAGAATTAAGACAGTAGATTGTATTATATTGTATCAAAGTTACTAAAGTACTACTGTATAGAGGTAAGAGAAATGCACAACAAGGTTCTTAGAAATAAAAGGACCACAATATATAAAACTTACAGTTAAAAAAAAAACACAATGTGTTTATAAAAACACACACGGTAGGACACGTGCCAAGTGACAAAGCAGAAGGGACAAGTGATCCCAAGTAAAGGATGTATGAGTATTCTCTGGTATTTGTGCAACATCTCTCTGCAAGCTTGAAATTATTTCCAAATAGAAAGCAAAAAGAGTGACCCCGCTCGACCTTCTTTTGCAGACTCAGAAAGCTGTTCAAATTTCTGGCAGCATTCCTGCTGGTGTGCCTCAGCCAACTTGACGTCTTTGCTTTTTAAGCGGGCCTTATCCAACGCTTTATTTGAGTTCTCATAGTCAATGAGGGCTTTGGTGCGCCTGTATAAGAGATCCTGAAAAGAAAATTAACAGGTATGACACGGTAGTTCACTTTACCCTGAAAAATCTCTAGAGAACAAAATAGGAAGACTGAAGACTAAGTATCTAAAATACTCTGAAACATTCTTATAACCCTATCCTGTAAACCTGCTTCTAGGGATCTGCCCTGAGGATCTAATCTGAAATAGTCTGCAATCTTACAGCAAATTAAAGTTACCTCATTATCTAAAATGGGAAATTATGATGCATGTATGACAGATAGATAAGGTTCGGTTTTGTGTATAGTCAAAAAATTTGTGTTTACCATCAGCACTTAAATCCATTATAAAGACAACAGTCTAATGTGTGTTTTAAAAAAATCAAGTAAAAGACTAAGGAAACATGCCAAAGGACAAATTAAAATAAAACTAAACTATGGGGAAAATAACAAATTTCTACTTCCTGATGACATTTTCCTGTTACATATTTTCCCTATCTAATTTTATGTTGCCTGCTTCAGTATATTTTATATAAAAATAATTTAAACATTTTGTTCAGGGGATTGGAGATAGTGAAGAATGCATGTTTCATTCCAAAAGGTCATTCTGCTTGCCTTTTATGATTCAAAGTCTTCAGTGACAACTGCTATTCAATAAAAACTCACAAATCCCCAAGCCCTTTCTACCTCAGAAATAGACCTTTTGATATGTCTTTGGTTATGTCCCACATCCAATAACTGAGAATCCCCCAAACTATTATCTGTACTCAGCACCTCCCCTACTGCTTCTGAGCCAATACAATCTAAGTATACAGTGCCACATAAAGGCATGTCACCATGAAGAGATTTCAATCAAAATGCAACTGGAGGACACGAAATGAAGAACCTCATTATGTGTACCCCCTCAGAAGAATAGAACTTAAGGACTAAGAGGTCGATTTGCAGAAGACCCAGAAAAATCTCCTGACTAATGAACTTACTGCTTGAATTCTGGCTGGACTTCAACTCTTTCTACTCCTTTGCCCACAAATACAGCCCACCCCGAATCCTCAACGGACTCACCTATGACTTGTCACAGATGCTTTTTAGAATTGCAGTTCTGCTACTCCTCAATAAACTCAATTTCTGGTAACTCAAGCTCATCTCAGTTTATACCTCTATTTATTTAGGTCGACATCACTTAAACAATCCTGACAAATTCCTATCTTCCTTCATTTTTATCAAGAATACATCTCTAACATCAAACCTCTTCTGGGTCACGGCCAGGTGGTCTTGCACTCCTCTGAGGACTTAAAGAACTTCTTACCTTAGCAGCCTCTATATTGAGCATGTAGTATCGGAGAAGCTCTGTCAGCTTTAAATCTTCGTCTGAGGAGACTCGACTCTCTACTTTCTATTTAAAAAGTACAATAAAGGTCACCATCATCTAAACAGAAATCTACAGATTATAAAGCATTTAATGAACATCAACATAAAAATCCTTACCCTAAGTTTTTCAAATAGCTCAGCAACCTTCAGTAGGTACCTGAAAATATACACATGATTTTAGTTTAAGGTCTTGAATCATGCATGATGTATGATTTTATAAGTACTCTAAGACATGAAAGCTGTGTTAACCAAAGTCAGGTTCTAATGAACCACCACCATGGGTGTCCCAAAGCAATAAATATATACTATTTCATCTTGGTTCTGCCATTAGCCTGACTTCCATTTTGAAATCAGAAATACTAGTACCTGTTATACCAAGCCTAAGTGTTAAGTAGGATACTGTCTCACACTGAAAGTGGCCAGGGTAGAAAAACTGTGAGAAATTCATATTAAAAAAAAGCTCAAGATCAAACCGGGGTCATTACATTATCCTTATGATCACCTTAATCAAATCTCTTGAAGTCAGTCCAGGGTATTCAGGTAAATGACAAGCACCACACGTCAAAGAACACACAAGGCAAACTTCACTCAAAGACAACTCCAAAATTAAAATAATCTATAAGAAACAGACATGTAATAAAGGCTTTGATGACAGCCACCATGTTGGATACAGAAGTGCCCTCTGAGTGCCCTACAAAGTGTCTGTTCAAGGATGTGTAAGACTTGAGTTCCTGGAATATATCGACTACCCTTGATGAGCTTGTACTCAAGAGCACAGCTAAAACTATGTAGTCACTGTTCATTAACTTTAATTCATTAAACCACCTAGTTTTCAATTAGGGGAAATGCTTTTCCAACAAAAACTTACTTTTTGATGACTGTGGGCTCTTCTAAAGCCAGGCTATGTAGGCAGGCTGCAGTGTGGATATAGTCATCTGAAACATCTGCAGAGACAATAACAGCCCTTTTTATATGAATAGAGCTGGCACATTAACAAAGCTAAGTGGCTAGTGGGTGAATGGTATTTACTTTTATGAGATCTGGTCATTTTGTCAGCTTTTGCACATGAATCCTTGATCCTATTATAATAGTTAATGAGGAAATTTTTCTCTTGCTCAAAGAAGTCATCTACCTCCTAAAAAGGGAAGAAAAAAGAAATTTAAGACGCAAAACTTTTAATAATATGAATGTGTATTTATTTTCTATTATCTAACAATTCTGCTATACTAGTGGTTCTGCCTGGTGGGTTGCTACCTAGCCTTCGGTGTAGGTGGTGTGATGAATTTGGTCAGTTCCAGACTAAGAGGCAATACCAGTATCTGGTGGGCACCCCCAGTGACACCAAACAGGACAATCCCACACACCTTAAAAGCAATGCCAATGAGATAGTTACAAAAGTTTCCAAATTTCTGACAATGCCTCCTCTATTCAGGGTGCTTACTAAAGCCCTCAAGTGAGAAAGATAGGTATTAAATAGTAGCTGTTGAAATAACTCACTTAAAAAGGGACTGGGGGACTGAGGCGTGAAGAAATAAATTGTACCTATGTGGGTAATGAGAGACTTGTATATTAATTTGATTTTCTAGAACAGCACTGTCTAGTAGAAGTGTGTGAGCTATATGGGCCATTGAAATTTTTTCTAGTAGCCACATTTTTTAAAAAATAGGTGAAATTACTTTTAATATTTTACTTAACCCAGTATCTCTAAAACAAAAAATTGTACATGATTTTATTCGTATCAAGTACTTGAAATCCAGCATGTAAATCAAAATTTGGTTCCTTAACTGCACACAAGTGCTCAACTGCTACTTGTGTCTGGGGCTACCAAAATGGACAGTATAGTTCTGGACAATGGCATGAAATACTGATCTTGTAGCTTATTTTCTATTTAATAATAATCTAAGCTCTCTCCTTACAGAAAAGGAGAAAATGAAGACTTAAGTGTGGGTAGGTTTATTCCCTCTCAGGGAAAGAACAGGGTTATTTGGGGAAAATAAGTGAACATTAAATGAGTATATAAAAATAACCAAAAATTTAAAGAAATTACTACATTTCTGAGAAGTTGATACCATTTGTTTCACAAATGTTTTCTGAAGAAATAAAAGTTCACATCCACACGAAGTCAAGAATTTTCTGTAACAACTAAAAGCAACTTACCTTAACTCCAGAAAAAAGGACTTCATCAGCACTTTTCACCACACTTTTGAAAAAGCCACCAAACATCTCTTTGGTATTCTTTCGCCTAACACTTAGCTGAAAAAAGAGAATTCCAAAAGAATAGTTTGTGTTACACAGATTTTTCAAGGTTCTTTTAAAGAAGTCCTGAGTACATTCCAAGTAGGTGTTCAATTGCATAGGCACACACCTTAAATTCCATCCCAACCACCAGATTTAAAATATCCAATAAATGACTAAACCACAGGTCAGAATTCTAAAAGTGTGACTAAAGAGATATTTTGAAAAACTATCTAGGCACCAAGTCTTAGTAGCTTTTAAATTCTTGGTAAAGTTACTGTTCTGTTCTATTAAATTTCACTGGTTAGAAGACACTGAGGAAATTTCTAAGTCAGGGCCTGCCTCATACATATTAACAGAAAATTAACACGTTGGGAAAAAAAAAGGCACGCAGGTATTCTTTCAACAAAACGGTAGCCAGGGAGAAAACAAATGTGGATCAATTCAAGTTCCTTCTAATAATCCCAAACTAACTGAGGGAAGAACACTAGTCTTTAGAATGGGAAAAGGTCAAAATCTTTAGTAGCCTTTTATAAAAATGTCTTACATAATGGATCTGTGGGGAAGGGAAAGTGGCATCTAAAAAAGGTTTCTGGTGTGTTGGTAAGAAATTCAGAATTTTAAGTCAATTTTTCAGAAAATATATCAAGTGTATTTTTAAAAAGTATAGTCTTGTACATTTTAACTGGATCACAGAAATGGAATTAAAATGCCTTACATCCTGATCATATTCCAGGAAAACATGAAAGTTGCGGTCCTTATTGAGAATAGGGTGAGAAGACAGCCTCTGAAGAAAGACTTCATGGGAGGATACAGTCTTCTTAAAGACAGCAAGATATTCACTGGAAGAGAAACACACAAGGCATTGTGTTGGCATTGTTTAACTAACAACCACTACTGCTCCCAGTTATCATCAGTGTTCTGCTCATGCCTCTAAGCAAAATATCTGAACCGGACCAAAACATTTTGGTATTACTTTTTATCTAATTAGGTAGTAAGGTAGTTGTCATTTTGGAACCTGTGGAATGAGCAAATGAAAGGGGAAAGTGGTATTTTAATTGGGGTTGATGGAGCAAGTCTGCAAAGCCCAAAACCTACAAGCAAGTACTGCTGGTACTTAGCAGTCACAGAACACTGGTTTCTTTAAAATAATGAAAACCCTTTAATTCTGCAGCTATGTACACAGCATTGAGTCTAACAAGACTTGGAATTGTCAGAAACTATAAAGCAGCTTTATCTCCATCTGTACATTAAACATCACTGTAAACTCCTCGATGGTAGGAACTTGAGTCTGTTGTGTTCGGTGCTTTATCCTGAGTTGGTTAAGACAGGCAGTCAAGTGTATGCGGAATGATTCAGGACCTGGAGGTACTTGAGCACTGGACTAGATAGTATGGTCTTGGGGCAGAGCATTAAGAGAACTACTGAAATGAGCACCTGAATTCCAATATACTGATGGTGGAAGAGGGGAAGGAGCCAAGATGTAGTACAAGAATGGTTTCATAAGAAACTTTCATGCAATAAAAAACCCACTTTTGCTTGAAATAATTAAAATACACTTCCTACGGACCTGGGCTTCTTTCAAACCATCAATGTGGTTATTATTCATAATGCTTCTTTGTACCACATTCACAGCAATCTAGTTTCAACTGCATTTCTAGTAATTAAATTTCAGAGAAGAAAGCTTTGTACATTACATTATCAGCAACCTGAAGAATTCCTTATATAAAAAGACACAAAGGTTTACTTCACTATGCCAGACCAGCATCCCAAAACAAGTATGGTCTACACAGGGGAAACCAGCGAATCTATCCCGTGTTAATGGCCCCCAGGAAGTCAAGGCATAAAGTTCAAAGAATGTGCCCCACACTCTGCAAAATGTAGTTTTAGAAGACACCCTAGGGGATGGCCTGTTAGCTCAGTTGGTTGGAGTGTGGTACTGGTAACACCAAGGTTACCAGTTCGATCCCGGCATGGGCCACTGTGAGCTGCGCCCTCCTTTAAAAAAAATAAATAAATAAAAAGACAACAGTAGGCAACTAATTAACTACCATACTTTAAAAAAATTAAATTAGTTGTCAGGTTGTTATTTCTGTATGTTACCACTTTTTTTCTCAACAGATAGAGTCCCATCAAAGAGACCCACTTACGCTTCCAGCTCTTGCTTCATCTTGGCAAATTCTTCTTTGGTCATAGACCCTTCACCCTCTCCCAGTTTCTGCATTTTCTCTCGAGGGCCATCAAAGTCAGGCTTTGTAGGAGCAGGCGGAATCTGCAGCAGAGACAGGTAACCTGTGAGCATTCTCATGCAGGCAGTGATACTCTAGTTGGGGACTGTGCATGAGAGGTGTCCAGCCCTGTTGGTCAATCTGTTTTTCTCTTAAGCTTATTCCTTTTGGCCACTAAAAAGAAGTGTCCTGACCACAACTGGCGCTCGCTTTGAGTGTAATCACTTATTCAGTTTACCCAGTATGGACAATTAGCAGGGAGGGTACAATAGTATCTATCCTGCTTCAATGTCAGTTTAAAGTTTATATATTAATATTACAATCAGGGCTAACATGAAGCTGGTGAAGAACCACCAAGATTATAGTCAGTAGACTTCAAAAGGAGTTTTTAATTCCAGAGGATAATCAAAAGATTCTAATTTTGAGTGAAGAGAACATTCTTAAATACAAGCTTCAGTACTAATTTTGTTTAATTATTTGGCCAGATTCTTCAGTCGGCCTGGCAAGACAAGCCACTTAATTCTCCTTTAAAATCAGCTAAGACTCTTCCTGCAGCCATGCATTAACTCTAAAAATCTGAGCACTATGACAACTGCCTCCTTTACTTTGAGCAGACTAAAACCCTTTTGAGAAATGTACTGCATAACATCACCAATACTGAGGTTTTCCTAAAAATCAATTCTACTTGATGCCTAAAGAAAAATGCCAGAAACACCAAACCCAGAGGTAGGTAAGAGTTAGTTAAATCATGAAACTGTTTACCCTCTTATACTGTACAAAATGTAAGACTGTATGTTTCATTTCATTCATAACTGTTAACACTATTCTCATATAGTTTAGACTAACAGTAATGGTTAACACATACTCTAGCTGGAAGATGAAATCAGACTATTTTCATAATCCATTTGAAAAGTGGGTAAAAATCTCTTCGGACAAAATGAGCAGCAAAGTAGAAGAAACTAGCTTCAGTTATTATTTGATTTTCCAAAACGCACTTACAATAAGCCCAGCATAGTCTGCAGTTTCAGTGAGAGTGTCATGTAGCCATACAAAGTCTTCATGTTGCCTTGTAACAGAAAACTCTGGGCTCTGAAACGTGGGCAGCGTGGTCTGCAAAGAAAAGTTAACCGGTAACAACCACTTTTAGATACAATGGTTTGAGTTTCCTGGGCTGTACTATGGGAAAATTCTACATAAAAAACATCACAATAAGATCCAATAAAGAACAAAAAGCAGCAACACATAATCTCCCCCATCACCATAAAAAGTCATAGCTAAGATTCAACATATTCTTTAAGTTATTCTTTTCACAAAACTCCACCTTTCAGGTCAACTCAGGCAGGTATTATCATGTAGTCTTCACACTGCCTCCTGAATAACGGAGGTATGGTAACCAAGCCACCAAGGTATTAAGAGAAAACCATGTGGGAGAGGACCTTTGCTTTATTTAAACCTAAGCCTCAGTTTCCTCACCTATAAAACAGGGATAATAAAACACTATAAGGTTGTTATAAAAAAAAAAAAAAAGATCAAATCCATGTAAACCCTTTATAACAGTGCCTGACATAAGACAAGCACTCAAATACCTTTTAACTGGTATGGAAGGAGAAATGAGGTTGAAAATGGTCCTGAAAGGACTAATTCTAAGAAACTAAACTTACTTTCTACATATTCCAGATTGCTGTATTGTCAAATTAAAAATTTGGAGAAGGAAATAGTTTTTTTAATCACAAGAATTAAGTGGGGCAAAGGACAAGAACTCAGTAAACATGAGAAAGCAAGCACCTCCCATGCAGACAAATTAAAAAGACAAAGTGGAAGAATTCAACTGTGTAGGTTTAGTTGGCTCCCCTACAGCACTTCGCCTGGTTGTAACAGCAGCAATACCCACAGCCCTAGGGCTCCACCACAGTGGTAAATCCTGCAACAAGTGGACTTATCTGAGGCTCACTACCAGGAAGATGAGGGCGGTGCTCACTTTGCCATGGTGCGACACTGCAAACAAATGGCAACCATTTCAGTTCTGGAAGTCTCTTCTCAGAGCCAAGGCTGCAACCTAGCACTGTTTTATTACTGAAGTCATGCAGTCACTTACCTTGGTGTGTACTGTGAACTTGACCTTATCTCTCTCACTGAGTGCATCAGGTATGTCAATCTGAAGCGAGGGATCAACATTCAGGTCCACGGATACAGATCTCAGCTGAAATACATTATTTTTTTTTTTTTGCTATTAGTCTCAAATTCATTTTAGTTCTAAGAAGTATCTTTCCAAAAATGGGAGCTAGTAATTAAAAGCAGTCTATACAAGATCATTTAGAACAAAGTCAGCTGAGATAAATCTAAGAATCTAAGTTTACTTGAAACTGTGGGAAAATCTGCTCTTAAATGCATGAATAGGTCCAAAGTATTGCTGTAATTTGAACAAAGCAATTAGGATTCTAATATCATGTATATTACTTGTTTTATGTCACATGAAAAACATACTTAACCAAATAGTCGAAAAACTGTACTAAGGCTTGAACTAGATAGGAAGAAATCTTCAACTTCTTACATAAGTGCCCAAACTACAAAGAACATTCAAGAGGCATTATCAACCAGACCATACATACCATACATATATCTGAAAGAAGTTAGAGGCTAGGAAAACAGAGAGAAGGCACAGAGAACAGTCATGTAGTGTGGGATCCTGGATGAAAAGATAAGAAAAATCCAGTTCAAGAGTGGACCTATTTATATTCAGGGACTGTTTTCAAGGAGAGTAAAAAAATCTAGACACAAGCGATGAATTGTAAAACTAGCAATGGTCTTAATTAGTAGAATCCCACTATGGTCACACATAAGGGACAAGTGTGAGCACTGCCCTGGAAGCAAAAGTAACAGATTTTGTGAGTTAGCAATTCAGAGAATATACAACTCCTTTTTTGCCAGTTTAAAAAGAATTTTTGGAAGAACTGGACTGTTAGGAAAAAGTAGTTAAAATTGCTTCGCACTAAATTTAATACGACAAATTCCCTAATTCTTAAAACAGACAAGCTGACGATCAACCTGAAGGCCTGACCCAAACAAGACATGAAACTGCATGAATAAACATGTCTTCCCACCCCCCCGCAAACCATGAGCCTGTGCTAAAGTAAAGTTGTCCCAACACTCTAGATTACTGAACAGAGAGAATGCGAAGTGAAGATCGGAGTCAAGAAGATGAGAACGGAATGCTGAGGTTATTTCCCCTTAAATTTCACTTTAGATTTATTTCTTCAAAATAAAAAGTTCAAGACCAAAAACTGATTATCGAAACTAGATAAACTGGTTCAATCAGGTGTAAAAAGATTAAATATATTCACTAAAAATGCACAAATTAGTTCTCTGTATTTTAGAAGTTGTCAGTACCTCCCTTTTCCCATTAGCACTAAGAAAAAATTAAATTGCAAAAACCAGAGTTAGCCCTGTTAACAATGGCTTTCCTCTAAGAAACATGCTTAAAGTTGTCATCATAACATTAGGTATTAGTAAGATCACAATATCCTTAACAGTCCCTGACATCTCAACCTAAAGACTTCTCTCCCAAATGAATTCTTGATGACTCCTATGAAATACTTGCTTGTTTGGCTTAATTTTCCTATGCCCATTTATGAGCTCTTTACAAAGATAAAGCTTCAAGGTCAGAGATATTTCATTTTATCATGCCTGTGACTCTAGCTCTGACATCTCTGATAAAAGCTTCCTTCCTTCTGGTAAGTTACCACTGGGCAAATGAAGAGTTCAAAAAGACCTCAAAATATACACAAAAACTTGACTGCAGAGAATACTGAACACCCTACATATCTTATGTTTGTAGCTGCCAGAGTCAGTACAGGAATAAAGTGGGCAGGTGTAAAAAGGGTAACAGATACTGGTGGAAAGATGGGGGCAGCTTACAGGACAGGTCTAAGGTGCATTTCCCTGAGCTCAGCAACAACCTTCATGTTTCCTGAGATTTTCCATTTCCTAAAGAAGTCACATATCCTGGTTTCTAGCCATCTCAATTTCTGAACATGCTGACAATTCCATTTTAGCTCACTATAAGCCAAACAAACTCAATGAGCCTACGAGCTCCACATGGACTAGTTTTGGAATTAGGGGTTGGAGGATCCAAGAGGAATGTAATCTAGTAAATGGGGCTTATTTAATAAGCACCATAGTCAAATTCACAACGAACTTTACCAACTGCTTTTTGTCCCAATGAACAATTCCCTTCTCGTTTCCTCTTTTCCTATGCCCCCAACCATACAGAGGTAATAGCCCAGACTATTTACTGTATCAGTCAGTAATTTTCCTTTCATGCCACCACAGAAATATTTTTTGGCGTAGTTTTTTGGTATGAGTGAGATGAGGATACATATAACCCATACTGCAGCATATAAGCCTCCAGATAATGAAGCAGATAAATCATCAGAAAGTTAAATGTTGTGAAATGTTTAAAACTTCTAAGTCAGCACTGTATTCTTACTCAGGAAGCATTAAACATCAAGTGTGATTAAAAGCTCAGCTTTCCTTCTGCTTAGTCAACAAAGCCAACACCCCACAACCCCATGCCACAATAGCTGCTAAATAAATCACCAGGATGGAGGGTATAAGGAGTGGGTTGTATCCCTCCATATATTTTCCCCCACTCATTCACCTCTATCCCCACCCTAAATAGGCATCCAGAATACTGCTTAGCACTGCTGACCAACACCGTGAGTCTCTGACTTGGGCCACAAGTGTCAAAATGCCCAGAATGGCTGTTTAAATCAGTGGTGAAAGGCAGGCAGGCTTCAGAACGGTGTCATGTTAATTTTTCCATTGTAGATTTCTACAGAAACCACTATATCACATACCCAAAGTTTTAGGTGGAGTTTCAGTCCCCAATGTACTTCCTGTCAGATTAATCCTTATAGTAAAGATTACAATAATCTTTGTGACAAGAAAAAAAGCAGGTGGGGGGGATAAACAAGCACTGCTTCATTTAGAAAGCAAAATTTTGACTGTTTTACCGATACAGAATCCCTGCACATTTTCTCACCTGTTCATCAACCTGTTCATCAGCCTCCCAAGTGGGGCACATGACAATGGCTGCAGGACAACTGCAAAGCTCTGAACTGAGGACCACTTTTGGTCCAAATCTCACTTATGACTCGCTTTGGTACTTAACACCATCTGCAAAGCTCCCTCTTCAAAAGGTTTAATGGCTCACGGATGGCAAAGGACACAACACGGAAGGCTAGATTCTGAAATTCGAGCCAACAGGGGAGAACAGAAGATATATACAGAAGATGTAAGTGCCGTTATGGTCCATACAGACTCCAGTTTACTAGTGCCATACAGCCAAAATAATAAGACACAATGGAAAGAAATCTCCATAGTAACTCTAACCTGCTAGAATGTGAGCTAGTTGAGTAGCCATTTAAGTTTAATCAATTTTGTATACAATGTAAAAAAAAAAAAATTGAATATGCCAACCCCTATATTTCCATCTTAATTTGAATGTTGCAAAGAAACTACAACAGATAGAAAAATACTAGTATATATTTAAGTAATTTTCTGGTTTCCATTCCCAAAGCAGAAGCAATGTACTTATTAGCCAGCACATGTTAGCTATATCAGTGTGTCTTGCCTTGAAAGCGTTTCTCTTCTCTCTCCTACGGATTTTTGCTGTTATCCTTCATCCCACTGCCTAAGGAACTAAGAACTCTACCAGGGACACAGCCAATGTGACAAGTCATCCATGAATGGTCTGTTGACAGCATGGAGCCAAAATAAGCAAGAAGCTTCCCACCCGGATCACATTTTCACTTTGATCACAGGAAGCAAGAAACAGCGTATTTCAGTTAGAAAGGTATACATACCTTGCCTAGTCAAATACTCATTAGTGAGGAAATAAACCCAAAAAGGTTCTGCTGCACACACTAGACTTGCATTAATTTCTGAAACCAAGACTCACATGATACATACTTCTGAAACATGTATTACTTTGTTACTGTTCCAACTCACAGGAAAGAAGTGCTCTTTAGAAATTCTAATTACTATATCCTTCTTCAAATCCCTCTTTGTGGTTCAAGACTGGTGTGAATTATTTGTTAGTTTTCTTCCATCTTGCAGGTAACCAAAACCTGTTCTATCCCAGCTTTTCGTTGTGGCACTGGTGTATGAAAACTGAACAGACTATAAGCAATGTACGAGCTCTTCTTTCACAGGTATGTGTTTCTCATGTCTTACCTCCCCTCATCTCGCCCTTCACCAATTGGTTCTTCCCTTCCTGTAATTCAGGCCTGCCTATATCTTAGTCTTCCAGGACAAAAGAACCAAAGGCTTCTGAAGATCTTAATCTACTAACATAGGTAATAGTTATAGAAGTTAGTCATAAGCTTCAAAACTCAAGGGCTACAGCATGTGATCAGATTTCCACCACTCATCTTGGAGAGACAGGACCCAGAGGGACCCATCTCTGCTGACACCAACCCTTCTTTCCGGTAGTCCACCAACACACACAAGCTGTCCACAGTAGAACACCACAGACTGCAGGGCATTTGGAGGCTACATGGCCCCAAGTTCCTAGAACAGGAACAGAAGCTTGGAAGAAGGTCAGTGCAGCGCACTCAGCGAATGGATAAACTGAATCATCATTTCACAAGGCTGCAAAGCCCATGAACTCATGAACTACGAACACAGAACCAGAAAGATTAAGCTGGATTACTGGCTTAAATAACATTCATTTCGGAGAACTGACTCTGGGTGGTGAACACACAATGGGATTTACAGATGATGTAATACAGACTGGTACACCTGAAATCTATGTAACTTCACTAACAATTGTCACCCCAATAAACTTTAATTAAAAAATAAAAAACAATATTCATTACAAGAAATCCATCTAATTATTAGATACCTCGATTACTTTCAAACGAATTCACAAAGTGAAAGGGTTGAACTATATGATCTCTAAGGATCTCCTAGCACAGAAGTTCTACTGGGAATCAACAAAGCACTGCTAGAGGAAGGGCTGGAACAAATAGAAAATTTCTTCCACTCAAAGCTAAAGCCCTTCACGTACTATCGAATCCCATCAAGGCTCCCTCCCAAAAGTTGCCTGGTTTATCAAGTCCACAGCCCTCTGCTAACAAACAAACCTGACATGTTACACATTACTCAGGTTGAGGGTATTTAACAACATCCACTGCCTGACCTTTCTGATCAAACCAAATAGAAATAGGTTTGAAAAAAAAAAAAAAAAAATTACTTCACCACCAACAAAGATTCAGCAACATGGAGAGCCATCTGAGCTTAAGCTTGTGTTATCTGAGACACAATGGCAGCATGGAGAAGACTGCCTGCTTCATGGTGAGATTTCTGCTGCTTTGATTCAGAGGTACCACATATTTCCCAGCTCACTTAGATGTAAATATTCCAGCACCTCATTTCATCACTCACCAGCAGCTTTGTACTGCTTTTCAAGAAAGATCAAGTGAAAGCCAAGAGGTTGGCTTCTGCATTTGTACTTATCAGGTACACTGACTAGAATGAAGAGTAGGGGTCTGTCCCTCAAAAATAAGTAAGCCATAATAAACTCTTCCTCAGGCAGAACATGCATTCCACAGGTTAATATAAGCAGCTGTTCTAAGAAAATTACTCTTCTCTTCAGACTACATAGTGGTGCCTGAAAAAGTTACACCAAATTTGTAAAAGGGAATGCGGGAAGGTGACAAGCCAAGGACCCAATATCTGAACTGAAGAAGTTCAGGCCTTCCTAACTGCAACTTACACACTGCTCCGTTATTTATGGTTTGCCTCTGGGGCATGAAACAGTTGACAAGTTCCACGTCCCTCTTTTAGAAGGGCCATCTCTTAAGAGTAACTGAATGACCAATCAGAAAATAAACAAATGTGGAAGTGAAAAAGTAGCTTTTTAGAAAGTAAGATCATGCAAAGAAACTTCTCCATTTGTATTTGTAAAAATCAAGTTTGGCACATTCTTGGGAGACAAGATGTCCTCCTGCAGCCATCTTCCTTCACTCCTTCACAAAGAAAAGGTAGAACTTACAAAGCTCTGAAAATACTTTCCTCAAAATAACTGGGTGCATTAAAAGGTTGTTTCCCTAAATACGACCTAACTTCACGGCATGCACCTCCCACCACTATTTGAAGAGTACTAACCTACAGAATTATTCTTGTCTCATTTCCTCAAGCAAGGCCTTGACAATAAAGAGAGCAAACTGTTTAAAAAGCAGGATTTTAAACCAAGTTCTATCCTGTGGCACATTTCTTAGTGAGCTTCAATTCCAGCCCACAATGTTTTGAATGCTGTAGCATCAGAGGGCACTGAATTCCAACACAGTAAATCTTTTTGTAATCCTAATTGCCCAGAATAAAGGTTCCTCAATATTGGGGGGGGGGGGGGGGGCTGATTCCAAAGATAGTCAATGGTGCTTATATTTTATACAGCATGTTATTTCCTTACAATTTATCAATCATAGATTTGAAAAATATTGAAATACACGAGCACACTAATGATTAGCCTCTGTAACACAACCTGACCCACACATCACATTTTAGAATGCAAAATGTAATAAACCGGTGATTTTCAACCAAGGAACATCTGACAATGCCTGCATGTATGTATTTTTGACTGTCACTCCTGGAGGGAAGAGAGCTACCGTTATCCAGTAGAGACTAGGTATACTGCTAAACACTCTACAATGCACAGGACAATTCACAAATTAACAAGCCCAAAACGTCAATAGGGCTCAGATTGAGAAACCCTGGTTTAAACTAAAGCTCTACAATAGATGTTAGTCACTTACTAGGTCTCACACCAAATAATCTCAGAATCTAGAAATTTCTATAATAGCCTCCCTTAGTCATTTCTTCCTACAGCCAAAAAAAAAAAAAAAAAAAAGTGAGATCATGACCTGCCCTAAAGTAGTACTCACAAATGTTGGGATCTTACAATACTGTGCACAAGTTACTGATCCAGAACCAAGGCTTGCGGGCAGCTTTGGTAAATCGTACTTCCAGAGTTTAAAAAAGAAAAAACGAAGTCGAGCTATCAAATGTAGAAAACGTCAGTACACAAAAATTTGTAAACTTGGACTTGCTGCAGTATTGGTCGAAGTTCAGGGCTGTTCCTATACTAATTGTAGGAGACTTACCCAAGCTGGTGGAGTCAAGTGTCCCTAGAGACAACTTCCACACCAATTAACAAAAAAATGCAAATAAGAACAGCAGTTCTTAAACATTATATGACTGGCTCTGAAGACACCATCTACCCAAAGCCCATGTACCCAACTAGTGAAAGTTACGGCTAAGTTGTAATAGCACTAGGCCGGGAAGGGCTGCCACCTAGTCCTTGCAAAGCTTTTCCCCTGTGCTCAACTTACTTCAGTCTATAGCAATTTAAGAATCATTAAAAAAAAAAAAAAAAAAGTCCTGGGAGGCAATCTGGACTCACACTCAATTTGTTGTAGGTTTTGCTAGACTAATGGGATGAGACTCATCATCATAGAAAAATACACATTGAATGAGTGGGAACCTAAACAGGATGCCCAGGAGAACCTAGAAGGTGCAAAATGACTGGAGGCCAGGGTAACTTTATGGGAACAAGTTCTGCACCATCTCCAATTATTTCCCCCCTACCCACTAAAAACTGTCGGGGGCGGCTAGGGGGAGACACAGGGGCAGCACAGGAGCAGTTTATCACGAGGATGGGCCCAAATGGTGTTAATGCTTTAGTTAACTTTTTCAGAGGTCAGACTTGGTAAAACCCTACTTTTCTAAATTTAAAGATCCAAATACAATCTTGCCCATCAGGTTAACAGCAAAAACCATCTAGGCGATCTATTAAATCAGGAAGCAAAATGAAGCCATGTATTAGGGTAATATTTTATTAAGTTTTATTATTTCCTTATTTCTGTAATTAAAAAAATCAGAAAGAAAATATTTCTATATAATACTTTCCTGTAGCCACTAAATCCAGGAGGCCTTCACAAACCCTTCAGAATGTTGTTATTTTAAATACCAGCTACCACATACTGCATTAACAAATAAGGCCTGCTAAAGCAGTGAAGTCCTTTAAAATAGCTAAAACAGATTCTGATCAAGAAAGTAAGTGCATGTGGGGGGTAATCAAATTGCTATCAAAATTCCTAGTCAGCATCTAAACTTGAAAAAAGTTCCTTTGGAACGTTCTAGAAAGAATAGTCTCAAGTTCCCACTTTCGGTGTTAGTAAAAAAATTTACTTCTCAACTTTCAAGTAAAAATACTACAACCAAGACCCTACTCATGCACAAAGTTGCATTTCAATAACTAATACAGCAATGATACCAGGTGTTGGAACAATCCAGGCATGCTGTGCGTGAACTTTGGTACTAGATGAAAAACAGTCTCTCCAAATAAGACTTCTAAATAGTTCTAACTTTTTAAGACGCCTTCCTACCAGGTTACTTAAATTTGAGAGCGCCCTGCATTTTTAGATTATGTGGGCTTTTTTCCCCCTTTCTCGCAAAAAAACTTTCCTGTTGAAGATTCTGCACGTGACGCTGTGGTTCAGACCAACCTCTCTGAATTGCGAAACTTACTCAAATCTAAAGGAGCAATAAAAAAGCGGAGGGTGTCTCTAAATCTGTCTGTGGTAACCTGAATTTACTGCATTAGTTTACCTTCTAGACCTCAATACTTAAGCGGCATGGGGATAACTGACATAAACACCCAAAATAAAAGTAAAAACCGAGTTCAACAATTATTTGAGCATCTACTAAAAATTACAGAACCCCGTAGTGACGCATTTAGATTTATAAAGTTGTAAGGAACATGCTTCAGATTTTATGGAATTTCCCCAGTATTTGAGCCAAAAAGTTTTCTCAAGGGGGGGCAGTTTAGAAACAACAAAACCACTATTTATTACATGATAAGTGGACTTCATGTTCCCCGTCCAGTCTTCACGAAGCCAAGAAAAGTTTTAAAAACTTTTTACGGAAAAACACATTCTCGGATCTCCAGAAACGCGCCGCGCGCCGGTTCGGTACTGGACACCGGGCCGCGCGTGGTACTAGCAACGGTCCCACGTCTCTGGTTCTCTCTTCCCAGGGTCCGCAGGGAGCTCCCAGGGCAGTGCTCAGAGAGAAGAGAGCATAGGGCGCTCGGGGTCCGGCAGGTGCTTCACACGTGGGGGAGCCCCTCGTAGCAAGATATGGGTGCCCGAGAAGGCCCAGAGCCCCCGGAGGACCGGAGAAGGAATGTGGGGCTTCGCGAGGTCGGCGGGGCCTCGCATCCTGGAGCCTGACAGCGGGGATGGCCTCACCTTGCTGCGGTCCTCCTCCTGCTGCTGCAGCAACTCAGGAACCGCGGCCATGGCGACGCGCACCTCGAGCGGGGGCCGCCTGGCTGTGCGAGGAAAGAAGAGGCTGGACCGCCGCCGCCAGGGCACTTCTCAGGGGCGGCCGCGGCCCCGCCTCCGCTAGCCTCCCTACCCGACAGTGGCAGGAGGCCTCGCGACTCCGCCACCATCCCAGAAGCCCCGAGAAAGGAGACTGGCGTGCCACGTGCTCCCCGCAGCTGCCTCCCCGGGACCCAATGCCGTCCATCTTGGAGCCGGGCAAAGAAGCTACGCGGAGCCTACCCTCGCTCCAGGCCACGCGGAAACCACTGACCGCAGTGCCACACAGGAACGCGGAAACAGGAAAACTCCCAGCGAGGCGCGTCTCAAGAAAGACCGCGCTCTACTGCGGGGGAATTTATTACTCAGCCAGGGTCCAAGATGGCGACGAGCTGTGACGTAAACAAGATCTCGTGAGAGTGATAGGGTACGATTTGCAGGCGTCCGCTCTACTGGCGGAGGGAAGGGACTCCCCACGAATCGCGTGCACCAGGGACCAGGGGCGGGGCGTGAGTGCCGCAGTGCTTGCTGGGGCCGCCGTGCCTAGGGCGAGGCCTAACTCGAGACGAAAGCGCGGGATCGTTGGAACTACGCGATCCGAGAGGTTGTTCGCGCTCTGGGAGTTAAGTGAAGGGTGGTGGCCTCTGAGGTACATACCCCTGCCTTGGGTTAGGCTACTGTTGAAGCCGTCTCTTCCCTAATCTTGACTCCCACCCCAGGGGCCCCTGCCGTCCTGTCCCCACCAGAGTTCCACACCTACGCGGAGCGGGAAGCTGCCTTCTGGGGATCACGAGAGAGCTCCTTGCTTAAGGCCGCTTACCAGTTGGATCTGACGTGACCCTTGAGAAGCTCGATTTCCACGTCTGTAAAACGGGTCGCAAAAGTACTCATTTTAGAGGGTGTGAGGGTTAGGTGAAAAAACTCAGATTACTTAGCAAAGAACGTGGTATTTAGGGATCCGTGGTTAATTGTTAACTGTAACTCCTGGCCGTTACAGGATGGGCTCTAGAGTTCTGTTTTTCTGTCTTACATATCGTCCTTCCTAGGCGTCCCATTGTTTCAGATCGAATACTGGGACGGCTTGCCCCAAGCTTTTTGCTATTTCGCATTTAAGAAGTACTGGTCTTTCTAGTATTGAGAGTCAGTCTTTGGAAAAATCTTGCCCAAATATGTCGCAAAAACTTACTGAACACCCTTTTAATGTGCAATAGCATACTGATGAAGCTTTCACTTCGTAGTTAAAATGTTTAACACATCTGGTACCTAACACCACTTTTCTCTTTAATAGGAATGCAAAAATTGAAAAAGGCCCTCGGCATTGCAAGGAGACTAGAGTGAAGTGAAAAAAAAATCTAAGATGAAGGCGGTTCAGACCATCTGCAGGCAGCTTAGAAATTCAAAGGTGTTTTTTGTAGAACCAACCCCTTGTGTGGGTTTCTCCACTTCTTACTCATGTGGCCGGAAGAAAAAAATGAACCCTTATGAAGAAGTGGACCAAGGAAAGTACTCTGATTTAGTACAGTCTGTCTTGTCATTCAGAGGCCATGCTCAGACTCCAGAATCATTGTTTGAGGAAGATACTTTACTCTATGGACCTGTGAGTAAATGTAAACCCCCAAAGCAAGATGAGGAAGCAAGAATTACAGAAAACTGGTTTCCACTTTTAAATCCAGAGAAAAGCTTAAAACCAAATACAACAAATGATGCTACAATTCCTTTGAAAATTCCTTTGCAAAGGAATAAGATACCAAGTGTGACCCGGGTCCTTCAGCAGACCATGACATCAGAACAGATTTTCTATTTGGAGAGGTGGAAACAGCGGATGATTCTGGAACTGGGAGAAGATGGCTTTGCAGAATATACTTCAAGTAATTTTCCCAATCCTGGTTCTGTATTGTTACTTTGTTTTCTAGACTGGTGTCTTTTTTTTAACTAGTGAGGAACTACTTTCAAATAATTATCTTTAAATAGCACTTTGTGTAGTAATTTACTTAATCTACTGTTATCACCATTTCGCAAACAAGCACAGAGATCAAGTAGTTTGACTAAATGATGTATAACATTCATTTATAAGCTACAAATTTAAGTATTAGAATTGCCTGTTTTCTTTGATTATGAAAAAGTCAATCACCTGATAATGGAATTCTAGTTGTTTACTAGGCATTTTGTTCAGACTCTAGTAAATATCCCCTTGTTCAACTTATCAACGCAGACTGACTCGTAAACAATAAGCCAGTACACATACTCTGTATTTAGATCTTGGTAAATTGAGATAATCAGATGCAACTCCTAATTTACCAACTTCTTAGACAAGTGAGGAGAATAGCTTCCTTGAAACAGATTCCATTCAAAAGTAAGATAAAAAGAAAGACCATTGGCACAGGTGAATTAGCTGGTTCCCATCAGGATTATGTAGTTGTCTTTTGTTAAAGCTAAGTGTTACATTGATCATTCATTAGACCAGGCTTCCCAGAGAGCACTATATGTACCTCTAGTGGTATGCAAGCACTTTTATTTTTAAGAGTAATGCACTTAATTTGAGGCATCTTAGAAAAAATTGTGTGAGTGCACACAACACAATAAACAAGTAGTCACGAGTTTTAAAAAGAAAAATATTAAGTATATAGGTGGCACCTAGATATGGCAAAAATGATGAAGGCCATACCCCTTTATAACATTCCTCAGCTGTGTGGGCCAAGAAATACATGCAGGGGCTGCCTTAAGAAAGTTCATTAGTACCAACCAAACTACGGACATACCTCGTTTTATTGTGATGCACTTTATTGCGCTTCACAGGTGTTGCATTACAAATTGAAGGAAAAAGATTATAGCTCACTTTATTTTGATACGTGCTTTATTACGGTGGAACTGAACCCGCAATATCTCCAAAGTATGCTTTTATTCTCTGCTTTCTAAACAAGCAACATAAAAAAGTCATTTAATGGCATCTTACTTTTTTTGTCAATTTCTCAAGCATCAGTTTATCTTTTGAAGATTGCTGAGGATAAGGAAGTCTGACTTTATATATGTGTCAATCATAGTGGAAATGGCTGGGGTTTATTTTTTTTCAGTTTTTTGCTACGCTGATTTTTTTATCCTAAAATATCCATCCTGCCTGTTCTATCAATCAGAATATTGGAGACTCATGAATTTTTTCTTTTTATTATCCTTTATACACTGGGACTTGAAAACATTTCAGTTTCATTCCTTTAACTTATTGAGTGAATACTCTGACTTGATGCTATCTGCAATAAATCTTGAATCGTTTAAAATTTATTTTGACAAATTGAATCATTTTTAATGTTCTGAGACTTACAATCTAAGGTATCCTGTATTCTACAGTTCATGTTCGTTGCCTCTTACATGTGAAGAACCTAGCCAGAGGCCAAGTCTGCAGTGGGTAATGAGTTGTCTGTTTGCTTGGCAGTTGATAAAGCAATTTTTCCTGCTTTTAACATGTTTGTGTTCTCCTTCATTAAACTAGTCTATAGATGAATACTACACCTCTTTTTCCTAGGTTTTAATTCCATTGGTCTTAAATCTCTTATAGGCCTTTCTTTCATGTGCTGACATTAAGTCCAACTGAGCCAAGTAAATTTGGAATAGAATAATGTAGTTGCTCAGTTGAATTTTATTTAAGTCTCCAAGTAATTTCTTGGAAGCGATTCCATCTTTTGCCAGTGGTAGAACTGACCTTTCAAAATCTTTGTAAAAATACCTGACAAACGTAATATGGTTTGATATTACCTCCTTAGATGAGATTGTTTTCCTCATTTTCTGTGGTTCTGTCTCCAAGCGTGTATATTTTCTACACTGTTTCTATGTGTATCTAAGTGATGGTCCCTGAATTTGCCTTCCTAGCTCTGTTGTGTGGTGATCTGGAATGAATTGGCTGCTGGTCCAGCTGTTTGCTTTTGGGCAAATTAACAGCTCTGCCTAGGTCTCATTCACTGAAATGGGGGTAATGATCTTTATCTTGTTGGTTATATTTGCAAGTTAATACAGTATTTTGAAAGCACCCAGGCCACTGCTTAGCACAACACCCCCTCTTTCTTCCCTTACCAAGAGTCAGGTGAATATATAGTACAGTGGTACCTTGGTTTTCGAACATTTCAGTACTCAAACGTTCTTCCGGAACAGATTATGTTTGAAAACCGGGGTACTACTGTATTTCTTGTGTTTGGTGAATATGTTTGTGGTCTCCTTTCTTTTTTTATTTTATTTTTATTAGTTTCAGGTGTACAAAACAAAGTAATATACACCCCTCACAAAGTGATAACCCCCCTTCCCTATGTGTTCTCCTTTCTTAAAAGTATATAAGGAAAAAAATTCAGGACAGAGCAATTATCTTAGGCTGTTCTATTCCTTTAAAAAAGTGCAGGAGAAGAATGTTACATATTTTCTTCCCCTCTCCCTAAGTCCCACACCATCCCCACAATTCATTTTTTTTAATTTGTGCCTTGATTTTCATTTCTTGCCAGTCAACAAGCCGGTTATTAAAAGGATTCCTCCATCATTTCTATGTCCGTAATTAAGTTTTAGTTGTAAAAAGAAGTGTAAACAGAATCACAGTTTCCTAAATTTCTAAAAATTATTTATCACAACCAGTTAATTTACTAAAATGGATACTTAAATTCAGAGTACCGTAAATTAGATCTGATCCTATAGCGCCCAGATCTTCCAATTCTAGTTTTGGCTTGATGCAGTTAGAAATACTTTATTTTGATCCATTTTATTGTCTAAGCTATTCTAGTCCCTTTGGTTTTCAAAGTGCATTCTTAGGTTTCACAAGAAGCTGAAATGTGGTGTCTCAGGTTGTCATTTAAAGGTAAATCTTGTGTGATTTTTAATTTTATTACTGAGTTTTTTAGAGTATTTTTTTAGTACTAGTTTGGTATTTTTTGTTTTATTTTTCCTTTTTTTCCCTGATTTTATCTTCAGACATATTTTTACAAGGGAAACAGTTCCATGAAGCCTTGGAAAGCATACTTTCACCCCAGGGGAACGTAAAAGAGGGAGATGAAAATCTCACATCTGGCTACATTGAAAGCATCCAGCATATTCTAAAAGATGTCAGTGGAGTTCGAGCTCTTGAAAGCGCTGTTCAACATGAGACCTTAAAGTATGTAGGTCTGCTGGACTGTGTGGCTGAGTATCAGTAAGTATTGTTTCCATCAAAATATGGAAGTGAATTAATTCAGGGTGGGACAGATGGTGCCTGTTAAGTACTGCTTTTTCCTCTTAACTCCTGCTTAAGGTGCAGCTTCTGTAAAGTCAAAATATCAATGTGATAGGTAAAAGAATTGGGTATTAGGCAGGAGGTAAGGGTGGATACAGAGGAAGGGCCACATAATCCTGTGTTCCAAAATCAAAGTATTTCTTGGAGGAAAGGTATAACTTTTCAGTGTCCCTAGGATGGCCTTTTTTCCAGCATATACCAGCAAGGTACTAGCCATAAGATCCAATTTGTTTCCTACATTTTCTTTTCTGTTTCCCTAAAAATAGCACCTTGTTAGTCCTGAAAATCAACTCTTCCTGGTTTCCAGGTAGTGTTTGACATGGATAGGAACTCTGAGCTTACTACAGCTTCCTTTGATTTTTAAATAGCTCTTTTTACTGTTTTTCCCACTTACTCCAGATTCCAAGGGTTGCTAAAACCTGCAGATACTCCTACTCCAAAAAAAAGTATGTGAGCACTATAGTAGGATGGGGGAGAGAAAAAAATCTGTGAGTGTAACCCTTGGAACTGTAGTTAAAATTTAAATTAAAAAAAAATTGACAATATTTATTACTCTACTTTGGAAACTGTGTTTAGGCCACCAAGTAGTTTTGTGCCATAGTTGCCTCATATTTGAGGAGAGTCCTCTGTGCCTAGAAATTTTTTTTCCCCTTTCTTCCGTACCCCACCCCCCACTCCAGTTCATGCTGTTGTTTCTCAGTCTAGTTGTATAGGACACAGCTCCCTGGCCCCTGCTGGTATTATGAGCCTTGCGGTCCCTCGCATTGAGGCAGTCTCGTCGCCAGCTCACAGCCACTCACACTGGCTGCTGGCCACTCACGCTGGCCGCTGGCCACTCATGGTAGCTCACAGCAGCACACAGCAGCCCACGGCCGCTCATTTTGGTTGCTGGCCCCCCACACTGGCTGCCAGCTGTTCACGACAGCACCCAGTAGCCCACGGAAGCACACAGCAGCCCATGGCCGCTCATGCTGGCCACTGGTCACTCCCAGCAGTACATGGTAGCCACAGCATCACAGTAGCCCTCAGCAGGACACAGCAGCTCGTGACATCCCACGGCAGCTTACGCTGATCTCTGGCTGCTCACGGCAGCCCAGCTCCAGGGAGAGATGTTGTTCACAATCTTTTTTTTTTTTTATTAAAGATTTTATTGGGGAAGGGGAACAGAACTTTATTGGGGAACAATGGTCAAATTGTTGTCCTTTCAATCTTAGTTGTGGAGGGTGCCGTTCAGCTTCAAGTTGTTGTTCTTTCAGTCTTAGTTGTGGAGGGCGCAGCTCAGCTCCAGGTCCAATTGCCGTTGCTAGTTGCAGGGGGCACAGCCCACCATCCCTTGCGGGAGTCGAACCGGCAACCTTGTGGTTGAGAGGACGCACTCCAACCAACTGAGCCATCCAGGAGCTCAGCGGCAGCTCAGCTCAAGGTGCCGTGTTCAATTTTAGTTGCAGGCGCTGCCCACCATCTGGGACTCGAGAATTGAACTGGCAACCTTATGGTTGAGCCCATGCTCCAACCAACAACTGAGCCATCCGTGAGGCAGCTCAGCTCAAGGTGCCGTGTTCAATCTTAGTTGCAGGGACAGAGCCCACCATCCCTTGCGGGACTCGAGGAATTGAACTGGCAACCTTGTGGTTGAGAGCCCACTGGCCCATGTGGGAATCGAACCGGCAGCCTTCGGAGTTAGGAGCACGGAGCTCTAACCGCCTGAGCCACCGGGCCGGCCCCTGTTGTTCACAATCTTAACTGTAGAGCAGGGGTGTCCAAACTGCGGCCACAAGCCAACTGCAACCCGCAATCCATTTTTAATTGGCCCACAGCAAATTCCAAAAATATATTTAGTTTACTTAAATAAACCAGGTGAGGCAATACGCACTTCACCTCGAGTGAGTGGCCCGGCTGTTTGTGTATTTTACCACATACGGCCCTTGGTGAAAAAAGTTGAAAAAAGTTTGGACACCCCTACTGTAGAGGGTGCAGCTCACTGGCCCATGTGGGAATCGAACCACAACCTCGGTGTTAGGAGCACGGCACTCCAACCACCTGAGCCACTGGGCCGTCCCCTTGAAATTTAATTGACTATTTTTGGCTGCCCTTTTGATTAACCAGTGGAGCTATACAATTAAAGGCCTACAAGAAATTGACACCAGACACATTTCATAGGGATTATAAAATATAATGAACAGTACTGCTGTTTGTTTGTTTTTTGTTCTGCACATAAAGAGCATCAACATTGAGAATGTAACCATTGAATGTTTTGAAACTAAGGTTTTAGAAATTGAAGGTTTTAGAAATTTTGATGGGTAATATATGCACCTGAAACTACTATAATATTGTATGTCAACTATAATTGAAGAATTACCCACCCTACTTTTTAAAAAAAGTTTTTAATGTGGTAAAATACACATAAAATTGACAATTTTTTTTAAGTGTATGGTTAAATACATTCATAATGTTACACAACTCTTACCACCATCCATCTCTAGGACATTTTTCATCTGATAAAACAAACTCTATACCCATTAAATAATAACCTCTCTATTCCCCACTATTTCCAACCCGTGGCAACTACCATTTTGCTTTCTGTCTCTATGAATTTGACTACTATAAGAACCTCATATAAGTGGAATCATAGTATTTTTCTTTTTCTGACTGACTTACTTCAATCAGCGTAATGTCCTCAAGGTTCATCCATGTTGTAGCATTATGTCAGAATTTCTGTTCCTTTTCAGGCTAATATTCCACTGTATGTATATACCATGTTTCGCTTATCTGTTCATCAGTGGACACTTGGGTTGCTTTCACATTTTGACTGTTACAACTAATGCTGTTTTGTACATGGGTGTACAAATATCTCTACAAGACTGCTTGTAATTTTTTGGATATAGACCAGAAATGGCATTGCTGAATCATATGGTAATTCTATCTTTAATTTTTTGAGGAACCATCATACTGTGTAATACAGGGGCTATACCATTTTATATTCCCAATAGCACACAAGTGTCCCAGTTTTTCCACATTCTCTGTAACACTTGTTATTTTCTGTTTTGGGTTTTTTTTGTTTTTTTGTTTTTTGATAGTAGCCATCCTAAGGTGTGAGGTGATATATCATTGTAGATTTGATTTGCATTTCCCTAAGAGTGATGTTGAGCATCATTTCATGTGCTGATTGGCTATTTGTATATCTTTAGAAAAATGTCTATTTAGTCCTTTGCCCATTTTATAATTTGGTTGGTTTGGTGTTATTGTTGTTGTTGTTGAAGTTTAAGAGTTCTCTATATATCCTGGATATTAATCCTTTATCAGATATGTGATTTGAAATATGTTCTTCCATTCTGTGGATTGCCATTTTACGCATTTGATGGTGTCTTTTGATGCACAATTTAAAAAATGTTTCCTGTGACCCAGTGTGTCTATTTTTTCTTTTGTTGCCTGTACCTTTGGTGTCACACGAATAATAAATCATTGACAAATCCACTGTCATTAAGCTTTGGCCCTGTATTTTAAGTCTTATGTTCAGGTCATGGATCCAATTTGAGTTAATTTTTGTAGATGATGTTAGGTGGGAGTCCAACTTCATTCTTTGCATGTGGATATTCAGTTTTCCCAACACCATTTGTTGGAAAGACTGTCATTGAATGGACTTGGCACCCTTGTCAAAAATCGTGAGACCATATAGACAAGGTTTTATTTCTGGGCATCTCTATTTTATTCCATTGGTCTATATGTCTCTGTTCTTAGGCCAACACCACACTATTTTAATTATTGTAGCTTTGTAGTAAGTTTTGAAATCAACAAGTATGAATCCTCCAGCTTTGTTCTTTTTCAAGATTGTTTTGGCTATTTGGAATCCCTAAAGATTTCATACAGATTTTAGAATGGGTTTTTCTGTTTCTGCAAAAAATGTCATTGGGATTTTTATACACATTGCATTAAATTTATAGATCACTTTTAGTAGTATGAACACCTTAACAATATGAAACCTTACAATCCATGAAATGGAATGTTTCCATTTATTTGTGTTTTCTTTAATTTCTTTCAGCAATGATTTATTGATTTCTTTCCTTGGTTAAGTTAATTACCAAGTGTTTTCATTCTGATGCTATTATAAATGAAATTGTTTTTGTAGTTTCCTTTTCAAATTATTTGTTGTTTGTGTACAGAAATGCAGTTGATTTTTGTGTGTTGACTTTGTATCTGGCTACTTTGCTGAATTCATTTATTCTGCAAGTTTTTTGGATAAATTCTTTAAGGTTTTTGACATAAAAGATTACACTATCTGTGAACAGAGATACTTTTACTTCCTCCTTTCCAATTTTCATGCTTTTTATTTCTTTGTGTTGCCTAGTGCTCATCCAGTGCTTTGTTGAATAGAATTGGTGAAAACAGACAGCTTTGCGTTGTTCCTGATCCTAGAGGAAAACCTTTCTTTCATCATTGAATATGATGTTTGCTGTGGGTTTTTCATATGTGGCTTTTATTATGTTGAGGTAGTTTCTTTCTATTCCTAATTTATTGAGTATTGTTATCACTTAATTTTTCAAACGCTTTTTCTGCATCAATTGAGATTATTCTATGGTTGTCTTCATTCCATTAATGTGGTATATTACATTAATTTTGTACATTGAACCATCCTTGCATTCCACTAATAAATCCCACTTAGTCATGGTGTATGCTGCTGAATTTGGTATGTTAGTATTTTGAGGATTTTTGCATCCGTGTTCATAAGGAATATTGGTCCATAGTTTTCTTATAGTGTTTTTGGCTTTGGTATCAGGGTAATAACTGGATTCACAGAATGAGTTACAAAGAGGTCATTACTTTTCAATCTTTTTAAAAAGTTTCAGAAAGATTGGTATTAGTTCTTTAAATGTTTGCTAGAATTTACCAGTAATGCCATCAGGTCCAGGCCTTTTATTTGCCAGGATATTTTCAATTACTGATTCAATCTTCTTATTAATTGTAGATCTATTCATATATTTTATTTATTCATGATTTAGTGCTGGTATGTTTGTGTTTCTCGGAATTTGTCTGTTTCATCTAGGTTATCCAACTTTTTGGCATAAAATTTTTCATAGTACTCTCTTATCTTTTTTATTTCTGTAGAATCAGTAGTAATGTCCCCAATTTGATTTTTAATTTTTGTAATTTGAGTCTTCTCCTTTTTTAAAGTCCATCTAGCTAAAAGTTTTTTCAATTTTGTTGATCTTTTCAAGGAACAAACTTTTGGTTTCTGTATCCTTTTTCTATAACCTATTTCCTTTATCTCTACTTGAATCTTTTATTTCCTTCTTTCTGCAAACTTTGGGTTTGCTTCTTTATTTTCTAGTTCCTTAGGTTGTAAGATAACATTGAATCACAAGCTATAAATATTTCCCTTCACCCTTTTCACTGTGTCCCATAAGTTTTGGTATTTTATGTTTTCATTTGTCTTTTATTTTCTAATTTCTCTTATGATTTCTTCTTTGGTTAAGAGTGTGTTGTTTAATTGCCACAATTTTGTGGTTTTCCAGTTTTACTTATTGTAATTTCTAACTTCATCCCACTGTGATCAGAAAAGATACTTTGTATGATATTTATCTTTTTAAATAAATCTTGACTAATTTGTGGCCTAACTTATGGTTTGTTCTAGAAAATGTCACATATGCACCTGAGAAGATTTGTGTCCTGTTGTTGGGTAGAGTGTTCTGTATGTCCGTTAGATCTGGTTGGTTTACTGTGTTGTTTTAAGTCGTCTATTTCCTTACTTATCTTCTGTCTGGTTGTTCTATCCATTATTGAGAATAGGGTATTGAAGTCTCCCAACTATTATTGTGGAACTGTATTTCTCCCTTCCATTTTTGTCATGTTTTGCTTCATATATTGTGCTGGTCTGTTATTAGGTATGTATGTTTATAATTGTTTTATCTTCTTAGTCTATTGAACCTTTTATTAATATATAATGTAGTTCTTTGTCTCTTTTTACCCTTTTGGATTTAAAGTCTATTTTCTCTGCTGTTAGAGTCACACTTGCTCTCTTTTGATTACTATTTGCATGGAATATCTTTTTCTGTCCTTTCACTTTCAATGTATTTGCATCTTTGGATATACAGTGAGTCTCTTGCAGATAGTATGTAGTTGGTTCATGAGTGTTTATCCATTCTGCCCATCTCTGTCTTTTGATTGAAGTGTTTAATCTATTTACATTTAAAGCGATTGATGATAAGGAAGGACCTATGTCATTTTGCTATTTGTTTTCTATATGTCTTTTTTGTCTCGTTTTCCGCATTTTATTGTCTTCTTTTGTTCATTTTGTAGTGAAATGTTTAAATTCCTTCCTCATTTCCTTGTGTATATATTCTATATATAGTTGTTTTCCTTGTGATTACCATGAATATTACACTTAACATCCCAGTTATAATACTCTAATTTGAATTTATACCAGCTTAATTTTAATAATATACAAAAACTCTGCTTCTTTAACAGCTCTGTCCCCATCAATCCCTTTCAGTTGTTGCTGTCAAAAAATTATGTCTTTCTACATTGTGTTTACCAAATCATAAACTAATCATTTTTTAGATTAATTAGTCTTTTAAATTATATAAAAAACAAAATGTGGAGTTACAAACCAGTTATAGTAATATTTTTAGACTGACAATTTAAAAATATATATGTGACTCTCAAATCATGTAGAAAACAAAAAATGGAGTTACAAACTATTATTACAGAAATACTAGATGTTATAATTGCCCATGTATTTACCTTTATTGAGATCTTTGAGCATCTTTAAGATTCTAAAAAAGTCTTTGGTAGATCTGCCATCAAATCTTTTTCAAGGACAGTGTCTGTTGAATTTTTTTTTTCCTTTGAATGGGCCATACTTTCCTGTTTCTTTGTGTACTTTGTGCCTTTGTCGTTGTTGAAAACTGAACATTTGAATTTAATATCGTGGTAACTGGACATCACATTTCCCCTCTACCCCAGGGTTGGCTGGGTTATGTTTATTGTTTTGGATTTATTACTGCTGTAGGCAATGTCTGTGCCAAGCATCAGCCTGAAGTATAAACTTAAGGTCTTCTCAGGTCTTTTCTGAGCTTGTGCCTTTCCCTGGATGTGCTCAATCACTTTCTAACTTCCCTCATGTATGCCGTTACATTTGGATGTCATAGTCTTAATGTCTGACTCCCAGAAGAGAAAAAAGAGAAAAATAAAAAGGGAGTGGTTCCAGCCCTTTAAGTCCCCTGGAACTCACATCAGCTGGAGGGAGAGGGGTTTGCAACAATGGGGGAGGTACAACAACAATGTCCACTGTCCTCTTTTGTCTGCACCTGTGTGATCAGAAACAGCAACCAGTGATGAGAGCACAGATCCCTGATTTGGAGAACATGGTCCTTCTGTCCACTCTGACTCGCACAACTGTGTACAAGCTACTCTAGGAACATGTACACAGCTGCCTGCCCCATGAATGAGGAGTGGGGAATGATCGCTACTTTTGTGCTAAGAGCTGAAAATTGACAAAAATTAAACACAATTCACCCTCTAAGCCTTCAGTAAACTATATTTCCATAACAGTTATATCAGACAGATTCTGCTGTTGCAGTTTTTGTCTAGGTGGGCAGACAGATTCCTGGTGCTTCCTACTCTGCCATCTTCCCAGAATCCTTCAGCCCCATTCTTTTTTCAACTTCTGTTTAAAAGTTTTTGTGATTCTGTGACATGTACTATCATTTGTCCCCACCCCCACTTACTAACAAAAAAATGCTAAACCGTGCTTGTTTTCACCTGAAAATGTATGTTGGAGATCTTTCCTTATTAGCTTATATAGATTTGCAACATTCTTTTCTCTTTTAATAATTTTCCTCATAATTAACAGCTGTTAACACTTTGTCACATTTGCTTTAAATTTTTTTAAAAGAAATACTATAAATTAAGCTCACGTCACCTTTAAACACCTCTTCCCTTCTCTTACAATCCCCTGGCCAAAGACAGTCACTGCTGTTTGGTACTGTGCCTTGCTAGTCTACTTTCTGTACTGTTTACCCTACACACAGAACTATGTGTAATGCACACACAGCATAATCCCAGTCTACTCTCTGCACTCTCACACACATGTGCACACACACTCAACACTATGTGTAATCCACAAACACAACACTATGTCTTGTTACATATCTGAAATTCATAATACATAGAAATCTCTAGATCATAAATCTCTAGTATCACAGAACTGAGATATTGGGCTCTAAAGCCAGGTTGCCTGGCTTTTCATCTTAACCTTAGGCTACTTACCTAGCCTCAGTGTACCTAAATTTGTTCATCTGTAAAATAAGACAAGTAATAGTACCTACCTCATAGAGTTGTTAAGAAGAATAAATGAGACATTCCCTATACAGTACTTAAAATGCATACTATCTAGTCAATAAATGTTAGCATTATTATTTTGATCCTGTTCTCTCTTTTTACTGCTGTTTACTATTCCATTGTATGAATGAACCATACCCATTTCCCTATTGGAAACATTCAAGTTATTTCTAGTTTTTCAAATTACAAACTGCAGCAGTGAATGTGTCTCCTTGTATACTACTGTAAGAGTTTCTCTAGGCAGATACATGGGTTCGTTTGTTTGTTTTGGTGGTGATATATGCAGTTAGGGTAAATTCAGTTGATCTGAAGTAGCCCTGGGCATGAGTACTTACTAAGTTTTCCAGAAACTGTCACTTGCACCCAGTATATCAAACCATTACTCTCCTCCAGTCCATACCTAAAGGAGAAATTACTGGGTGAAAGGGTATGTGCATTTTAAGTTATCACATATGCAAGTGTGCTTATTTGTGCACACCTTTAACAACACAATGTTAGTAATTTTATTACCATTGTATCTTGTAATTCCAATCTGCATTTCACATAAATTAAGCTGAGCATCTTTTCATTTGTTTAAGAGCTATTTGTAGACTGTCTTATTGCAATTTTTATTGGGTTTATACTACTAAATATTTTTTTCCACATTAGGTTCTACAAGTTATAGTACTTGCTAGAAACAGTGGTCCATGGCAGAAATCTTTATTTTTATTTATTTATTTATTTATTTATTTATTTATTCAAGGAAGAGAACTGGGAATAGCAGCTAGATTTCAATGTCTTAATATAAAAAGAATATAAAATAGCCCACTGATAACTTTTAAATTTTGATTATATGTTGAAATGATAATATTTTTATATGTTGGGTTAAATAAAATATTAACATTTCACCTGTTTTTTTTTTTTCCTTTTTTTGATGTGGCTACTAGAACATTTAAAGTGATATATGTAGCTTGCATTTTACTTCTAATTTTAGACAGTGCTACTCTAGACTGATTTTATAAATACCTTGCATAAGTTGTAACTCTAGAGCTGTGTGACAGGTAGGCCTCATACATTGTACAGAATCTCCCTTTGAACTGCTAATTTTGAAATTGAAGTCATGAAAGACAAATTGAACAGATAGAGCCTTTTGAGATTCACCAGTTGTTAGTCCATTCACCCACCCTGTGGTCCTTTGACTACCGTTGACAAGTATAAAATCCTACCCAGATGGGGGGAGTGGGGAGGAATGCACTCATTTTTTTATTTTAAAGAAAGTGGGGGCAGGAATCCCCCCCCCCCCCCAATATCTCTAATAGTAAAACACCCTACCGTGTGTGTAACCTTTTAGGGCAGGAACCAGGTCTCCTTATTTGTATTTCTGTATATAGTCGTTGCCTATTAAGTGTTGATGGATTTGTATCCCACCCTTGGTTTTTCTGTTATTTTTGTTGTTGTTTGTTTTGTTTTTCGTTGTTTTTACATTTTTATTGAAGAACAGTGTGTTTTTCCAAGACCCATCAGCTCCAAGTCAAGTTGCTGTTTTCAATCTTGTTGTGGAGGGTGCAGCTCACTGGCCCATGTGGGAATCGAACCGGCGACCTGGGTGTTATGAGCACTGCTTTCTAACCAGCTGAGCCAACCGGCCACACCCAGCCTTGGTTTTTGAGCAAGAGAATTTCTGAGACACTATGATGGTTTAGTCTTTTATGATGGGGACTTGGCTACTGGTCTGTTGTGGTTCATTCAAAGCAAAATCAATTAAGATAAAGGAAAGGAGGCCATGGAGATCCAAAGGAATTTCAAGATAGTGTAGAAAGTTGAACTGTGGAAAAGTTATCTCCCAGCATTCCCACATGGTCCTGCACCTATAGGTCTCATTGTTGCAATTTAGGAAGCATTTTCCATCAGACCTCGGACAGGCTCATTTACTGAATAAAGGGCTGAAAGGAAAGAGAACATCAGACCTTTCTAATCCTAAGAAGTGAAGCTCAGGGGAGCTGTGTTTTTGGAAGGTGGAGAATAGAAGCAACAGTTATTGGGTGAAAATAGTAAACTATACGTGAGAGGGTTAACCTAATAGAGTTTTTTGTTTGTTTGTTTGAACTGCTACCTACAAAGACTTCTTTTGGTTTCTCTTTAGGGACAAGCTGTGTGTGATTGATTGGAAGACCTCAGAAAAACCAAAACCTCTCATCAGAAATACATTTGACAATCCACTGCAGGTTGTGGCATACGTGGGTGCCATAAATAATGATTCCAACTACAGCTTTCAGGTCAGGGCACTGAGCCTCTGCTTAAAGCTTTGCTCAATGGTTGTTTGTAGCTACTTAACTCCTTATGGTTCTTACTCTGTATCCCACTGCTTACTCTGTTTCTTGTCCATCTACCACTTTAAAAAGCCCCTTTCCCCCTCTTCCTAGGCCATTTGTTGTTCCAGTCTATTCTTCAGTGTCTAATCTGTCATTTTTGTGTTCTTGTGTATCCTGGTGCAGTCTTTTACCAACCATCTTAGAAATTGAGTTAGGAGATATTACTGTAGCTTGTTTTGTTCTGAGTTTGCCCTGGAGTAAGAAGGAAATGAACCTAAACTCTGATCCTACTGTTTCTTCCTAGGTTCAGTGTGGCTTAATTGTGGTGGCCTACAAAGATGGATCCCCTGCCCACCCACATTTCATGGACACAGAGCTCTGTTCCCAGTACTGGGCAAAGTGGCTTCTTCGACTAGAAGAATATACCAAGAAGGAAAAGAAACAGAATATTCAGAAACCAGGTTAGGGACAGGACACTATTTGGGACCATTCAGCACTTTTTCACAGTGCTGGGAAGATATCTTTCTTTAGTATGACCTAAAATGGAAGTACCACAGGATCTGAGAGCTATATTAGCACAGCAGAAGTATTAATTTGTTGAAATTTTTTGCAACCAAAAGACTGAAAAGCCAGGAAAGTTTAAATGTAAAGAACTGGACTTCAGCATATAGAAGAGCAACTATGCTACCTCTGACTGATTTACCTGAAAAAATGGCCAGCAGAATTAGCATAGCGTTGGTGGCTCTTGAACCCTGAGGACCTTCCTGTGTCCCAGGCAGGATGCCCAGTCTTTGAACTGAAATTGGAGGGCAGTGAGGCTTGGTGTTCCAAGCATATCCCCTGGGTACAGCAGGAGGGAAGGGGCCATCCACCCCCAGGGAGTGGAAGGAGAATTCGCATCAGCCAACTACTATGGCCAGTGCAGTTTCCTAAAAGTTATTTTATATATTGGGGTTCTTTATACTTTTCTTTGAGGAAAAACGCTTCCATTTAATATTTTTGAAAACTAAATATGTGGTTCCTTAGCCTTGAGTAAAAATTGCTCTCTTGAGCATATTCACCATATCATTAGCAATACCCCTTGGTATACCATCAAATAACCCCCAAAAGTAGCCAGACTGCAGTCTGAGACTTGTAATTATAGATATTTTCATAGCTGTATTCTGGTTTGAGTGAATGAATCATGTCCATAGAGAAAATGTATCATTTGTGGAATTTTTTAACTATGGGGAATAATAATACAGTTTATTAATTTTTTTGTTTTTTGTAGCTAATAGAAATTATTAGTTGTCACTGGGTTTGGGAAACTTAAATAAAACCCCACTATAGCCCTGGGGGAAGATTCTTTGTTTAATGGAGTGGGTTAGCATTTAAGTTACAGTTGCTATCTTAAAATCACAGGGTGCTACAATTACTTTTTTCTTTTGTTAGCCATTAATTGTAAGAAATAAAATACAACATCTGAGTAAAATAATGAGGCTTTTGGTTTTGTCTTTATTTAATTTTTTTGTGTTTATAGATTAATTTCACAAACCTGGAAATTGTTTAGATTTTGTTTTTAAATTCAGAATTTTACCAGTGGCCCAGTAGAAGCTTTGGTATGTGTTTTATGTAAATGCATACAAGGAGGTGTCCTAAACAACAGTCACCTGGTAAGGAAAGTAAGGTTCCAGTAGGAGAAAGGGGATATAAGGCAACCTTTTATTGACTGCACACTTCTGAATTTTTTCAAGCAGCATATTTTCCTGTAGCTTATAATTTCTAAAGTCAGAAATCAAATGAGAAAATTAAAAATTGTACCACCAGATTTTGCCACATTGCTCTAATAAGCCTCACTTTAGAATTTAGGAGACTAGTTCCAACAAGATTTCATTTTAATACAGTTCTGTTGGGTTAATATAAATGTGCATTGGACCTGACACTTTGGACCAAGAGTCTCCCAAAAGAATGGTGGCATGAAGGGTTCCATGAAGACCCTCAGAATCTGACCAAGAAAACATGGTTGGTAGGAGAACAGTGAAGGTAAGTCCCTGGGTAGGTGTCCCTGAACCCCACAAGGGCACCCCAGTTTCTCACTACAATCATGATAAATAATACTCAGATCTCACCAATTAAAGAAGTCTTAATCTGGAAAGGAAAAAGAAATGTCAATGAAAAACAGTTATTTTCCCTAGGTAGTAAGGCATAAGAGGAGAAAGCCAAATCTGAGTTTCTAAATGAGTCAAAATTTCTCAAGAATTAACATGTATATTACTAATTTTTGGACACTACCTGTTCCCCTAAGAGATACATAGCATGTAGTAAACTCCAGTGAAATGAAACAGGATTTGTTATGAGATTCTCCAAATGAGGTAATTAAAATACTGTTTAAAGGTGATGTATATGCTCTTATGAGGGGGCTTCCTCACAGAAGTACAAAACGTAGCCTTACAGTCATGAGCTTTGAGAATCCATTAAATTCAAAGCTGTCTGCATTCTCTTCTGCAATTCTACACATTCTTATTAATGCACTTAATAAGAATGCATTTAAAGCAGCTGACAAAAGCTCCATGCTGGCACTAAAAGTCAGTTTTTTCCAAAAAATGAATGCCTTCTTTTCCCCTTAGACCTGGCTTCTTGCTCAGAGCCATTAGCGACTTTTAATCTGAGAACACTAAGCTCTATAAACCTATTACAGTTCTAGGAAAACGTGTCAACATTTGACTTATGGTTTCATATTTACTGACTCTGGTAAATACAGGAAGAGGGTTAGTCATAAGTCTGTGTTTCTAGGTAACCAATTTGCCTACCAGCTTTAAAAGGAGCTGTAGAGGGATAATTTGTTTTAATCACTGCATCTTTCCACCTGAGCAATTAAACATTTGATTATAACCTACCCTTCCTCCCCCAAACACAAAAAGTTAAGCAAGAAAATATTTGGAACTTTTTAAATACTTCAGTTTGGAGCTGGTGCCATAAAGAGAAACAAATAACTGTCTTAAACCAATCAATTACTAAGTAAAAAGCAGAACTGAATCTCCCTGACTCCCTCCTCCTTCCCCTCCCTTTTCTCCCTTCCTGCCTCTGAGGCCTACAGGTTAAGCAAAGAGATGTGCTATTGATGGAAGTATAACCTACTGAATCTCTTAAGTTATTTATACTATAGAAGGGAGCTTGAGAAATCTCTCTGGGGAGATAGATGCCCGATTAAGCAAAAGGCTTGTATGTTGCCTTGACAATAACAATTGTCAGGTTTGAGCAACGCATTTGTGCAGATCCAATCATAAAATGATCTAGATTACGATTTCAGTTTTTTCCTTTTTGCTCAAGAGGTAGAGGGCTAGAGAGAGGGAGGGAGGGGGGAGAGAGAATAATAGACCACAGATAAACTTTAAAAGTCCTTGTCTTTGTTTCCCTAATCCCATTTCTTTCTCCCCTGAGACAAACACCATTATAAATATGGAGGGTATCTTTCCATTGTATCGTTTTATACTTTTACCACCTGTGTTAGTCTCCATGAATAATATACAGTTCCGCTTTCTGTGTTTGGATTTTACTTGCTTTGTCTCAACATTTGTTTTTGAGATCTCTCCAGGTGACCACTTTCAGAGCTAGTGCATGGCTTTTAACTGTGCTGCAGTATTTCCTCACACTTTATTGTCTCATCAGTGGGCTGGCAGGCTAACAATGTTTTACTATTATTGACAGTGCTGCAGTGAACACCCTTATGTGTGCGTGTTTTCTGGCACACGGAGGCGCATGCAACGTGGTGGAAGAAGGGTTTGGATCGTGGCTCTGCCACTTACTAGTTCTGTGAAGCTAAGACAAGTTACCTGACCTTTCTGTGCCTAGTTTCCTCATTTGTAAATTGGGGGGGAATAATAGTACCTACTATTATGGTAGTAGTAGAACAGTGATATAAGCACTTACAACAGTGCCTGGCACATTGTCATGCAGGGTCTCTGGTCCCACTCCCACTCTCGGCAGGTGGACACAGTACGGTGAGACCAAATAGGAACACCAACGGAGCCATGGATGGGGGGGTCATACCACTATATTCTTGCTGGCGGCTGGGTTGGAGACACAGGAAGCAGGAGCCACACGATCCACAATCCGCAGTTTGCTTCTCTGCCAACCGCCTTGCCAGCATAGCCATGGCAGATATATTAGTGGCTAATGGCTAACCAGTTAACAGCTGATGGCCAACCAGCCACAGTGGATGGCCATCTGGTTACAGCTGATGGCCATCTAATAACCAAGCCAGTGCCTTTCCATGTGAGGCCAAGAGCCTGGAAACTGGTCTCCTGGCTCTTTCCGCACACTCCACCCCTCCAGGGTCTTGCCTCACAATCTACGTGACAAGCATCTTCTGCGAGGGGCCCTGTGCTAGGAACCCAGCTCACGAGAAAAGGTTCCAGTTCAGCTCAAATAATGCCCCAGGGGGGTGTCCCCTGATGTCTACTTATACAGTCGGTGTCACCCGAAGCAGCGAATCTTCCACGGCAACCCGGGGCTGTACCAACGTGCCAATCTAACAAGATGACGGCTTCGCTACATCAGTAAAAGTGTGGGCCCCATCCACTATTGCATTAGCCCATAGGCACCTACTGGCAGAAAGAAATAGCAGTCATGGGAACCAACAATGGCAAATCCCTTCCATCCGGGAGGATACATGCTAGCTTTTCATCCTGAGAAAGGAGGGTCACTGCCACCGGCACCTTTCCTGGTTTGTGGTACCAGATCTTTATGGCAGTGCTTGGGTTCCCGTGCGTAGTTTCAACATGTAACAGAACAGGGGACCCCGTAATAGGCCATAGCAAGAGCACATAGGTTCCCCGCAAAATCGTCCCGGCGTCGGGACCTCCGTATACCACAGGCACTTGTGGTGGCCACTTGGCCACCACCCCTGGTGTCACTTGTAAATCATGGGTCAAACTGGCCCCCCATTGGGCTCTCAGGTCCAACAACTGAAAGTGGGGCTTTTGACCTGCCAGGGCCAAGTCCATTGCTGCCGTTCCCCTGCTTTCAAGCATGTGGGTGCTGGCAGCAAAATGTTTCCATTTCTGCCGTAGCCTGGCTTTAACAGAGTCTCACTTGTGGTAACTTGTAAGTGAATGGGAGTGTCCGTTTGATGTAACAGAGCTTCTACTGGTACAGGCCCTCCCTTCTGTGGTCTCTCATTCAGGATTCTCAAGACATCCCACAAATGCGAGGCCCAGTAGCGCATCGTGGGAGGGTGTTTTGACACCTGGAGACCTTGCTTCAAAAGGCCGTTGTAGCGTTCAATCATGCCAGCTGCTTGTGGATTGTACAGGGTATGAAACAACCATTGTACGTCCATCCTGGCAGCCCAGTGCTGCACTTCTTGCCCCGTAAAATGAGTACCCCTGTCATTTTCAATGACTCGTGGGCACCCATAGAGCGCACACAGCCGTGTAAGAGCGACCACTGTAAGTCGCTGATCCACAGCTGGACACAGCCAAGCAAACATCAACCCCATAGCAGTGTCCACTGCTGTGAATGGGTACACAGCATTGCGGGCCTTAGGCAGGGGTCAAATGTAATCCACTTGCCAGCGAGTGAGGGGCGCCCTCCCTCGCGTAATCTGCTGTGTCTCCCAGGGGAGCCTCCGCCTTTGGGGGCTGTCCTGGGCACAGACGGCACAGTCATAGCAGGCATCTGCTATCTCCTGCCATTTCAAAGGCAGACCCCAGCATCTGCTCACCTGCCACATGGTTCGGCTTCCAGCGTGCTGCAATTTCCTATGCAGCCAATGAGCCACATCAGTGGCAGGAGCCCGTTCTAAATATCGGACCCGTGCTAGGGCATCTGCTTCATCATTACCTGGGGACACTAAGGGGGAGTGACCTATGACATGCATTAGGGTCACCTCCTTTCTCTGCCCTAGGTCCGAGGTCCTGCCACATCGCTTGACCCCACAGTGGACAGTGTCCTACCAACCAGTTTTGGTGTTTCCATGTAGGGAGCCACAACGTTAGGCCCCAGAACACCGCCCAGCTGTCAGTACAAATAACTAGGGGCCCGGGCTCATGGCTGATTATCATCCACACAGCCCGTAGCTCAGCCCACTGGCTACTCTGGCCCGTCCCAGTATCAAACCAAATGGTGTCTGTTTTGGGCTGCACACAAATAGCCATCCAAATGGCTGCAGCTCCTCGGCTAGAACCATCAGTAAACCAGGCATCCTCAGGTACTGGGGGCTGTCCTTCTTTGTAGGGTGAGGGCTCCAAGTCCTCCCAACTGGGTGGAGCATTTGGCATGGCCTGGGCTACAAGTCCAGGCCCCAGACCCTGTTGTAACTCTGTGCTCGAAGGGTTTGAATTAAGGGTGCTACGTTGCTCCAAGTAGGCCCTCCACTTGGCGAGGGTGGTGGTCTCCGCCAACCCTGTTTTGGGCCCTTGGGTCCAGTACGCACCCACCCATGGATGGGATAGGCTGTGCAAACCAACACCTGTGCCGTCCCTGTGATGGCTTCTGTGGCCACTAGGGCTGCATACACAGCAGCCAGCTGTTTCTCTATTAGAGAGTAGCGGACCTCCGCTCCTTTCCACAATTGGGACCAAAATCCCACTGGCAACCGGAGACGCTCCTGCCATTGCCAGAGACCCCAACCGTACCCCTCTTGAGTTACATGAACATCAAGTTCAAATGGGCGGCCAGGGTCCACTACTTGCAGAGCCTGTGCCTGCTACATTGCCCGTTTTGTGGCAACAAAGGCCTTGCATTATAGCCTCTGTCCAATCCCATGAGGCCCCCTTTTTTATCATGTTATACAAGGGCCTTGTCATTTGTGCTAAATGTGGTACAAACACCCGCCAATACCTCAGCAGACCCAAATACATCTGCAGTTGGGAGACGTTGGTCGACCAGGAAAATGCTTGTATCTTATCAATAATCTCTTCAGGTATGACCTTTGTCTTACCCGACCACACAACACACAAAAACTTGACAAATAAGCCAGGGCCTCAGACCTTTTCCTTGTTCACCGCACAGCCACATGACTTCAGGTGGCAGAGAAGAGAGGGAGTTGCTTGCTGTAAATCTGAAAGAGAATCAGAAGTTAGTAATATGTCATCAACATAGTGAAACAGGACCACAGAGGATGGGCGATCCCACTGTGCCAAGTCCTGGGCTACGAGCACATGGCAGATAGTGGGGCTGTGCAAGTATCCCTGTGGAAGGACTTGAAAAGTCCACTGCCGCCGGTCCCAAGTAAAAGCAAACTGCTCTTGACACTTGGGTGCAATGTCAATGGAGAAAAAAGCATTGGCCAAGTCCACTACATAGTGATATGTCCCCAGGCGGACAGTCAGACGATCCATCAAATCATGTATTGAAGGCACTGCAGCGTGCAAGGATGGCGTCACCTTATTTAACTCCCTATAGTCCACAGTCATTTGCCAGGTCCCATCTGGCTTCTTGACAGGCCATACTGGGGAGTTAAAGGGACTGTGCATTGGCCTCACAGTATGTGCCTTCTCCAATTCCAAAATTGTATGATTAATCTCCTCCTGTCTTCCTGGCAGGCGGTACTGTCGCTCTGTAACCATGCGCCGGGGATGTGGCAACACTTGAGGAGGGCGGTGAGCATGTCCACGTGTCACTGCTTTCACCACCCGGATCCGGAGACGGAACTCTCCTACCGACGTCTGTAAGCTGAGGCCATGTAGCACGTCCACCCCTAGAATATACTTCGGAATTGGGGAGACATAAACCTTATAGGTACGGGAGGGAAGCCTTCCTATACCCAATGGTAATGAAACAGCTTTCACAGTCACAGTCTTTCCCCTGTGGCCATCAATGCAGATTGCTGGTCTGGGAACAGTTCTGGGTTCCCATAGACAAGACTGCAGTCTGAGCCAGTGTCAACTAGAGCCAAAACCCTCTGCACATTAGAAGGGGACCAATGGATGGATAGTTCCACGTGGGGCCTCTGGTCCCCGCTTGTCCCCTCTGACCAGGTACCTTGGCCCCACCCCTAATCAAGCTGAAAGGAGTTGGCCTCAAGTGGCCGCATGAAGTCCTAGAGGGACACGGGTCGCGTTTTCCCAGACTTCTCCTTTAGGCTTCTCTGGAATTGCTGTTCCAGACACAACTGTTTCCAAAGTTCCAACAAGAGTGCATTGGGTTTCGGTCTATTTTTTCCCGATCGACCCCTGCTGCCACGAGATCACGCCACATCTGTGCGCGTGTTACTCTGTGAGACCCACAACCTCGTCCCTTTACTTTTGACTTGGGCTTCCAGGCCTTAACTACTCTGACCTCCTGTCTTAACTTCCTTTGCCTCTGGCTTTCAACATCCCCTAGAGTGGCCATGGCAATGGTAACTTCATGGATCCGCCGCTCCATATGGGGCATAAGAATGGCAACCAAGGATCCAAAAGCACTCGCAGGTGCAGTATCCAAAACCAGATCTCTCATGCTGCTTGTAAAACGCTCGTCATCCGGCCCCCGCATATTAGGGTTGAACATAGCATGTCTCATACTCATTTCACAGATGATTTGAGTAAGTTCAGTATACGATTGCCATTGACTCACAGTGTCTGGCAGCTCACCAGCCTCTCCCCATACTGTGTGTACCACAGAAGTGAGCCACTACATTAGAGTGTGGTTGCCCTGGTCTTGGGCCAACCTATGGCAATTATGTAACCTTTGTCGCAGGGACAGATGCCCTGTCACAGAGGCTAGCTTTTCCGTCTCGCCTGGGGAGCAGAGAATGCTATCTGCTCCCTCACCCCATAAATGCAGCAGCTAAGCCAGGAGCAGCTCTCCAGGGCGCTGTTAGCATCACCTCCTCAGCTCCTGTAACTCAATGGGAGTGTAAGGGGTGTAGGTTGTGAACTCAGTCACTGCTGGGTTGTCGGCAGCAACGCCCCCGGGGCCCAAAGATTGCTCATGCTTCACCTTTTGCTGCACAATGGGCTGGGCGTCGGGGTCGGGAGCTACATCGCTTCCACTCCTGTCGTCTGCCTCTGCCTCAGAGTCTCCACTGTGCGGCTCTTCCTCTAACATGCGGACCCGAGCTTCAAGCATCTCCCCCTGGGACTGCAAGTCCTGTATCTGGGCTGCTTCAATAAGCGCTTCCCCTGACTTATGACACAATGTGGTGAGAACCTCCTCTAACTGGTGGTTCCAAGCTTCCAGCACTTCCCACGGGGGCTGTTGGTCCTGCACCCGAGCTATTTCATTAAGCGCAGCTTCTGTGTTAAGATGCAACACAGTGAAGAACATCCAACGCACACAGCCGGCTGTACCCTTCGCCTCTTCCAGCAACTGCTCAGCTAGAACCTGCAGGGCCCTCTCCACACTGGCCCGAGAGCCATCCACATCCTCCCACCCCTCCTCGGGAGTTAAACTCCTGAGAACAGTGGCTACCTGGTACCACACACTGTGTGGGGGCCACACGTCCTCCTACCCAGAGTCAGACACCATTCCTACCTGGCCAGAATCCTGCTCACTGTGCCAAGTGTCCGAGTGGGTGATGGCCTCGGTGTAAGATGTCCACAACCATCGGAGCCTACAGCAGCAGCAGACCACCAAAAGGAAGGCGACGCCTTCTATGGCCAAGAGGGTGGTGTGCCATCCAGAGGTTCGAATCTCCCAGGCAGACCGTGCGTCCTGTTACTGGCACCGCTCCTCATGGGCCTCCCGAAACTGAGCTTTCTTACCTATAAACTGCTCCATTACCCCTTTGAAAATTCTGGCTGTCACCATGAATATTCTGTGCCATGTGTCATGCAGGGTTTCTGGGCCCGCTCCTGCTCTTGGCAGGTGGACACAGAGTATGGTGAGGCTTAAAAGGAACACCAACGGAGCCATGAATAGAGGGGGGGTCATACCACTATATTCTCGCTGGTGGCTGGGTTGGAGATACAGGAAGCAAGAGCCACACGATCCACAATCCGCAGTTCACTTCTCTGCCAACCGCCTTGCCAGCATAGCCATGGCAGTTATATTAGTGGCTAATGGCTAACCGGGAACAGCTGATGGCCAACTAGTCACAGAGGATGGCCATCTGATTACAGCTGATGGCCATCTAATAACTGAGCCAGGAGTTTTCCACATGAGGCCGAGAGCCTGGAAACTGCTCTCCTGGCTCTGTCCCCACACACATCATGGGAGCAAAGTAAATGTTAGCCATCATCATCATCATCAAATGATCACACATGGACATGTCTTTGCTGGCCTCAATATGTGCACAGCTTAAACATTACTGCCAAATTCGTCTCCCAAATCAAGTTAAGCTCCCACCAGTGGTGTCTGAAATTTTCTGTTTTCCCACATATTAACACAAGAACGTTAAGACCTTTTTGACAACATGATGGGGTGAAACCAATTCATTTTTACTTTTTATTTTGAACAGGATTGCTTGAATAAAATCTGCTTTAAAACGGGATTGCCATCTAGTGGTGGGAGAAGTAGACTGTAGTTATGGGGCAGAAGCCAAATATGGGTGGACCTACATGAATCTCAGAGGAACTGTGGCATTTTACCCTGTTTCCCCGAAAATGCGGACAACCTAGCCAGACAATCAGCTCTGATGCGTCTTTTGGAGCAAAAATTAATATAAGACCCAGTCTTTACTATAAGACCGGGTTTTATATAATAATATAAGACCGGGTCTTACATGATATAAGACTGGGTCTTATATTAATTTTTGCTCCAAAAGACGCATCAGAGCTGATCGTCCAGCTAGGTCTTACTTTCTGGGAAACACGGTAGTCCCTAACACAGATCTGGTTTGAATTAAAGTAATTGTGTGAGAGTTTTTCTATTATCTTCTCACCATTTTTAGGCAGCTTGTGATTTTCTCCTTACTTTTACCAGTACAGCGACATGGTGACCTGTCTGCACAGCCCTGTGCAGCTTCCTATAGCTGAATGAATCTGGGTCACAGGCTCAGAAAAGAGAGATGAGACAAATTAGGAACAAGGCTATTTACAAACTGGCAGGAGACCATGGCACCCAGCAGGGCAGGCTTTTCTTGAGAAATCCTAACTCACCAGTGGAGAGATGGTCAAGTGCGTGTATCAGGGCCACTCCCTCAAACTGCCACAGAGGGCTGAGCTGAGAGGCCCGGTTAGTTAATTTCTTTCCGAATTAGGGGCTTGGACTGTCTGCTGCAAAGACTTCTAAAATCATAGTCTAAAACAATTTCAGGGTGCACGAAAATGTTATATTAATCATCAAAGACACATACATTTTAAAATATCTGTACAAAAATGTTCCATGAAAGGGTGTAAAAAAAACAATGTTGCTGAACTCTGTTATATAACATATTTTTAAATTAGTACAGTCACTAAGTTAATGGGATGTTAAAAGTTAAGAAAACAGAGTCTAAACAACAAGCAAAGGTCAGCTTTGATTAGAAACATCCATTCAGACCAATCTCATCTGTCCCATAGCACCAGGCTCATCACCATTTCTAAGCTGTAGTTTGTGATGATGCTTTCACCTAAAATAACTTCCCTTCATCCCATTGTTCAGCCAAATCTTAATTTTCTAAATGCTTGGACCTGAACCCCACTCCTACCTGATGTCTGGCACAAGTCTTCCCAACTCTGCTGGAAAGGAGATAGTATAGTGCAGAAAGCAGGAACCTCAGAATCAGGCAGACCAGGGTTCAAATCCCAGCCCTGCAATGTTAGGTGAGTCACTTCCCTTCCCCATACCTGTTTCCTCACCAGTAACTTGGGGATAGTACTGACCCCAGTGTTGTCAGGAAAATTAACATGCGGGAATCTGTGACAATGCTGGAAATGGAGTAGGCACTGGGTAAATATTTATTCCTATTTCCTTGGAACTGATTCCAACCAGTACATGATGATTCCACGCTTCACTGAACTCCTAAGGGGGCATTATTTTTACCACTCACTTTGATTTTCGTTGGTATTCTACGTTTTTCAGTCACTTAACCATTTTAGGTGTGTATATCATCTCCCCAGTCATTAGGATACATCAATAGTGCTGGACAAATGTGGCATTCAATACATATACAGTGCTTGTTAAGCAAACTGTACTACACATGAATCAAGAAAGTGCAAGAAGTAGTCAAAAGCCATACAGAACAGTTTTTAAGAGAGATAAATGAAGGGACAAACAAAAACAGGAAACTGCCCTGCCCCAGAATAGCAGAAAAAGAGTTGGGGATCAGACTGGACCACCAAAGATATTGTGGTTAGTTCTTTGCTAACAGGCTGTGGGTTCCCTTGTGAGCTTAGTGATTTGAAAAGTAGATGCAGAACTAGAGAAGCCAGACAGTGAGCCAATACTTATAAAATGGGACTTGGGCAGCAGTACAGAAGGACAGGGTGGTACAAATGAATGGGGTCATGGGCTAGAGGTTAATTCATTCCTTCATCCCACAAATTGAGTGTCTGTTTTGTGCCAGCTTATACAAGACACTGAGGATCAAGACAGATATGGAGGTTACAGTCTAGAAAAGGGGCAGGCAATTGAAAAAGCAGTAAGACAATTTCAGATTGACAGGCACCATTAAGAGCCAGAATCACTGAGCCAGTGAGGGAATTGCAGTTTTGGATTGGGCAGTCAGAGCGGGCTCCTCTGAGAGGTGACATGTAAGATAAAACCTGAAAGATGAAAAGTGGCCAATGTAAAGAGCCCCACAAAGAGTATTCTCCAAGCCTAAAGGACATGCAGTGGTAAGAAGACAGGGATGGTCAGGAAGCAGTGAGGAAAGGGAAGAGTGATGCCAGATTCAATAGGCCATGAAAGGACATTGGATTTATTCTAAGGAAGATGGAAAGGTGGGATAAGTAGGGGAGTAAAGCCATCCCATCCCCTTTCAAGAAGATCCATTTTGTTTCGAGGGCAGAAAGCAGGGGCAAGACCTGAGGCAGAGACCCGCTGGACAGCTATTGCAAGTCTTGCTTAGGGGTCAGCAAACAGTTGCCTGTGGACCAAATCTGGCCTGCTGCCCGTTTCTGCAGTTTGTGCACTAAGAATTGTTTTTGAATGTCACCCGGAATTGACTGAGAGGCCTCTGCACCCTTCTGGTGTAGCTTTCTTTCTGAATGCCTGACGAACATTATCATAGTTAGGAATTCTACCTGCCCAACATCACAGCAGCCACCACATGAGTGCAGAAACTCTGTGTGGGGACAGAGCCCCAGAAAGTAGTTTACAGGCTCTCGGCCTCACGTGGAGGGGTGCTGGCTTGGGTAATGGATGGCCGTCGGCTTGGCCATCAGCTGTGGCCAGTTAGCCAATTGGCCGCTGGTATGGCTGCTATGGCTGCGGAGGAGAGCCAAGGATTGCCGAGGAGAGCCGAGGAGAGCCGAGGAGAGCCGAGGAGAGCCGAGGAGAGTGGAGGAGAGTCGTCGGTCAGTTGGCAGAAAAACGGACAGCAGGTTGCATGTCCAGTGAACCCAGCCTCCAGTGAGACCATAGTGGTATGACTCCCCTACCTATGCCTCCGTGGGTGTTCCTTTTTGGCTTCACCATATCCTGCATTCTTGTGTGGGGAGCGGGAGCAGAGACCCCCCAGGCCGCCCTGCACGACAAATGGCGCAGCGAGCAGGGTCTCCCGCACGACACTCTGTGACTTGTTAGTGACACACATATGACCCTCAACTAGTATCTGGCTCTCAAGGCCCAGCTTGTGTTCCCTGCCCTGCGAAGCTTCCTGGTGCCTTCAGTGGTGATCTGCCTCCCACAGCATTTGACACAGCCTCTGTGTAAGTGTTCACCACATCTACGTAGTTGTACATTCGTCTCCCCTATGGTGAGCAAGGATCCGGGTTTATATTTCCTCTGCACCCAGTGCTAGCAGCACAGGGCCTGACCTGAGGCAGACACACAGGCCATGCTGGTCCGTGTAGCAACATTGTCGTGTCCTGTCCATATCCCCTCAGCACTTGCTGCTCCAAATGATGGTGCAATGGACTGAATGTGTGTGTTTCCCCCAAATTCATGTTAGGCCCTAATCCCAATGTGATGGTATTTATGGGGCTGTTGGGAGGGTGGAGCCCTCAGGAATAGGATTAGTGCCTTTATAGGGAGAAGCCAGAAAGCTAGCTTTGTCTTTCCACCATGTGAGGACATAAGTCGGTGGCAGTCTGCAACCTGAAAGAGGGCCCTCACTAGAACCCATACTGGCTCCCTAATCTCAGATTTCCAACCTCCAGAACTGTGAGAAAAAAATTTCTGTTGTTTATAAACTACCCAGTCAATGGTACTTTGTTGCAGCAGCCCACAGCTGACAATGACAGATGGCTTCTTTTAAGAACCTGAGAACTACCTGAAGGTTTTGTCTAGCTACAGGGCAGGCCGAAGTTCCATGGAGTAAACTCCCCCAGGGGCAACCCTTGGCCAGTGAAATACAGGAGTTGTGGCTGAATAGCCCAGCTTCCTCACTTCTTGGGTGGGACAGCTCTGGGGCATGTTCTGTGTCGCTGCCCAGGGTTCCCCAGTAAACTGCTCACTCCATGCCCTGTGCTGGCTTTCTTCTTTTCCCTGTTTCACTTCCTACAACCATGTCATACTCCATGGGGACAGTAATAAACCACTGTCTCAGGGTCTGGGACAGTTGGTGAGATGGTTGATTGGATGTATGGATGACGATGCTTAGCAGCAAAGAAAAAAATGGAAGCCAGCTTGTCCACTGACCCCTAGGATCTGCTGCTGCTTCCATAGTACATCCAGACTACGTTGGAGCACGTGCACAGCCAACAGTTCCGGCACAGGAAAAAGCACTTCTCAGCTGTCCTTACCATCGTGCTATTTGTCATCCCATCCATCTGCTGTCCCCATGAAACACTCGCCCACGCTAGCTAAAATGGTGCACTGGGCTTAGAATTAGTTGAGAAAACGTCAGGCCGACAGAACAGAGAGCAGAAATAGCAATTGTGTAGACCATGATGGTAGCCACTCAAATCTGTCCCTTCGCATATAAGGCAGGACTAGCAGAGCCCAAGAGGCCTCTCTATGGAAATTGTTAGGTAGCATGTGTGCGCGTGCGCCATGCACGTGCACACAGGGCAGACCCTAGGGGTCATGAGCAGCTGGTCCAGTACCCTCCATGCATCTCCTCCTGTACCTGGTGCTCTTCACCCTTCCTCCAGCTGGCTTTGCAGCAGCTACTGCTTCTGGCCCTCTCTTTGGGGACATGGGATTTCCCAAACATAGAACTGGATTTGTTTAAAGTTGCTACCGTGTTTCCCTGAAAATAAGACCTAGCCGGACAATCAGCTCTAAAGCGTCATTTGAAGCAAAAATTGATATAAGACTTGTTATTATACTATACTATACTATACTATACTATACTATACTATACTATACTATACTATACTATACTATTATATTACATTATATTAAAGACCCGGTCTTATATTATAGTAGAATAAGACTGGGTCTCATATTAATTTGCTCCAAAAGATGCATTAGAGCTGATTGTCCGGCTAGGTCTTATTTTCGGGGAAACACGGTATTTATCTTTAAATGTTTATCTGTTAGTTTTCCAATCAATTTTCCATGTGGCAGGAGTTCAATAAAACGTGTGGATTTTCGTTCCTACGGTCAGTTGCAGGATGCTCCTCACGGAACACTGTGTGTGACCTTATGAGCTGGGGATTAGATGTTTTTTCTCAGAGGAAATGAGTCATTCTAAAATCAAGGCTATTTGGATCTTAAAAGCATGGATACTTATATATTTATTCATTGATCAAGTAATTATAGAGTGTCTATTAGGACCTAGGCACTGTCCTAAGCTCCAGGAATAAAGTAGTGAACAGAACAAACAAAATTCCTCACCTCATGGAGATTATAGTCCAATGGGAGAGATGGACAGTAAACAAATGCATGTTAAATGTCAGGAAAGTTTAAGTGCTGTGAAAAAAAACAAAGCAGGGGAAAGAATATAGACAGAGAATACAATTTGAATTGAGGTGGTCAGAGAAAGTGTTCCAATTAACTACTGCTGTATGACAAAACACCTCAAAACTAGGTGATTAAAACAACAATTGTTGGGCCGGCCCGGTGGCTCAGTCGGTTAGAGCTCCATGCTCCTAACTCTGAGGGCTGCCAGTTCTATTCCCACATGGGCCAGTGGGCTCTCAATCACAAGGTTGCTGGTTCAACTCCTCGAGTCCCACAAGGGATGGTGGGCAGTGCCCCCTGCAACTAAGATTGAACACGGCACCTTGAGCTGAGCTGCCTCCCGGATGGCTCAGTTGGTTGGAGCGCATCCTCTCAACCACAAGGTTGCCAGTTCGATTCCTTGACTCCCACAAGGGATGGTGGGCTGCACCCCCTGCAACTAAAATTGAACACGGCACCTTGAGCTGAGCTGCCGCTGAGCTCCCAGGTGGCTCAGTTGGTTGGAATGCGTCCTCTCAATCACAAGGTTGCTGGTTGGACTCCCGCAAGGGATGGTGGGCTGCGCCCCCTGCAACTAGAAAACGGCAACTGGACCTAGAGCTGGGCTGCGCCCTCCACAACTAAGACTGAAAGAACAACAACTTGAAGCTGAACGGCACCCTCCACAACTAAGATTGAAAGGACAACTTGACTTGGAAAAAAGACCTGGAAGTACACACTGTTCCCCAAATAAAGTCCTGTTCCCCTTCCCCAATAAAATCTTTTAAAAAACAAACAAAAAACAACAACAATTGTTTCATCTCTCAAATTCTGTTTACTGACTGGGCTCAGCAAGGTGGTTCTGCTCCCCAGATTTTCGCTGGGGCTGCAGTCGTCTGCTGCTTGACTGGGTGGGAACCTCTAAGGTGACTCATTCACAGGTCTAGTGTCTTGGCAGGGATGGCAAGAAGGATAAGCTCCTCCGGGATGTCAGGACAGCTGGGCCCCTCTCTCCAGGTAGTCTCAGGGCCTTTCCCTCTCGGGGTGGCCTGTCCATGTGGCCTCTCACATGGCCTTTCCAGCAGGGTAGGCAGACTTCTTACATGGCAGCTCAGCATTCTCCATGTTCAAAAGCAGAAGCTGCCAGGCCATGTTAGGGCTACGCCTGGAGATGGCCCAGCATCACTTCTAACACATTCTGTTGGTTAAAGTGCGCCACACGGCCAATATAGATTCAGTGTGGGAGGGGACTGCATAGGAGGTGAGCACTGGGAGGCAGGGTTCACTGGGGGCCAGCACTGACAAGAACTCATTGATTATGTGACATTTGAGCAAAGACCAAAATAAAGTGAAAGAGTGAGACATGCAGCAATAAGAGGGGGTGCAAAGGCCCTAAGACCATAATGTGCTTGAGGTGTGTGAGGAAAGCAGAGTCCATTGTGGCCAGAGCTGAGCAGTGAGTGATGAGGTCAGGAGGCAGCCAGGGACCAGATCCCCTCCGTGCTGGAGGCCATGGAAAGGGATTCAGGAGTTATTCTTAGTGTGATGGGAAGCCCTGGACCTGCCACGATACACAGCCACCACCTGATCTCGATGCTGCTGGATCCTGAGCTTGTGGGTCTAGGCTCCCCACATCTTCTCATTAAGGCCTCCCAGGACCACTCCATTTAAACTGCAACCTCCTCTCCCTCACACGCCATGTGCTTTCTCTGCTTGATGACTTCCCCACAGCACTTAGCGCCACCTACATTCTCATATTTTACTAATTTGTCTTATCTATTGTCTACCCTCTCCCCTAGAATGTAAACTCAAAACAGGCAGCATTTTTGTCTGTAAGCTCACAACTAATATTTGTTGTATGAATGAATTAATCAGTCACTCTCTGTAGCCCCTGCTGGGTCTAACACAATGTTGGGGACAGGGTGTGCCTAGTAAATACTGAATGACTGATTAATTTGGCAACAAAATAACTTTTACAGTTACATTCCTCTTATCCAAAAGTTACCTTAAAGTAAGCAATCATCCAGGGAAAGTGAAGAGCAAAAGAAACAAGACTGCCAAGCAGCCTAAATAGTGACTAATGGTCAAGGACAGCTATTCACTTCACCTACAATTCTAGTGTGCTCGATAAGCCGGTTATCAAACAACTGTAGCCTGGGAAGCCATGGATTAAAGGAGGAGGGGCTGCGATAGGATAAGAAGGAAAGTGACAGCTGCCAGCCAAGGAGAAGACAGAAAACTCAAAACACAAACCGAAGATTCAGAACAGTCTGGGCTGCAGGGCAGGCACTAGCAGGCCTTGGGGTCTGAGAGGCTTCCAGCAACCATACTTACAAATGGTATGACCACAGGAGATATTTATAGTCATGACTAAGTCCCTCGTAACAGTAGATTGTGTTCATTGTCCTCTGTTTAAGTTGAGGAAGTATACATATCTAAGAAAGATTTTCATTCAAAGCAAAGAGCAGCACCCCGCTGGTGACAGAAAACACCTCTGAAAGGGCACTAACCCCCACAGTCTACATGTCCCCTGCGGTTCTATGGCAGCTCCTTCTTGCTCTTCACTTGCTGCATCTTCACTCCCCAGCACACCAAGGTGCCCAGGGCTTTTCTCATTGCTGCAATATGATTGCCTCAGCCTCTGGCTTCATGCTTTCTCTGGTCCAGCAACACTCAACTCCCTATCTCCATCTCAGACCTGATCCTAGAACTCCCACCTCCTACTCAACTTGTCCTTGTGCTTACCAGACACTTGGTGTCTTATAAGCAACTTAAAAAGATCCAAACTGGACTCCTGATTCCTCCCCTCATCCTACCCAGCTCCTCAGGCACCGCAATTCTTCCAGTTGCTCAGGCAAAAAAACTGGAGCCATTCTTGACTTCTTTCTTTTTCTCATCACAAGGGGGACCATGTCATTCATTATATAAACTGGAATTATCCCAGACAAATAAGCATGTATAGTCTGTCCAGTAACCCACATCCAATTCATCAACAAACCCAGCTAGCTTTATTTATAAAAACATATCCAGCATTCGGGTCTCACCACTTCCTCCACCATCACCCTGGCCCAAACATTCATCATGTCCTGCCTATTTTTGCAATGGCCTCCGTACTAGTCTCCCCACTTCCACTCGTGCCTCTCACTCCAAATCTGTTCTCACAGCAGCCACAGCAAGCCCATTAAAACATAAGTGACATCACGTTACTCTTCTGCTCAAAACTCTCAATGCTTTCCTAATTCATTCAGAAGAAAAGTCTTTACAATAGTCTGCTCCCTCTGACCTCTGACCTCATCTACACTCTCCCATCTCTTCTTACCCCACTGCAGCTACACTGGTTCTCCTGCTCTTCAGACAAGTCAAGTACACCCCTGCTCCCTGGCCTCACCTTTGCTGTTCCCTCTGCCTGAGACAATTCCCCAGATAACCACAGGGCTTACTCCCTCAGGTATTTAAGGCTGCGCATCCCTGGCCCCCTATATAAATGCCAAGAACCTCCACCGCCATCACCTATCCATCCTCATCCCAACCGTCCTTGCCTTATGTGGCAGATTTTATTTTCTAAAAATGGCCATAGCAATTTGCATGGTCCCATAGCTCTTTGAGAACCACTCCTCTCATCAAAGGGGAGTCTTATTTTCCTCTTCTTCAATATGGATCAGTCTTAAAAACTAACTTGCTTCTAACAGATAAAAGTGGCAGAAGTGACACTGCAGGACTCTGAGGCAGGCTCTTCATGGATGACATAGCCTCCGCCTGACTCTCCGAGGACATTCTCCCTTGGAACCCACCACATCAGACGAAGCCCAAACTATCCTACACAGAGCGACTATAAGGGGAGCCCCATGTAGGAGGGAATCAAGGTCCCAGCCAACAGCCAGCATTAACCACCAGATGCATCAGCAAACACACCTTCAGAAGGTGCACAGGCCCCAGCCTTCAAGTCTGCCAGCTGAGGCCCCAGACATCATGGAGTAAAGGAAAGCCATCCTCTGTGCTTCTGTGCTGTGCTCCGTCCAAATTCCTGACCCACAGAACCGCTAAGTTTGAGTACAATTTGTTACACAGTCACAGTAACTGGAACACCATTGTGATTTTTCTTTACAGTAGCTAACACTGTATATATTTACTTGCTTATTTCTTGTTTGTCTCTCCCCCAAGAGAATGGGAGCCCTGGAGGACGAGGACTTGTGTCCACTTTGTCCACAGTACCTAGAAAGGTAGCTGGCACACAGTGGGCCCTCAGCAAATATCAATTGAACAAATTAATCTTTGCTAACTAAGAAAACTGCTCCTTACTATAATTTTCAATACCTTTTGCTGAGGCACATGACCTTTTCCTCAAGAAAGCATTCTCTGGTGTGTTTTGGACCAGCTCCCTGTTAAAAAATATCTCTTTGTCAGCCATCTGGAAAATGATAAAGTTGGATCCATACCTCCCACTACACACCAGGAAATAGTCCAAAAGGATCAAAGATTTATACATGATAAAATGAAACCATTAAAGTCCTAGAAAAAGGCATGACAGAATTCAGATGTAACGGAGTGGGAAGGCCTTTCTAACTGCAACTCAATCTCCAGCAGCTATAAAAGAAAAGGATGGATCAATTCAAACTTCATAAAAATCACAAAACTTCTGCTTGGCCAAGAAAAAAACAGCACAGCATGAGCAAAATCTAAAGATAAATGACAATCTAGGAGGAGAGGGGCACTCTCACACATTGCCGGTGGGACTGCAAAATGGTCTATCTCTGTGCCAGAGAATTGGGCCAAATTGATCAACGTTATAGTGAGCATACCCTTCGCCCTCACAATTGCCTCCCTAGAGCCTCTCCCAATAAATCACTTATCCCAGAGTCTCTGTCTCAGGCTTTGCTTCTAGGAACCCAACCTAAGCCATAAACCAAATAAACCACATTGATTGATAACAGAACCCTCTCTGCAAAATGAACCACCAGTAGGCACTTCTGACAAGCATGAGCACCAGTTTCCACACTGTGCTGAACTAACACCAGCCAAAAGCAAAGATACTGCTGGGTGGATTTTGTAAAGGTTAATAAATGATTTCTAATGAGGGATATAAAATATTGACAATGGCTCATCCATTCACATCCCTACCACCAACAAACCTAAGGTTCCAGGGATGCCACCTTGAGAACCAGTGCCCTAAATCATGACCTTATACACTCTAGCTGGATTTCCTGACAACTGCGAGCAGGACAAGCAAACAGGGTTGGGAGGAGGGGGTCAAAACTAAGGTGGAATGTTACAGGTCTGGCCTGCAATGGCAGGGACGGTGAGTTATCCACCATAACCCATTTCCTCATTCGGCTTGAGTGTTGTGGCAGAGAAGGCTGCATTATCCCACATCCCGAGTAATGTGGCGAAATCCTTACCCTGGAATATGAGTGGAAGGGCCATGTGCTATGTCCAAGCCAGCAACTTCACCGTGGGTGTGACCTTTCCACACCCATACCAGACTCAGTGCTGCCCTGCCCAGGTCTCCTCAGCATTTGGCTCTATGTGCTGAAGGTAGCTTATGGCCAACCCGTTATTCTGCCTAAGGGCCTTTCTTGAAACAGGAAGCATGATTTGCCAGTGCACAGGGCAAGTTGGAAGGGCCCAGAAATGAATGCCCCTATGCCAGCACTTCAACTAAATCCGCAGGGATGGGGAGGTAGTGGACAAATGGTTTCCTATGCATCTCAGGTGGGGTAGCTCTGAGGCGCGTCTGTATTGTCTCCCAGAGATCCTCGCGGGGATTAAGCTCCAGCTGTCCACAGCAGTAACTTCCTTGACCATATGCCCTTTGTTAGCTTTCTTCCCTTCCCTGTCACACTTCCTTACAGATGCTTTCTGAGATCACTCGCCAAAAGAGTTGACTTGAACTCTTGCCTCAGAATCTGCTTCTGGAGGAACTCAAACCAAGACAACTCTCCTCTCAGCTGAAACCCACCCACAGAGACCTAGCTTCAACCATGCCCATGTTGACAATATCCTAGGGCATGGCAGAGCAAGAAAGGAAAGAAGTCTGTGTCCCCAAGTGATGTCGTGGAGGAGAGCCACCTACCAACCCAGATGAGAAAAAAATAACCTCTCTTCTTTAAGTCACTGCGTTTGTTGGGAATCTTTGTTACAGCAGCTGCAACTTGCCTTAGCTAGTACACCTGCCCAACATCCATTTCCTGTCACAGCATGCTGTTTTTCTGCCAGGGAACCACTTACCCACTTTCAATCCAGAGATATAGCTGACCTCCCTTCTCTACCCCTGCTTCAGGAGAAGTAGGAAGATATGACTCAGGCCTGAGCTAAGAGAGCCCTATATCTCCCAGAGCACAGTAATTGGCTCAGGGGCGGGCTAATTCAAGTTGGGCCAATCGGAGACAAGAAGCATCAGCCCAACATCTCTGGCTAAAGGACAAACCCTCCTTCTAATGCGTTGCTGCACTGCGGGATAGAAGTCCACGGGTGGGTGGCCATCCAGCTTCCACTTGGTCCTGCCTGAGAAAGAAGCCACCTGGGGGGCGGGGGGGGAACCAGATAAAAGAAAGATGAGGGATGATGACATGATTTGAACACCTATCCAGACAACCATGAAATGGGAACAACCCTAGATGTATTAGCCAATACATTCCCTTTTCTGTTAGTCATTTTAATCTGAGTTTCCGTCACGTGCAACCAAGAATTCTGTTCAATAAAAATCTGACCCTAAAGAGAACGTCACGTCAGCTAGTTTACAATCCCCTGGGCAAAACAGGCCATAGGCCAGCTGTCCCAGTCAACCAAATACTCCTTTATAGGAATGCTCATTAATGTCTAAATGACCCAGATAACTGAGGAAAGGAAATTAATCGCCTTCTAGCCTCTCTCCTCTGTGTCGAGTGCTAGGAGACGCAACACGATGTCAGCAATTTGCCCACTGGAGCCAGTGTTGAACCCTCAGTACTGGTTCTGTCCTGAGGCTGAACTTTATCCCACTGTGCTGCTGTGGGTTCCAAGTGCAAACCCTGCCACTGCAGATGCTCAAACGTGGCTGTTTAGACCATGTGGCCTTACCCAAAGCACCCGGGGCTTCAGGTGAGTCTGAGCAGGATGCACATGGGCCCTTCAGGTGAGGGTAATCCTTGGGCCCTGTGGCAGTCTTGCCATTCAGAGAAGCCAGAGGGGTGAGGATCCCCCAAATCCTGCCATGGACTCAGGCCAGCCTCTTGTGTACGTCCAAGTTGAACTTGAAGCCTTTTCTTTCCTTTTTGAAGGGAGAGTGGGGACAGAAAGCAAAAGGGGTTTTGAGCAGATTTAAGATTCCTGGCCCCTTCCTCTGGCTGCCAACTGCTGACCTCTGCTGGCACCTCATTCGCTCATGGGCACAGGGAGCTGACTCCTCAGGAGTACTCCAAGAACGGCTCCAGAGAACATGTGCAGCGCCCCACAGGCTGTAGGTGTCCTGCAAAAGGGTTCATTTCCTTCCATCTGAAACAAAAGTGCTGATTTTGAACAGAGGTGTTAAAAGTTATGGGATATGCTACTTACACTGTCCAGATCTTGGCATAATGCCTGGCCCACAGGGTGAGTGAGGAGAAGAGAAGGAGAGAGAGAAGATGAATGGAAATGAGGGAGAGAAAAGCAAGGGAAGAGTGGAGGAAGGGGGATGACGGAAGAGGAAGGAATTAAGAAAATGGCCTCATCATCCAAATGTTTCCCTAGACCAGGAAGTGACCCAGTCCGAAAGCAAGATTTTCTTGATCTTCCAAGGTGGAAATGGACCAGAAGCACTCAGCCCAGGCAGTGCCCAAGGGAGATGGGGCAGGACAATGTGGGGCAATTCACAGGCCTTCACCCTGTTCAAGGGTCTGCGATAAATACTTTTCCCAGTCACGGGCCACTGTGGCTTCCTGAGGGTTATGGACCCTTATGGCTGCTCTTCCAGGTATGGATGGACCCTGAAACCACCTCACCAGCCCCTCTCCCCACTGTCTGCTGCCTCCCTTTTGCCCTATTATGGTCTCAAGTCAGCTTTATTGTGAATCTCCCAGGCCACCCAGGTGAAGAGATGCAGGTGGACAAAGGTCAATGTGCGTGGCAGTCACATGCCTTGAAGGAGACTGCCGATGCTGCTATCCCCACCACAAGTGCACTGTGTATGCTGGTGAGCATTCCTCACACTCCAGCATCTGCCACACATTGATCCCAGTGCTGGACTCCAGGAAGGAAGAAGTGCCTTCAGCCAGCAAGACCCAGACTCAGAGAGCCAGAGGCATCTCTGCAGTAATCTCACTGCCACAAAAGTGACCAGAGCATTCGTGAGTTACCTGTTGAGTTGACCCCAGGCATATGAGTGCATGAATTAGTTGTTCTATACTATTTCTTCATCAACACTCGAGATTTTCCTCTTCAAACCCACACTCACTGACACAAAATAATCAACCCCCACATAACCTGAAGTTGAATGTCACACAGCAAGCTCTAAACAAGGACTATATAGCTCCACACTCCCGTTTTATTATAAAGTTTCATGAGGATATTTCATTTATTAAAATAATTCCTGTAAACTCTTTCAGGACCACAAAGTTCATTTTTCTTGCTTGAGTAGCATTTCAAGTGGAAATACTTTATTTCAAGGCACCATAAAATGATGGTCTCTCTAAGAACACCTCTGCCTCCATGTGTGAAAAGCCTAAAAAAAAGAAAGAAAAAGAAAAGTCCCGCACAGTGATCACAGCCATCCATAAACTTTCCTTAACTTGACTGTGCTCAATAGGACATGGGTGACAGGGGCCTGACGCCACAATTACAACTGGCAGCCTTGGAACAGATCCCCCTGCTGAGGCCCCAAAAGGACAGAGATGAACTGAACACTTGTAATTAGAAAGAGCCAGTGGGGTGGGGGACCCTCCAAACCAAAAATCCATGTAAATGTGGCAGCGTTGGAATCTCTCCCCTCTTCCTCCTCATTTCTCCTCCTCCTCGCTCAGGTTGGCATTTTCCTGGAGTGTGGAAGTCAGCTTGTTTTGCAAAAGGGCTGCTAGTTTTTTGGATGTCTTTTTGAGAAACGCACTGCCTGGGTGGGCACTGTTCACGTGCAGGTACAGGTCCTCCTGGGTGGGGCCCGTGTAGCCACAATCCTCGCAGACGTAGAGCTTATCCCGGCGTTGCTTGTAGGCATACTGCTGCTGCACTCCGTGGATCTTCTTCAGGTGGGACTCCAAGGAGCAGCGCTGGGTGAAGGCTTTGTTGCAGACGTTACATTTGTAGGGACGAATGCCTGCAAGGGCGAGGGGCAGATGCATCACTGGTTGGTCACAGCCAAGCCAGAGCCTCCCAAGTAGGAAGACATCAAAAATCATCATGTGGGGCAGCTGGTTGGTTCAGTTGGTTAGAGCACGGTGCTCATAACACCAAGGTCACCGGTTCGATTCCCACAGGGGCCAGTGAACTGCGCCCTCCACAACTAGATTGAAAACAATGACTTGACTTGGAGCTGCTAGGTCCTGGAAAAACATACTGTTCCCCAATAAAAAATAAACAATTAAAAAAAAAATCATCACATACAACCCAACAGCAAAAAAGCAAACTACCCAATTCAAAAATGGGCAGAGGAACTAAAGACACATTTCCCCAAATGGCCAATGGGTACATGAAAACGTGCTCAACATCACTAAATCATCAAGAAAATGTAAATCACAAACACAATGATATCATCTCACACCTTTCAGAATAGTTATTATCAAAAAGGCAAGATAACAAAGTGTTGGCAAGGATGTGGAGAAAAGGGAATCCTGTGCACTATTGGTGGGAATGTAAACTGGTGCAGCCACTATGGAAAACAGTATGGAAGTCCCTCAAAAAAATTAAAAATAGAACTACCTTATGACCCAGCTATCCCACTTCTAGGATATGTACCCAAAGGAAATGAAAACAAGCTCTCAAAGAGATAGCTGCACTCCATGTTCATAGCAGCATTCATCACAATAGCCAAGACATGGAAACAACCTAGGTGTCCATCAATGAATAAATGGATAAAAAAGATGCGGTATATTTGTACAATGAAATATTATTCTGCCATGAGAAAGAAGGAAATCCTGTCATTTGAGACAACATGGATAGACCTTGAGGGCATTATGCTAAGTGAAACAAGCCAGAGAAAGACAAATACTGCACTGGTATCACTGATACGTGGAAAGAGACAAACTCATAGAAAAATGGTTGCTAGGTGCTCAGGGTGGGAGAAGTAGGAAGAAAAAACAATCATGATGACCAAGGATTCAACAGGAGGAAAATGGTTAGAGCAGGATACAAAACTGTCCACAAAGGTTCACAGCATCCACATGAACAAACAAAAATGGATGCAGTTTTATTCTACTTGTGTGCCTTAATGTTTTGATTTTAGGGTGGGCAAAGTAAACCTTGTTTTTACTTTAGTTTGGAATTTTGAGGAAACAGATCTTGTGACAAATATTCCAGTATAAGGAGTTATTTGGGCGGGGACCCCAGGAAGTACTTGTAGGGGAGTAAAGAAGTGAGACAGGGACATGGGAAAGAGCCCCTATCAGGTGGGGTTATCGAGCCAGTAATTGCTATAGGCAACCAGAGTCCAGTCGGCTGAGCAAGTTGGGAAACAGTGAACACTGACCTCAGAGTCACCTACCCATTGGAAGCTGGGTCTTTACCCACCTGCCCCGGCAGCACTGTTGAGGGCTGCCCCTGGGTGGCACTGATTCTACCTCCCCAGTACTTCTGGCCTGCTTCGGGTAGGGGGCCTCCAGCAAGAACACAAGAACAAGGTTGCAGGTGTGGGCAGCTGCTGAGTGGATGGGTATGCCCAGAAATGGCAGGGGCTGGGGGCGGGGGCAGGACACTGATGGCATCTGCTACAGTTATGAAAACATTTCCAAACTAGACCTCACAGTGACTTTAGAACAGGGATAATATTAGTGGGGCTTGCCTTTTAGATGGAGAGTTCACATGTGCCATATACTCATATACCAGGGAGCTCAGCCTTATAAAAATACAGTCATTCCTATTTCCCCCATCAGTAGTACTCACCCTGACTGTGGGAGGTCAGAATGTCAGACAAAGACTTAAGTAAGGTCTAACTTAAGCTCTAAAGGCGGGGATCCTGGCTGTAAAGGAAGCACAGTGTCACATCACATAAGCATGGAAGCCTGGGAGAGGGCGAATATTGTGCTGGGGGTATGGGGAGCAAAAAGGGGTTTGCCACCACAGTCAGACCATCTCAGAGCCCAGAGACCAGGAGGGCCACTGCCTGGAAGAATCCCCAAAGTCTCTGGAATAAAATTTAAGGGTACCCCCAAAACTCATCAATTAAGATAAATATTAATAATATTTAAAAATCAAAGTACATAAAAAAAATCCATGATGAACAAGTTGTCATAATTTTAAATGAGGACAGAATCTGACAGTGCCGTGTGGAGCCACACTGGAGCTTGAGGTGAAAGAAAAAACGTGTTCCCCTACGTAGATGTTTTTATATACATATGTTTTTAATTACATTTATTAGGTAAACCTTAATAATATAACTTTCAGTTGTACAGCATTAGACATCTGTGTACTCTATTGCATGCTCCCCACCTAAACTCTAGTTTCCTTCCATTACTGTATATTTGACCCCCTTTACTCACTTCACCCTCCTCTCACCCCTTTTCCACTCTGGTAACTACCATTCTACTGTATCTATGAGTTTATTTTTGTTCATTTTGTTAGTTCGTTTATTACTTTTTGTTTCATATTCCACATGAGTGAAATCGTACGGTTTTACATATTTTTTAATAGTTATTTTTCCCCCAGAATGTTTGACTGTTGAATAAAATACTGAAAAATTGAAAAGTAGGGGTATTAAAAATTACATTTTAAAATGTTTAAATATTATATTTATATAATAATGGAATTTGTTATGATTTTACTATGCTGGCTTTAATAGAAGCAAATTTATCAAAAGATACTTTCAAAATCTACATTTTTCACTTAACACTATCGCTGGAGATTTTTCCATGTTGGTGCTTACAGCTTGATTTCATTCCTCTTTAACAGCACCATGGCGTTTTGTTGTACTGCTGTACCCAAATCCCATCTTTTAAAAACTATAGAGGGTGGGGGCGGCTGGTTGGCTCAGTTGGTCAGAGCACAGTGCTCATAACACCATGGTCGCTGGTGCGATTCCCACAGGGGCCAGTGAACTGCTCCCTCCACAACTAAATTGAAAACAATGACTTGACTTGGAGTTGATGGGCCCTGGAAAAACACACTTTTCCCCAATAAAATTTATATTAAAAAAAAAACTATACAGATTGAGTAAGTACTGCCCCAGCCCACACCCTTACATATCATACTGGCTTATACAACCCAGTACTAATGCTAATGTGTGGTCCATGGACCAACAAACAAATTGCGTCACCTGCGAGCTTGTAGGAAATGTCGTCTCAGGCCCCACCTGATGTAGTCTCAGGCCCCACCTGCAAACTGAATTGAATGCGAAAGCTGCAGTTCTCCAACCCAGGAGGCTTGTCAAAACACAGGTTCCTGGCCCTACCCCTGATTCTGGGGCGGGGCTGAGACTACATTTCTAACACTTTCCCAGGGGATGCTGAGGATGCTTGTACCAGGTCTTTGAGAGTCACAGGTCTAATATGATGCCAAATTAAAAATCGTAAGGACAGCACTTCCGGTGTCTGAAGGTAGCCATGTTACCCCCACCCAATGTCTTCTCTTCAAGGTTCAATGTCCCCAGTTCCTTAATGGTGGCTGTGGAGTGGGGTCAAGAGGGGCCATTTCTGTTGATAAGAATTTTTTTAAGTATATACAGATGATAAAGGATGTCAAAATGGAAAAAAAATTCCCCCACCTCCATCCAACCATGTGAACAAATCAAATCACTCCTTTTTCTTCCAGTCTACATCCAGAAGCACACATCGTTTCCTCTAACTCTCTTGTGAAAAAAAATTGTGTTGGATCAATGTTATGGTGAGATGTTATTCCAACCTACTCAAGCAGAATGCAGGCCTGTATTTCACTCATCCTAGAAAAACTACCAAAAGTTAAGAAACTCCTTTATAATCCTCAGCACTTGGCACATAATAGGTGTTCAGTAATAATTTTTAAATGAATGAATGAATGAGAACTAACATCTTTGGGGTTAGATTTCTACAAATTTAAGGTCTATGAGACCTTTCCAAACGAATATGCCCACATGGCAGCTGGCTGCCCCCTACCTCTGGCAGATCAAGCAACAAACCTATTTCAAACCCGCAGCGCATTAAAACAGAAATTCACCCAGAGACCAGTTGCTCCTTTCAATAGTTCATGGAAATAACTGTTTTAAAACATTTAAACTAAACATGTGGGGAAACCAGCACACTTACAGCAGGCTGTAACAAACTCTGGATTCCTGGAAATGGATGCTTCCAGGCCTACTCATGGAAGTTTCCACCCCCCATTAGAGACCTGAAAAGGTGATGTGGATGTGGCTGCACTGCTTTGTCTGATCCCTGCCCCCTTGGAGAGGCAAGCGTGCCAGGACCGAGTCTGGCGCACACAGGGTCACGCCTCCTTCCTCTCTTCATTCAGCAGGCCAGCAGAGCATCTTCTACAGAAAGAGCATCCCACAAGGCCTGGACAGCAAAGGCTAGATGTCAGAGCCCTGCCTTGTCCGGACAATGGAGATAATGGGGGTGACTATAGCATGGGGGCTTTTTCCCAGGGAGGGATTGGAATGAGCCTGGCTTACAGGATGGATGTCCCACAGACACAGCGATAGAAAGGACACAGGAGGCCCTAAAAACTCTAGGTATGGCAATTCTGACATTTATAAGCTTGCTTCCCTTCCCCTCTCTATAAATACCACATTCATCCTTCACTCAATGGTACAGGCGGACATTGCCATGTAGCTGCCCCTTGGTGACCCTTTCTGGGTTAGGGAATAAGCCCCTCCCTTCTAGAGCCCCCTCACGCCCCCCCCCCCCCCGTCTCAGGAGTGGGTGATAAAGGTGGCCAGAGAGGAGCCCTGGACAAGGGGGAATGACATCAAGGCCTCCCCAACATTGGGGCCTCACCCACCTCAGTGCTCTTGAGCAAAGGCCAATCCTGTTCATGTCTGGAGTGAGATCCCAGAAAACACCATCCCTGAGCCAGACACCATTAATTTACTGACACCTAGACAGTAACAGAGTGCAAGTCCACTGAAAACCCAGGCATTACACATCGGCTACTCATTAACTGAGTCCATGGTCAGATTGCTGAACACCCCCCTAAACCTCGGTTTTCTTACCTGTAAAATGGGGATAATATCCATACGCCCTTGTAAGGCTGCTCTGAGGATTAACCAACACATCACATGCAAAGGGCCAGTATATACTAGGTACTCAATGGGACACAACCGCAAGAGCTTACAATCCAGCTCAACATAACACAAATATGCTCCACTCATACACTGGCTGGTGGGGACATGAATATTTAGTATTTGTCTTTAAATTGTACCTATCTGTACACTTTTTGTATTTGTACGCACTTTTGGATATATTATTTCACAGAGTAAAAAAAAAAGATAATTTTTGATATGTGGTCATTAGGCGGCTGATGGAGAGAAAAGAGACTTCCTTCACTGTCTACCCTTTTGAATTTTGTGTCATAGGCCTGTATTATCTAGTCTAAAAAGTATTGTGTGCTGGGGTAACCAAAAAAGGTTTCCTCTTTTCAAATCTGCTATTCTGACTACCAAAATCAAACTTCATATCACCAAAAGAAATTCTCCATTATTGGCATTTTCTGTTTGCTTTCCTTGCTATAGCTAAGTGCTCCATTTATCGAACTTTGTCCAAACATGAATTTCAGCAAGAAGCTTTTTGCAGACCTCTTTGTTGGAGTGTATATTTAAGGTGACCTCCTTGGAAGACAACGTGGCAATGCCCATAAAAACTCATAATGTGTCTATCCTTTGGCCCACTTCAGGCAAATTATCTACAGAAAGACACAGGTAGGCAAAGAATATTCATGGTAGTACTGCCTGAAATTAAAAAAAGAAAAGAAGAAGACATTCCTTCTCAGCCTTTTGGCTAAGATCAAGTGTAGAAAAAGAAGAAGAAATAAATAAAAGGAGAAAACCCCTATATTGGAAATGTCATCAATTGGGGCAAGGAGAAATGATGATGCCTCCATATTTGAAATATGTCATAATCTCTTATTTAAGAAATACCCTGACAATTATTAAAAAGAGTGAGTTTGTCTACCTGTACAGCTATGAAACAATCTCCAAGAAAAGAGCAATGTGTATTAAAAACTTCTGGAAAGTCATCTTTAAAAATTAAATGGTAGAACAGGAGTGGCACAGGGATATGAGGAAAGAGGCTTACTTTGTTTTTCTGTCATTTTTTCCCCCCTCTCATATTATTTTTTTAGCTAAGAAAGTAAGTAAAAATAAAATAAAGGAGACACAGTTTGATGTATGAAGGAGACAATCCCACAAGACAGCATTCGACTCACTAGAGGTAGTGGGCACTTTATTCTTTCTCCTCCTGCCCCACTCCAAATTTATCCCAATCTGCATTTTCCCCAATCCAGTCAATCCTTCCCTTTAGGCTCCAAACAAAGACACCATTGTTTCCTCTTCTTCAATCAAGATGGGATTTGTTTGCCTTCAGTCCCTCTCAACGTGGCTGATGGAAGATAAGGCCAGAAGGCAACCCAGGGGCAGATGCTGTGGTTTTGGTCAGTGCCCCCTCCCTACTTCCCTGACCTCAAATCTGAATTTCTCAGCTTCTCTCGATGGAACTCAGAAGCTTCCACAGGAATGGCAAGCATCTTAATTAAACTGATTCCTTTATATAAGTCAGAGTTGTGAAGACTGAGCTGGGGACCCTCCAGATATGTGTGTGCCTTTTCAACTGTTTGTTGTGGCTTACATTTTCTTCTCTGTTACTTTTATATTGGCTGAAGTCTTTTACAGAATAAGTAGTCATTTTACAAATGAGAAAAATAAAATCCTTTCAATAAAAGCTGTACTTGTCTGATGAGGCTGGCACATCTGGTCATACCAGTAAATGCTGCCCTCAGTAAATGTGATTCTGAGTTTCCAACATGCTCCCAGGTGCTGCGAATGCTGCTGGTGCACGGACTGCACTTTGAGTATCGAGGCTGTAGACACTGAGTGCAGAGTCTGGCACATGTGAGTGTTGGTTATTTTTCACTCTGAAATACGGATCTTCCCTGACCAAAATCAAATCATTGCCTCAACAGATGGCCACTCTTAGGATGCATCCCAGCTGGTTCAACACTTAAATCCAAAAGAAAATTCTCTAAAAACAGGCCCATGATGTTCTTCACGGGCTGTGAACTGAATATACATTGGTTTCTTTAAAGCTCATGCCCCCCACTCCCATTTGGACCTGAGGTGGATCAACAGTCATAATTTCCCACCTTGGCCTCCAAGGTCCTGTCAACCTCACTTAAACAGAACAAGTACCTCCATTATGCATGTAGTAGATGCTGTTGGTCCTCTGTCCAGACCCAGTTTCTGAGCCAGCGCATTGTTCCCCAGCTGTCATGTGTATTGGCAGCTAACCACTCCCGGTTGCCCCCTTCTCCAAGGAATGGGCACCGAGGAATTGAACTCTCTGCCTAGGAGAGAGGCAGCCTTCAGCCAATATCTGACTGACATGGCACAGAAATATCCCCCGCTTGCGTTTAGCCAGGAAAAGGCTGTGGTGCCATCCACACTCCAGAGCCCTGTGGGATCAGGCCAGGGCTGGACTCCAGCTGAGGGCACACCCTGCTCAGCTCCCTCCTCTACCCTCTTGCTCCCCCTGCCTTACAGGTTTCTCCTGAGAGCCCTCCCTCAACAAATCATTTTATAAGAATCATCATCTTGGAATCTACTTCTAGGGAACCTGCCCTAAGACAATTTGGATCGAAAATAGATGCTTGCTTGCTAAAATAGTTTCACAAAATGCTGTTTTTTGTGGGTTTTTTTCTGCACTAGCTTCTGTCTTCCAATCTTGAATCAGACATCATGCACCTGACATGACATCCCTCTCCTCATCTCACACACAGTGCTCTGATTTACTCTCTTCTTGGTAAAGTCATATCCAAAAAAGACATCTTAATCTTTTCTTTCATCTGCTTGGATATTAAGGCAAGACATTTTCAGGCTCTGGTTTCCCTGGATCTTTTCCAAGATGCTTCCTTGTGTTTTGAGTCTTTCCTTGGGTGCCCTGTCCTTTCAGTAGTTGCAGGGGACAGGAGGAGACATGAGGGAGAGGGGGGTGAATCCTGATTCTCTATCCCATTGTCTTTGCCCACCTCACCAATATTGTAGCTACAATCTCAGAAAGGTCCTGGGATCCAAGAGAAGTCTTTAAATTAGTCACGGGCTGGTCTAAGCGGACTGTGAGCAAACATACCCTTCACTCAACTGTCTAAATGTATTTGTGTTAACACTGTCCATATCTTTGCTTCTGGTCTAAATACAACATTTACTGAATAGTCAATAACAAAAATCCAACGTTCATGTCTCAATCAAAGGCAAGACTGAATTCACAGAATTCTGGTGAGATCTTTTGGAAAGAGTGAGGTTGTTCACACGAACTTCAAAAATATCTGAAAACCCCAAATTTTTGCCCTATTTACTGGTTATCCCGTTGGCACAGAGCTCAAGAGATAGCAAGTCAGGTGTCTCACATCAGGAGGCCAGGCCTGCTCCCCCTGACCCGCTAGCACAGCAGTATCCCCAGAGCTGGCCCTCCTTTTTCAGTTTGCTACCAGCTACTTTGTCAGTAAGCCCCTGGCTCCTTTTTCTGGTTCATTATTATTTCGAGGCATATTTCCATTAGAAAATAAACCAGCACAGGGAAAACAGGGTCAAGACATTTCTATAATCCTATTTGTTGATCACTTTAAGAGTCAAGATTATGATTAAAACATTTTTAATGGTTTTCTGTAGATGATCTGAGTGTGTCCAATAGAAATTAAAATGCAAACCATTTTGAACCACTTTGGAATTTTAAAATGCCTAGTAGCCTCATTAAAATAAGTAAAAAACAGGTGAAATTAATTTTAATGATAGATTTTATCTAACCCAATATATTCAAAATATTACCATTTCAACATTAAATCAACATTAAAAATTGAGATATTTTACATTCTTATTTTGAATTAAGTCTTCAAAATCTAGTGTCTGACATTTACAGTATGCCTCATTACAGGGACTCAGCAGCCACACATGGCCAGTGGGTGCTGTAGCGGCCAGTGCAGCTGTAGGTTTTCCCATTCCTAGACGTCTCCTCAATATTACTCTCCCTTCATGGGACCTCAATGATTTCAGCCCTTCCTCTAAAAGTCACTAGAAGTATCACCTTTGAGGAACAGAAGATGGAGGAGCCCAGGAGTCTGGGGGGTGCATGCCATCCCTTTTCTTGCTCAGTCTGTGGGCAAAGGACATTTAGACACCACTGAACCCAGGCTGCAGTGTGCAGTTTGTGCTAGCTCTGAGTTTGCCTTTTTCTCACCTTCTTACAGAGCAAACAGACTTCTATAAACTGAAATGGGGCAGGCTGCTGAAGCCCCAGCCCCAGGGAGAACACTGAATGAGGAAGGCACTAGGGGGCAAAGGAGGCAGAGAAGGGAACTCTGTAGAAGACAGAAGACCATGAACTTCAGGACCAGCCAGTCTGATTCCCAGCTCTACCACCTTTGTTGTTTACCTCCCTGAGCCTGGTCTCCTCATCTGTGAAGCGAGGGTAACAACAGCACTGACTCTCAGGGTTGTTTGGGATGATAAATGCTGAGAGCCTGGCACTAAGGAAAGTGACCTTTTGCAGCTTGCTGCATCTGAGGAAACCATGTAGCCCTCTGTAGTCTCCATTCTCTGCCAAGCCACCCTCCTCACTTGCTAACCCGTCTACTTCCTGAGCAGACACTATCCACCCACAACCCAAACCTCTTCAGCCTACCGCCAGGTCATCTCAGGTAGTTCCTATAAGGCCAGTTGCCACATCTCCTGAGGATGTTCCCCAGTAAACATGAGAGGCCTGTAAGGGGCTGGGGGTGAGGGACTGCCTAGGAGATGAGGGTCCCAGGATGGACTCCCAAGCAAGGAGGGATAGCAGTCGATAGATCAATACCCTAGCTTCCTCAACCTTGGGGCAATTCTGGGGTGCATTCTATATATTTCTTCAGAGGGACCCCAGTGGGATTGAGCCCCAGCTGCCCACAGTGGTAACCTGCTCATTAACTCACTCTTCTCCTTTATCTCCCCACTCCACCCCAACACTGTGCCCCCTAGGATCATCTCCGAAATAAACTGCTTAAACAGTCAGCTAACTCAGAGCCAGAGTTCTTAACTACTCTACCATCAACTCAACTTGCAAACTCTTCCCTGAGCAGCAGTCAGTCCCTAATATTTCCTGGTTAATGCTCCATCAACAGAGAATTAACTCAGGTACTGATGAAGAAGCTCCATCAGTTCAATGTTTACTCCAACTGAAGGTACCAACAGCCAACAGTGCTCCCTGAGTCCTCTTCACTTTGCTTTTTCAAACAGGATGAAAGTAGTGACCGTACAGCCTACCAGACAAGGAAGAGAAGACATAGGCCATGCCCTCAAGGACATCCTCTCACAGAGATGAAAAGCTTGAAAACTCTCCAGGACAACCAATGACAAATGACTGCATGAGTGATCCCCAATTTCCTCTAGCCCTTGGGTCGGTTGTCTATGAACCTAGATTTATAGTCACTTAATGGATCCATTGATAGCCTACCACCTATAAAATCCACCATTACCTCCAGGACCCTCCATTATCCCACAGGACCATCCCCAACCCTGACACTCCCTAAGCATTCTCCCTGACCCAACCTAAGGTTCCAGCCTAGCCTGGAAGTGCCTGGAGGCCAGTTTGACAGAGCTCAAACTTTTACTGATTCATTGTTGTTCGGGACCAGAACAGAAGCCTTATAGCCAGACCCAAAAGAGTACACACTATAGGATTCCATTTCTATCACGTTCAAAACTAGGCAACAGTAATTTATACTGTTAGCAGCTGCAATAGCAGTGCCTCTTGGAAAGAAGGACATAGTGATTTGGAGGGGGCATGAGGGCATAGGCAATGACTTCTAAGGTCTGGAAATATTCTGTTTCTTGGTCGGGGTGCTAGTTATATGGATGTGTGTACTTGACAAAAATGCCTAAATTTGTTGAGTTATGCACCGAGGACTTGTGTACTTTTCTAGATGTATGTTACATTTCAATGAAAAATTACTTTTAGAAAAAGTTTTTAAGAGGGAAAAAAAAACCTTTTAGTATGCCAGTCCACCCTCTGAGGTGGAGGGCACTCTCCTCAGGCCAGGGAGGCAGCTTATGGCCAGTACTCTAAGAACAAGAAGCATAAGGGCTATAAAAGAATTCTGAATTAGAGGATCCGGGAAGGGTCCTGTGGGGTGTTCAGGAGTGGAAAACCCCATCTGGAGGGAGGAGTGGACATTTTCCCATCCCCACCAAAATGCCAGGGGAAACCCTAAACTCTGAAAGGGCTTCCAGGATCAGGAGGACTATACACAGTAAATTCTATGAGGCTGTAGGGAGAGTGGGTAGCAACCAGGATGGGGTTGAGTGAGTTAGGATGGGATAGGTTTACATGAGATGGGATGGGATGGGATGGGATGGGATGGGATGGGATGGGATGGGATAGGATGGGATGGGATGGGATGGGATGGGGACTTGAAGATGGAACCCAGATTGTGAGGGACTCGAAGCTCATCAAGACAAGTTTAGATTTCCTCCCATCCACAGTTGGAGACTTTTTAGCAGGGAAGTAGCATCCTTAGAATTCTCCTCAACGGATCTCTCTGACAAAGGTGTGGACTGTGGACCTCAAGAAGACTGGAGGCCAGATGTTTCTAAGATAAAACTAATGATGCTGCGACCAATTAAAAGGGCTGGGAGAGAGGCTCATGAGCACCCCCAGGATTCTCTGTGAAATGAGCTGGGAGGACTCAGATCCACACATCATGAGAGAAACTGAAGGAGGCCCAAGGAAAGGAAGATGCTTTCCTGCCAGCCTCAAGTAGGAGGCTCAGTCATCTCTAAGTAAGTGAAACACTTTCTTCTTTTTGAGATCTCAGGAAGAACATGATGCTATTTGGACACAGGCTTACTTCCCAAGAACAGAGCATAAAATACCACCAGTAGGACCACAGGGACCAAAACCCCCAGAGAAGGGGCTGAACTATGAAATCCCGCAGCATTGCGTCAGGCATCACAATTCTCAGAATACCTCCAACCAGGCATTTGTCTTGAGCTGAGCCAGAATGTGTATCATTAGCCCCATCTTACAAGGGGGGAAATAGGCTAAGAGAGGGGGCTTGCCTGGTCCAAGGTGACACAGCTGGCAGATGGCACAGCCAGGAGGTGAACCCAGATGGGCTGGCTCTAAATGCGCCATCCTGTGATCTTTCCAGAAATATGACACTGCTCCATGTTCCCGACTTGGTTCTTTGGTGGGAAAGAAACAGGAACTCTTGGCCAGAAAAATAAAACCAAAAGCTAAGCACATGCCCCTTCCTCACCTGTATGCGTGCGGACATGCCTCTTCAAGTCGAAGGTGTCGTTGAAGCCCTTGCCACAGAAGGTGCACAGGTGCCTCTTAACCTGGTTGTGGCACTTGAGGTGCCGGTTGAGCATACGCTGTAGGCGGAAGCCCTTGCCACACAGGTCACAGCTGTGAACCGCCGAGTCACTGCATGTCCCTGTAGTGAACTAGGACACAGAGAGAGGCTGTGAGGACCCCAGTGCAGGCAGGCACATCCTGGCGGTTACTCCAGGATCCCACCTCCCTGTGTCTCTAGGACTGACCTGGCTGGGGCTTCTGCCTCCTAAAAATTCCAAGCAGGTTTTGGCTTTGGGGAAGATGGAACAACTGGCAGGTCCTCCCAACATTTATTCTCCCCTTCTTCCTTAGAATAGACCTCACACCCCAACTCTGCCATGTGTTCCCCAAAGGGGTAGGACCTGGCACTTGGCCCTGAGGGAGACCCAGTTGTGTACTCCTATCACTAGAAGAGGTCATGGTCTCCTCCTTGTCCGACAGTCCCCATTCTGGTCTTGCCTCCCTTGAAGAGATGTGAAAAAACTAAATATGGCCCAAATCTTGGCAATTGAATACTTTGAGCTTCTTAAGGCCAAGTTTACACAGAATAAAGATAGGGAGGGGCTAATAAAATAGAACATAGACAACTGACCCTGGTAATTCTGATTAAAAACATGTAGAAAGCTAGATCTTTTGAAAATCCTGCAGCATGTGCCTGAGGACTCGCCAACTACAGTTCAAACCTGAACTCTTGCTTATTTTAATGCTTTTGGTAAATTCCTATTTTTGAAATGCTATGCATGTAATATAGATACCTTCTAATATAGGCCAGGATGAAAAAAAATCTCAAATCATTGGCATTATTCTGTTGGAAAAGAATAGTCTTGAAGGGCAGAGGGAAGAGAGATTAGTAAATATTTAAGGGAGTGCAGGGCTAATGGATCATCTGACTAAGATACAGAAAGCTTTTTAACACAGGGGAGAAACAGAGAATGGGGGAGGGGATGGAGACTGAGAGAACCCCATTGCCAGGGTAGGTTTCCTCTGGTTTTCTTGCAGCAAAAATAGAAGTTCTCCAAGTATGCCTCAGCAAAGGCAATTTTTCCATTTCTTCACCTTCATATACATTTCTTCACCTTCATACACATTCCCATTTCACAGCATGGAAAAGTGAATCAGCACAAAGTGGCTCATTTAGGGAATCCACTGGTGTGTACCTTCCAATCCATGAAGGGCTACTTGCCATTTATATACATCTATGACCAATGCAGCTATCACACATTATATTCGAAGCCTTAAAAGAGCCTTGTTGAAGCAAGAGGTAATGTTAATTAAATGGCAAATGTTCGCGGCTGATGAAGCCAGTTTTTGCCTGAGTAGTTCTTTCCTTAGAAAGGAAGGAATGTTTGTAGGATAAATTCATAAACATGAAATTTATCCCAGAGTGTATTTTACATGTCTTGTGCCTTGAAATGTGATCTGTGATAATGTGATCTGCAAAAGACTGAAACTATTCTATATGTCCGTCAATAGCAACTTGTTTAACAAAATAGAATGATTTAATCAAAGCATCTGGAAAAAGGAAAGAGTATCAATTGCCAGCCACATGACTGAGTCCTCTTGGATGTGCAGCCCAGTCAAACCCCCAGAAAAGTCCAGTCCCAGCTGTCTTCTGATTGCAATAGCAAGAGAAGCGCCAGGGAAGACGCACGCCACTAAGCCCAGTCATTCCACAGAACTAGGAGACATAATAATACATTATTTTAAGGTACTAAATTTGGGGCTATTTGTGAAGAAGCAAGAGATGAACTGGAACAGTGACAGGTGTGTCACCTCCTCTCCAGAACACCAGACCTGCCATATTTCTGAACATTTTCTCCCATGAGGGCTGCATAAGACAAGATACGTCTGATTCCTGGAATGACGTCCCATGAGCCAGAGAACCAGCAATCCCTCCCAGGTCACATCTCTGCTCACTAGGCCATCTTTACTATGTTTACACAGGTTTATGTCTAACACTCTACCTCCTAAAAGTTCAAAATAAGAGTTAACTGATTTTACCTGGTTACTCTACTCTGTAAGTAATAGACCAAAACTAGTTATACCTTAGACATCTTAGTTACAAAATGAGTGGAGTGGGGAAACACAAATGCTGAGGATCAAATGAAAACCTAGACCTGGTTAGCTGTGTGATGTCATGTAATATCCCTGGGCCACAAGTTCCCACATGTAAAAATAATAAAATAGCATTAGATGAGCTCTTCAGCAGAATATGAAACTAAGAGCAGAGTGTTTTCCAACATCTAAGTTCAAATCCTGCTCCACTACTTATGGACTGTGGGACATAGACAAGTTACTCAACTTTTCTAAGCTTTAATTTAATCACCTGTAAAATATAGATAATAATGATATTTCCTCTTCGGATTATTATGAATTAAATAAGAAAAGCTAGGGGGCGGCCAGTCAGCTCAGTTGGTTAGAGCACGGTGCTTTTAACAACGAGGTTGCCCGTTCGATCCCCACATGGGCTACTGTGAGCTATGCCCTCCACAACTGGATTGAAACAACTACTTGACTTGAAGCTGATGGGTCCTGGAAAAACACACTTAAATAAATAAAAGTTTTTTAAAAATAAAATAAGAAAAGCTACTTAAAAAGAAGCTGGTGCTCGATAAGTCCTAACTAACTGTTATAGTTAGATCAGCTCCAAAACTCTGTGATCCTAAATAAAAGATAGTTGGTCAAAACCCTTGTTTATCCCTTTGGCTTTTGAATTTTTCTCTCTGCTGAAAGGAAAATGGGACTAACTTTCAGTGTGAGCCACAAGTCCCCAGTCCTTCATCCAACGCTCTGTAATCCAAAAAGTTCTGAAAACCAACTTTCTCTCCCATCTCCCTTAGCAATAAAACCTGACCCAAGCAGAAGTGGAACTATGCACAGACTTTATCTGTTTTGTCTCAATATTCACGTGTTTTGGTACGGAAATTATTAATGTGTTTAATGACAGGGTACTGCTCCAGACCTGCCAGGAGTGATATTTACACTGTGCTATCTTCTGAAAAAACTTGATAGTTTCACCCTTAATCCAAAATTAACACTTTGCAAAAGGCTTATTAATTGAAGTGGGGAAGCTACCATGGAGGGTGGGAGATGACATCAGTCTGGAGATTAATTCAGGGCAAGAAAAATGAAGAAAGAACAAGCAATTCTCCAACCCTCATGGCTTGGCGCTATCTTACTTGCTGTCCTGTTTTCTGCAGGATCTCAGCTTTCATTTTAAAAAACACACAAAGTTCCCCTCTAGTTCTAAACAACAGGCCTCTGCAGCAGAAACAAACCAATCATTGTATCAGTGCTGCTGAAAACTTTAGGAGCGTCTGGGGAGGTAGAGACTTCAGCTGTCCCTCTGGCCAACTTCAAAGCTAGCTAAGGTCACTGACCTGTCAAACTTCTAAAGTAAAAATTTTTTAATCCTTTATTTTTTGTTGATGTTTCCACCAGACAAGTTCATTAAATTAATGGTCCTATTTCCTGTGGGATGGTACTATGAATCCAGGAAACCTTCTGATGGCCATTTGGACAAGATTTCCACAGACACGTTTGCTAAGCTTGAGTGCTCAAAACATGCTAAGCATATTTCCCCAAATCCTTTGAGATAAAAATTCCTCTCCTGGTCCCATGTACCATTTCCTTAGGCTTCACAACTCTGCAATATGGCAGAATGGAGAACCTTCTCAAATGCAAAGATGATGAAGGGAATATATTCTTATAACCCAGAAAAAACTGAGGCTCAAAGAGCTGTAAACTATCCGTGGCCACATGACTTGTAGGTGCCCACACTGAGATTTTGAATGTGGCCTGTCTGCAAAACTTGTGTCTACAGTTCCCCCTAACAGGTCTACAAGTCTAGGCATGATGTGGGGAGAGGGAGAAAAGGACCCTGTTGTTTGTCTCATATCATGGAGAGAAATAGCTTCGGATTCCTTTACGGCAGACTGTCTATGCTAATAGCTAAAGAGTCAAAGATACCTCCCCCACAATGGAATACAGCAGCATTAAAAGAATAAAGATCTTTGGGTTGGGCTTTGCCACTAACAACTATGAGGAATTTAACAAAACCTCTCTGGGCTTTACCTTTTTCCCCTTGAAAACGAAGAGATTGGATCAGATAAGCTTTAAAGGTCCTTGTAGTAGATCCTATGGATAGACACTCAGTCTCTATTTCTACTCCTTCTGATAAGCAATCCTGTACTACAGAAGCCAGGAAGTTAGAAACTACACTTCCCAGACTCCCTTGCAGCTTTGGTTTTAAGATACAGCTCAGTAGGCACTTGGGTTCCACCAATTACATTAACTACCAGAAGATTTGAATTTGAACCTGGATTAATTGAACAGAGGCAGGCACATGGCAATTGTTTTACACTCTGCATTAGCAGAAGCATTATGATGCAGGAACAGGCAGCCAGCCATAAAGGCAGTAGCTACAGCTCCCTAGATGGCCTCGTTCTGCAGTGTGGCTCTCAGAGTCATTCCTGAGAGCTCAGCTTGCTCTTTCTTTAGTTCATTTAGCACCCTATAATTAACCATTCTCTGCTTAAGCTAGCTATAGTGGATTCTGTTGTCCATAACTAAACCCATGCAGTCCCTTCAATAATAAAAACCACTTCACCTATATTCAAATTAAAAGCTCATGCAGTTAATGCTTACACTGTTCTCCTATCCCTCCTATTCCCCTTTTAAATTAATTTAAACTTTTTTGAGCATCTGTTCCAAGCATTCTCTAAGATCTCCCTTTTCTTCTTGCTTCCTGTTTTCCTCCAAATGCTGTCATTTACGTCTAGGGACTGTTGACCCCTTCCCTGCCTGTATTTCTGTCCTGTGTTGACTTATGTCCTACTATGAGTCAGGCATTACTGCACCAGGTGCTGGAAATACAAGCCCAGTAGGGGCTTGTTCTTTGCCTACGGTGGATCGAGAACCAAGAAGAAGAATCTGGTCAGCTAAACGTGCAGCCAGGGAGGTGATCAGCAAGTTACAGTGGGAGCAGGGAAAGGGGCATCCAATTCTGTCTTAGGAGACAGAATAGGCAAGGAGTTAGGGACGGAGCTTATGTTCCCTTCCAAATATCAAATGGATGGGTTTTTAGGTTTTTATAAGCTACTTAAATCCATGATTCACAACAATACTTAAAAATAAACAATTGACCATCACTAGAGAATTCTGGCAAACCAACTGATTATTTTGAAGACTCGTAAGTAAAGGGAATCCTATTCTGCCTTTCCTAAATAAACTGTCACACTGAGAAACTGTCGTACTGAGAAACCAAATAGCAGATGAGGGGGAGTGTCTCTCTATAGAAGAATTTCAGCTAATAGATAAGGGACAGAATTAGAATATTACTGTTCTGTAACCCCTAATAACTTAAAATATTTAGACCTTGAGCATCAACGACTGCTAACATCACAAAGAGACAACTAAACATTATGTGCCTCTTGATGGAAATAGACACCCCTCACTGTGACAGAGTTTAGCTGAAATAAAATAAACTTGATCAAGCATCTAGAGCAGTGTTGTCCAACAGAACTTTTTCAATGTTAGAAATGTCCTAATCTATATTGTCCAATACAGCAGCCACTAATCACCCATGGCTACTGAGCACTTGATATATGGGTCATGAGACTGAGGGATTTTTAGTTTTACTTAATTTTACTTAATTTAAATTTAAGTAGTCACATGTGACTGTGGCTACTATTTTGGACAGTGCAGCTGCAGATCCAATCACCATTTAGAGAAAACAGGTGAAAAAGGAACATTAGACACCACAGTGATGCATTCCACAAAATCCAGATTGCTGCAAACTCTACAAAACTCTACAAAAATTAGCCATCTCTTCAACAATTAACTGAAAAAGAGAAAGAGGGAAAATATACAAATTAAAAGAGACTTGAAAGACATATCAATCAATTACAATGTGTAAACATTATGTAGATCTGATTCAGCAAACTGAAAAAAAGTATGAATTTATGAGAAAATTAGCAATGTGAACACCATTTTGTGAATTAATCATGTATTTTGGTTTTATTAGAGCAGTCTAAAATATTTATAATGTCTGAGATTTGCCTCAAAATCATGTCGGGAGATGAGTGGGTAATGGATGGATAGGACCGGCCATGGGTTCACAGTAGCTGGGGCCAAGAGACAGGGACTCTACCTTTGAAAAATCTCCAAATTAAAAAAATGATGGAGGGGCCGGCCCGATGACTCAGGCGGTTGGAGCTCGGCGCTCCTAACTCCGAAGGCTGCCGGCTGGATTCCCACATGGGCCAGTGGGCTCTCAACCACAGGTTGCCAGTTCAACTAGAGTCCCGCAAGGGATGGTAGGCTCCGCCCCCTGCAACTTAGATTGATCACGGCTCCTCGAGCTGAGCTGCCTCCCAGATGGCTGTTGGTTGGAGCGTGGGCTCTCAACCACAAGGTTGCAGGTTCAACTCGAGTCCCACAAGGGATGGTGATCTGCACCCCCTGCAACTAACAAGGGCAACTGGACCTGGAGCTGAGCTGTGCCCTCCACAACTAAGATTGAAAGGACAACAACTTGACTTGGAAAAAAGTCCTGGAAGTACATACTGTTCCCCAATAAAAGTCCTGTAAAAAAAAATGATGGAAAAAGAAAAAGACTATTCCACATTTACACATCTGTCACTTCTGGAAGACTGGGGACTACAGAGCCAGGTAAAAGGCCAAAAATACTTTTGAAGGAATTCTAAACTCAATTCCTTTGAAGAATTCTTGGAAGAGGTTAAAGGAAGAGAAAAGATCGGGAAAGGGGAAGAAGACAAATTCACTTGTTAATCTGTACTTGCACCTGGGTCCCACCAGCCACTCTGAGTCAGGAATGTATACGGTATCAGTCAACTAACTGATTTACTTCAGATGATTAACTTTGTTTCTGATAAGCCTGGGAAGGACAGTGGTGACAGGAGGGGGGATTTCCAGGAGGAAAGGGGTCTCTACTCCACAGCTGCAGACCTGCAAATGTGTCCAGTACAAAAAGGACTAAAAGCAACCTGGAACTGGGCATGAACACTTTCCCAGAGGTACATCATTTCCCCACCCCCATCTATTTTGTAAATTACAGAATCCTTTTGTAACCTGCCCTAAGGCACACAGTCAAAAGACAGCAAGGCTGAGAAAGAACACTTTTCCTAACTGACACCTACTGTAGAACTCCTCTCGGATCCAATCAGGTTGGAAAATCCCTTGTCCCTACTGTAGGCAACATAATATTGGACATCAACAAAACTTGCTATAAGTCATTGTCAACTAACTTCCTATTGAGCAATTTTCATAGGCACAAAATTACTTAACATTTTGCACCCTTATATCTCATTTAATCTACAATCTACGCAATGCTTCTGAGAGGCTGATTCTATTATTTCTCCATTTTACGCATCAGGGAACCGAGGCTCAGAACAAGTCATATATCCCCAACCACAGCTGGTAAGTTGGACCCAACTGAGGTTTTCCTTCTCAAAGATCTTCCAGAGCCCCTCCCTAACCCTCAAGGGAGCATCCCCATTCCTTGGCTTGGCCCCTTTACCCTCTCACCTTGTCCTAGCTACGTTTCCGCTCCTCGCCTTCACTTTCCCTGACCCCAGCAGTTTTCCATCCTCCATCCACCAAAGCTCTGAGTCCTTTCCTTACTCAAGTTTCTGGTTGAGCCCACATCATCCAAAAGCCTGCTTCTCTCCTTCTCCATAGGTCTCAAATCCACACCAAGAAACCTTCCCCTGCTCAGAATTTATTACATCTTTGCTTGTGTCTCTAGTTTAGCATTCCCTTTCCTGTAGTAGAGTTAACAATTATTTGAGTCTCCCCACCAACCCAAACAATTCTAGCTAGAGTTATCAGGCACCTACAATGTTCTTCTCTTAGCTCATTTATCCTCACAACTCTGTATCATCATTGTCCCTATTTTAAAGACAAGAAAACTGAGGTCCAGAAGGATAACAATTTGCCCAAGGTCACACAACTAATTAAGAAGTGCAAAGCTAGAGCCTAGAGGCTTAACCGTTACTGTCAGATTCTGGAACACTAGGGTGGGAGCATTTTTAACTCCTGGCTGCCTGGTACACAGTAGGCACTTCATACTGTTAGATAGCATGTTACCTCTCTGCAGGTCATGTGCCCTTCCTCTGGTCTTAAGAGCCAACTGCCAAGTGTCTTCAAGTCATTGAAACTAAGTCATTAAAATTATGCATCATGTATGAGCCTCATACTTGAATGGCTTTCCACACTTGGTTAGGAAACTAGTTCTTAAAGAGTTCAGCGGGCTTTGCATAGAACTCTAGAGTTACACAATGTGCTAAATCATGGACAATTTGGCCAGTCATTTGAAAATGACCAATATCACGACTGATAATTCTGGAGGCTTAGAGCATCTTAAAACCAAGAGGTGTCCTTATTTGTGGGTGGAAGCTGAGAGGGAGAAGGAACCGGACTGGAGTCCTCCGTAAACAAACAAACAAGCCTCCAGAAACTATGTTAAAGGTTGAGGAGCAAACTCTATACCCCAACCCCCATCCCTGAGGCAGCACATAGGCAGCCAACCTGAAAATAAAATTGGTGTATTCATTCCTTTAAGTCAGGACTCCAACGGCGCTGTTTGCCTGGGGCAGCAAAGAGAGATCTCCTAAAATGTTGGTTAAGGGACTGGATATTTTTTGTCTGCCGCTTTGTCTCGAGGGTAATCTGGACAATTGAGGGGCAAAAAGTCTACAATCCATTCCAAAACAACGTTTCAATTGTCCTTCCAGCCTGGTGATAAATATGCAAGTGGGACATTGTAGAATTTCCTGAAGGGCAGAGCTACCAGCCTCAGGCAAACTGAGCCCTCCCACTTAACCCCATCTGGCCCAGAAAAACCTTAGGCTAGCTGACTTTGACCCTTAGCAGAAAAACCTTAACACTAAGCAGCAAGCCCTAGTCTGCAGAATCCTTTAAAGATGTTTTTCCAAAGGATTCCAGCTCAGGCCTCTAGCCTCAATTCATAACCAAATGCACCCCAGCCAAACCCCAGGAGCCAGGAACTGGGAATATGCATAGGGGAGGGGTGGTCTCTCCCAGGAAAAGTAACGGAGACCTTCCCAATACACTGCAAACGCTAGAGATCCTCCTCCCCAGCCCCCCACCCCAGCCAAGCCCCAGGAGCCAGTACTATGCATAGGGGAGAAATGGTCTCTCCCAGGAAAAGTAACGGAAGCTTTCCCAATCCACAGCAAACGCGAGGGTTCCTCCACCCTATCTTCCTTACCCACTCCTGGGCAATGGGACTGCGAGACCAACCAAGAATTATCACCTACACCGAGGGTCTGGAACCGGCAAAGGGTCACATTATGGCCCATCCGGCTAGGCACTAGGCTCATGTGATTCCTAAAACACCACTCCCTGGCTCCCGCTGTCAATGAGTCCATGGAATGGCATTCCTTAATCTTGGAGGTAGCGTATACCTTTGAGCAGGCAATCATGGAAGAGCAGATGGGCGTCCCGGTAAGATGTCGCCTACAATCTAGAAGACTGGGGTGGGGGTGGGAAGCTGAAACGCGAAGATAGGGGGAACAAACACTCCAACCCACTGGGGGCGGGGCACTGAGGCAATTTGCAATTGAACTCATTTATCCATCATTTTAACTCAAGAAAACTTGAAAGACAGGACAAATTTAAAGTGCCCAGCACAGACCTCGTTTCTAACGGGAACTCCATAATTGGCATTGGGAACAGCTGTTATTGTGAGAAGCCCACTGTGTGCCAAGCTGCAGCCACTGTCTCCGAAAAGCAAGGCAGGGTGTGAAACTTAGAATTCAAATACGCTAAAAACTGCGCCCCAGAGAGTGGAGTTCCGGAGCCTGGGTCCTTCTTTCCCGACCACTGGAACCCCGACGGCCTGGTTTTTCTTTGGCTCTAGCGCACAGAACCGGCTGCTGGAGGGAGGAAGCTGCGCCTGAGCCTTTTAGGCAGTTCCAAAGGCTGCCCGGTGTATTGTGCCCGCAGGGGAAGCCGGCCTCCGCGGCGCAGGCGACTAGCTCCCCAGCCCGCGGGAGGACGCGCGGAGGCGCCCTGGCGGCGGCCCAGGGGCAGGTGCAGGAGCCACGCGGCGGGCGCGCTGGGTGCAACGGTGCCCGGGTGCGCGGGCGGGCGCGGCAGGGAGGGGCGCGGGCCCTGGGAGCCCGACGCCAGGGCGTGGTGCAGGTGGCGGCGGGGCAGAGTCGGAACCGTACCTTGATTTTCGACCTGGCGACCGGGCGCTGCTTCACCGCCAGGTGTCCACCGGGGCTCTCTGCGTCTCCAGGCTCAGAGGTTTCGCGTTCGGGGGCGCGCGGGGACGAATTGCTCTCGGCGCCTCCAGGATCCCCCGCGCTGCTGCTGCTGCCGCCGCCGCTGCTGCTGCCACCGTCGCTGCGGCAGTCCTCGGGGGGATCGCGCAGCAGACGGCCCAGACCCACTGCGGAGGGAGGGGCCGTGCAGGGGCACACAGACACGCGGCGTCAGGCCTGGGTGCCCGCGGCAGTTTGACCTGCGGGCGGTGCCGCCGCCGCCCCGCCCCTGGGCATCTCGCCAAGTGGGCAACGCTGAGGGGGTGGAAGAGCAAGTCCCTGGCTCGGCCTCCCGAGCGAGCTCCGGGTTCTGGGGGCCGCTCCTCGGTCCTGGTCCCCGCGCCCACGAGAACTGAGAGACCCAGCGCGCCAAGTTTCCTCTGCCTGGAATGGAGGTGGAGGAGTCTGTCCTCCACCCATCCAGCCCCAGAGGGGTTGACCGATCCTTGTGCACCCCCCGACGACGTGGGACTGGGAGTAGCCCCTACTGGCTTTCAACCCCTCTTCCTGGGCCACCTCGGCCCGCACTGCAGCCAACGGTCCCGCCGCCGGGCAATTAGAGGCGCTCACTAGGGGGAAGGGGGAGCACGATGTTCTGGGTTTCCCAGCCTCTCACTCTCGGTCCTCCCGCGCCTCAGAGACCTCCCCCTACCCCCATGGAAGAGGGGGCATGGGGTGGGGAGTCCAGCCCCAGCGGATAAGCTAAGGGGATCTGGTCATCCCTGCCCCCACCCTGGGAGTCCCGAGCCCAGGCCCGGCCCCAGCGGCGCGCTCACCTGGGATGTAGGTGTCTGCTCTTTCCTCGTCCGGGAGTTCATCCCAGCTGCGGACTGAGACCCCCGGGCTCCTCCTCTTTACCAGGAAGACTTTGGGCATGGTAGGGCCCCCTCCCTGGACTGCGGCCCCCTCTTCACGGCTGCTCCCCGCTAGAGGCGGCGGCGATGGTTGGGTCCCCGGCTCCTCTGGGTCCCCGGCTCTGGCGGCCAGAGCCCACCCTCCCTCCTAGCCGGCCCTCTCCCTCCGACCCCTGCCGCAGCGTGGCCCTGGCCTCTCCCCCGCACTCCCGACGACTCCAAGCCTCCCGGCTCGGCGACACCTATGCCTTAAATCGCGGGTGAGACCACGCCGAGGAAAAAGTTTCATAAGGTGGAATAGAAAAGGCACCAGGAAACTTGGGAGTGAGCATGCGCCCTGCAACATAACGGTGTCAACAAGCTCGCTACCTGTCCGACCGGTTCCGGCGGCCGGGATTGCCTGTTCCAGCCCTTCCTTAGGCATGAATGTTTGCAAAAGAATTTAACGTCTGATTCTTCCCCCTCTCCTTTTTAAAAGGAAGAACGTTTTTTAATGAACCCCAACCCCATTCCCCATCATAGGCACCTCGTAGCGAACTCTGAGGTAAACCTCAGGTCCGCTTCCCAGGGCATCCCTCCTGACAATCAATTGAGGCCTCCTGAGAGTTAACCCCCCTCACCACCACCACCATTTGTCTCCGACAAGCAAACCAGAAAATGGCTCAGTTCCTTGTGACCTTGTGGATCATTCCCGGGGCTTGTTGAAATCTTGATGGGCGGAAGAGGGAGGCTGTGGGGGGAGATTCCCAGGACTCTAATCTGGTAGAGGCGGAACTTGGGGGTTTAAACTATCCACAACAGTCCCTCCAAATAAACACAGTAATATTAAATTTAAAAATTCACCACCTTTAGAACGCATTCTTATTTTGTACAATACATTTTAAGAGAAAGCAAGTCGGCTTTATTCGCTAAAGCAGGTTCCACCCCAAGGCCTTGCACCCCAAGAGCACCTTCACCCCAAATTAACACACAATGGAAACAAAAGCCAAGTGCATGTTATGCAAACGCAGCTTCGAAACGTATTTATCCTCCCCCACTCCCATTATTGCCTCTCGTAACCGCCCGTTCCCCAAATTCTGAGGCTGGGAAATACCTTTCCCGAAAGCCAGTAAAGTGAAGATGTACTGCATCCCCTAACTGCCCCGAGAGGGGAGGGGCCTGGAGAGCTTTGTATTTATTTTGAGTTTAAGTTTTTTCTATCTACCTTTATACCTGGGGGGGTGGGGTGGGTTGGGAGAGAAGGAAGGAGTGTTGGTAAGAACAGCTGTGCTCGCGTTGGGGGGCGCGCAGCCCTTCCAAGGCCCCGGCTCCGGTGCGCCCAGCAACGCACCGCACTACCTCCACCGCTGCGGTGGGCGCCCCCCTCCAGGGGGTGTTCAGACGTACGCCAGCTCCCGGGTCTGCGGGGGCGCGTCCCTGGCTCCCACAGCTCTGCCCATCCGCCGGACTCACCTGTCTGTAACCTGAGTCGCTGCGCGCCCAGCCCACAGCCCTGGGGAATCAACACAGCGGTTTTCCCCGTCCTCTTCCGCCCTGGAATGGCCCTTGGGGACACAGCAGCCTAGTAACGGATTTCTCGGCTCGACTGGCCTGCTCCCTGCGCACGGAGAGGGGGCGCAGCGCTCCAAGGACTCCCGAGGGAATAGTGGTGGGATTGCCTCCGGGTCTGCCCTCAAGGGGTCGCCCTTTCTGGGCTCATTCCTGTCTGGACTCCAGATTTTCTCAACCAACTGAGAATAAAAAAAGACTTTGATCTTGGTAGCCGGGGCGGGTTCGGGCGTGGGGGACTTGTGAGGGGGGTGGAGAAGGAAGACATTTGTACAGCAGTATAAGGAAACGAGACTTCCTTCTAGTCTATGAGGTTGATGGCTCAGCTTCTAGGAGACTTCTGCGAATGTATTTTTATCTGCCAACAAACTGGAGACTTGCTAGAAAGGAGCTTGGATGAATGAAAGTAAAAATAAAGCAAAACTATAAATCAGAATTATCGCTCATCTCATAATCTTTTAATACTTCACTTTGTTCAAAATTCTTTATTTTACAAAAGAGGCAGTCAACACCATTAACAGAGCTTTTTTTTCTTTTACTGGATTTCAAAGCAATGAGTGCCTGGATCACTTTGTCCATTATTTGAAAAGATTATAGAATGATGGGATATAAGTCTCGAAACCTAAAAAAAAGTGCAACGTTTACGGGATTGAGGATGAAAAATAACACTGATAACTACACTTTTATTCAACAATTGTTGGACGCACACCTACTATGATATTTGTTGGATGTTTCTTTGGGTGAAAGAAATTCTAATGTTTTATATTTCTCTCTTTTTCTTGATCAGACTTGAGAGGGTTTTATCAATATTATTAACATTTTCAAAGAACCAGTTTTGCCTTTGTTGACTTTTCTCTATTGTAAAGTCAGTTTTCTAAGTATTATGAGAGGAGTTCATAGAGCAACCCCTAAAAGTAGGATAAGAGATGAACTCAATTCTTTAAAAACCTCAAAGTTTGAAGCTGGAAGAGACAGAAGACATGATATGGTCCACACCCCATCCACTATTGGGGGGATGGAGTGGCCCTGCATAGTATCCTTAGTAGATGTGTATCCAGTCCTGCTTGAATTCTCCAGTGCTGGGGAACTCACTTTTTCAAAAAGCAGTCTATTCTCTGGTTAGACAACAATGATGTTAGAAAGCTTTTCCTTCTCCTTTATAGAAATCTGTTCCCCTGCATTTCCAACTCCCCTCCCCATTCTGTCCTCAGGGACTGCTGAGACTATGCCTGAGCCACCCTCCCGGGCAGCTCTTTACATGCATGAAAGCAGCCGTCAGTGTTCTCATTTAAAACTTGTTTTCTCCAGTAAATGTATAGTGAGATTGAAAATAGACAGATAGAAACGTGCTCAGTGGCATCCTCAGAGCATACAGTTGTAAGGAGAGGTTAGGATGTCGGTAATATTCCTAAAAATTTTTTTTAAACTTTTTATTGAAATATAACATAGTGTTGGGGGAATAAATGCACAAAACATAAGTACACAACTAAATAAATTTCCACAAGCTGAATTTACCTGTGGAGACAGCACCCCAGCACAAGACAAAGATGCCTACTCTCACCACTCCGTTAGACTGGCTTCTTTGCAGGTATGATAAGACAAAAAAGAAGAAATAAATGTATAAGGATTATAAAGAAAAACACAAAATGCTCAGTATTAGTAGTCAGCATGATTTTCTATGTGGAAAACCCAACAGAATCTACAGACAAATTATTAGAATTAGTAAGAGAGTTTAGCAAGTTTTTTGCATAGGAAATCTGTGTGTGTGAGTGGGAGTTATGTATCAATTGCATTTCTACATATCAGTAACAGTAAGAAAAGTTCAAAGTCTAATAAAAAAAAATTGACCTACAATTGCAGCCAAAATATAAAGTGCCTTGAAATAAATTTAAAAAAATATTGCATAAGCTTTTTGTGGATTAGATTAGAAAACTTTTTATTGGAAGACATTCAATAAGACACTAATCAAAGGAAAAAATTTCTATACTAATCAAAGACTGAATAAAAAAGAAGTCAAGGCGGCCAGTTAGCTCAGTTGGTTAGCACATGGTGCTCTTAACAACAAGGTTGCCCGTTCGATCCTCACATGGGCCACTGTGAATTGTGCCCTCCACAACTAGACTGAAACAACTACTTGACTTGGAGCTGATGGGTTCTGGAAAAATACACTTAAAATAAATAAAAGTTAAAAAAAAAAAGAAGTGAAAAAATCCCCAAATTCATCTGTAAATGAGTTGTATTGAGATTACCTTTGTTAATGTGTGTGTCTGTGAGTCATCCATAGTCACTATATGGATTTATTACCATATATTAATCCAATCACTTCTTGATGAACATTTGGATGTGTTCAAGTTTTAATGTCTTTTTAGTGTGATGAATGAGGCTACTATGAATATCCTTATCTGTGACTCTTGGTGCAAAATGCAAGACTTTTTCTAGATTACAAACTTTGGAGTGGAATTTCTAGCTCATTTAATACATGTATGTCCAATACAACTCTTAAAAATACTTTAAAATAAGTATTTTTGTGGGACCTGACAAACTTGTTCTAAATTGTATATGAAAGAATAACCAAACATTCCTGAAGAAGAAAAAGGTGTGGATACTCTATCAGTTATCAATACTAATTAAAATAGTGTGCCATTAATGCACAGCTAGACCACCAGTACAGAGCACTAAGCCCTGAAACTGACCACACACGTGTGGACATTTGATTTATAAGAGGGCACTGGAGAGCAGTGGGGAAAGATGTGCTACTCGGTAAGTGAAACTGAAAGGCTTGGTTATCCATTTGGGGAAAAAATGAAATTGAATAATGCATACACATATCAATTTCTGGTGGATTAAACATTTAAATGTGTGGATAGATAGATAGAGAGGTAGATAGACAGATAATGCAGAGGAATATTTTTATGACCATAGGATAGAGAATAATTGTTTTAAACACAAAAAACAAACCATAAAACATTTTGGTGAGTCTGACTGCAGAAAACTTAAGAATGACTATTCTTAAAGACACAATAAGACACAATAAGGAGAATGATAAGCTAAACAACAAACTGAGAGGTCTTTTTGCAACACATTCATCTTACAAATGATCAAAATCTGGACTGTATTAAGAGCTCTTATAAAAGAATAAAATACCTAGGAATAAACTTAACCAAGGATGTGAAGGACCTATATGCTGAAAAGTATAAGACATTTTTGAAAGAAATTGAAGAAGACACAAAGAAATGGAAACACATTCCGTGCTCATGGATTGGAAAAATCAACATAGTTAAAATGGCCATATTACCCAAAACAATATACAGATTTAATGCAATCCCCATCAAAATCCCAATGGCATTTTTTAAAGAAATAGAACAAAAAAACATCAGATTTTTTTGGAGCCACAGAAGACCCCGAATAGCCAAAGCAATCTTAAGAAAAAAGAACAATACTGGAGGTATCACACTCCCTGACATTAGCTTGTACTACAGGGCTACAATAATCAAAACAGCATGGTATTGGCAGAAAAACAGACATGTAGACCAATGGAATAGAATTGAGAACCCAGAAATCAAACCACATAAATATGGACAGATAATTTTTGACAAAGAAGCTAAAACCATGCAATGGAGGAAAGACAGCCTCTTCAATAAATGGTGCTGGGAGAATTGGATAGCCACGTGCAAAAGAATGAAACTGGACTGCTATCTGTCACCATGTACCAAAATTAATTCAAAATGGATCAAAGACTTAAGCATAAGACCTGACACAATCAACTGCATAGAAGAAAACCTAGGTACTAAACTTATGGACCTTGGGTTCAAAGAGCATTTTATGAATTTGACTCCAAAGGCAATGGATGTAAAAGCTAAAATAAACGAATGGGACTATATGAAACTTAAAAGCTTCTGCACAGCAAAAGAAACCATCGACAAAATAAAGAGGCAACCAACTGAATGGGAGAAGATTTTTGCAAACAGTGTCTCCAATAAGAGGCTAATATCCAAAATATACAAGGAACTCATGCAACTCAACAAAAAAAAACCCAAACAACCCAATTCAAAAATGGGCAGAGAACCTGAAGAGACATTTCTCCAAAGAGGACATACAAATGGCAAATAGACATATGAAAAAATGCTCATCACTAATCATCAGCAAAATGCAAATAAAACCACAATAAGATATCACCTCACCTCAGTCAGAATGGCTATCATCAACAAGACAAATAGTAACAAGTGTTGGAGAGGCTGTGGAGAAAAAGGAACACTCATACACTGTTGGTGGGAATTCAGACTGGTGCAGCCGTTATGGAAGGCAGTGTGGAGGTTCCTCAAAAAATTACAAATAGAATTACCATATGACCCAGCAATCCCTCTCCTGGGTATCTATCCAAAATATCTGAAAACATTTATAAATAAAGACACGTGTGCTCCAATGTTCATTGCAGCTTTGTTTACGGTGGCCAAGACATGGAAACAACCAAAATGTCCTTCGATAGATGAATGGATAAAGAGGTTGTGGTATATATACACAATGGAATACTATTTGGCGGTAAGAAAAGATGATATAGGAACATTTGTGACAACATGGATGGATCTTGAGAGTATGATGCTAAGCGAAATAAGTCAGACAGAAAAAGCAGAGAACCATGTGATTTCACTGATATGTGGTATACAAACCAAAAACAACAAAAGAACAAGACAAACAACTGAGAAATAAAAACTCATAGACACAGACAATAGTTTTTTAGTGGTTACCAGAGGGTAAGGGGGTGGGGGATGGGAGATGAGGGTAAGGGGGTTCAAGTAAAACTGGGTAGATCTGAATAAGATCTGTGGATTGTCTCAATGTCAAATATATGGTGATGGAAGGAGAACTGACTCTGGGTGGTGAACACACAATGGGATTTATAGATGATGTAACACAGAATTGTACACCTGAAATCTATGTAATTTTACTAACATTTGTCACCTCAGTAAATTAAAAAAAGAAAAACAACTCTTATGAATGAATAAGAAAGAGACAAACTCAATAGAAAAATGGCAACAGACATGAACAGACATTTCCCAGAAGAGAAAACATGAATGGCTCATCTCATCCACATATAAAAAGATGTTCAATCTCATTAGTAAAGAGGAAAATGCTAATTAAAATGACAATGAAATACTGTTTCATTTTTACCAGACTGGAACATTTTTTAAATTCGGCAATACTAAGTGTTGATGAAAATATGGAGCAATGAAATTGTTCACATATTGCTAGTGGGCTTGTAGATTGAGTCAAACATTTTGGAAAGGAATTTGATTTTATCTAGTAAAATTGGACATACACATTATTAAATGAGCTAGAAATTCCACTCCAAATTTTGTAATCTAAAATATTTCTTGCACTTTTGCACCAAGAGTCACAAACCAGAATATTCATTGTAGTATCATTCATCATACTAAAAAAAATTAAAGTCTGAAAAATGTCCATCCTAATGTTCATCGATAACTGATTGGATTAATATATGGTAATAAATCCATACGGTGAAAATGAATGGTTCACAGACACAGACATTAACAAAGGTAATCTCAAAAACATATTATTGAACAAAAAATATCAGGGTACAGAAGAATTGTTCTATAAGATTCAAATTATTTTTAAAAACAGATCATAGTAAACAATATCTTGTTTAGGAATATAAACCCATATATTAAAACCGTTAGGCAACACGCAACAACTTGGAAGAATGTCTAGACAGTTATGCTGAATAAATAAAAGTAATCCTAAAGGTTGTGTATTGTATGATTCCATTTAAATAACATGATTGAAATGACAAAATCATAAAAATGGAGAAAAGATTACTGGCTGTCAGGAGTTAAGAATTATAAAAAGGAAACATGAGGAATCCTTGTGGTAATGGAACTGTTCAATACTTGTGGTAGTTGATACATGAACCTGCCCGTGATACAATGATAGAACTAAATACACACACACACAAACACACACACACACACACACACACACAAATGAGTTCAAGTAAAACTGGGTAGATCCGAATAAGATCTGTGAATTGTCTCAATGTCAATATCTTGCTGGTGAAACAGTACTCTAATTCTGTAAAATTTATCACTGTGGAAAACCAGGTGAAGAGAACACAACTGCATGTGAATGTGCATGGTATCAAAATAAAAGGTTTAATTAAAAAAAAATTTGAAAATTGCTAAGAGAGTAGATCCTAAAATGTCTCTCACCAAAAAAAAAAAAAAAAAAAATGTAACTACATGTGGTGATGGATGTTAACAAAATTTGTGGTAATCATTTCATAACATATACATATATAAACTTCTTATGTTATACACCTAAAACCAATACAATATTATATGTCAATTGTATCTCAATTAAAAAAAATCTAGGCAAAACAAAGTGATTGATACAAAAGGAGAATGGTGATCACTTTGGGAGAGGAACAGGTGTAAAATTAGGGAGAGACAAATGGAGGTTTCAAAGTAAGTAGTCCTTCCTTATCCGAGGTTTCACTTTGCACGGTTTCAGTTACCTGTGGTCAGTCCAAAAATATTAAAGGAAAATTCCAGAAATAAACAATTCGTAAGTTGAGCACCAATCTGAGTAATGTGATGAGATTTTTTTTTTGAAATGTAAACAAATGACACAAGTACTTTGTCGTCCAGAACTACCTTCTTATCACTTTTGGAGTCACCTTTCTCCAGTAACTACCGTGCTTCCCCCGAAAATAAGACCTAGCCAGACAATCAGCTCTAATGCATCTTTTGGAGCAAAAATTAATATAAGATCTGGTCTTATTTTACTATAACATAAGACAGGGTCTTATCTAACATAATATAATATAATACCGGGTCTTACATTAATTTTTGCCCCAAAAGACGCATTAGAGCTGATTGTCTGGCTAGGTCTTATTTTCGGGGAAACATGGTAGCTGTCAATTAGTAATGTGCATGACATCCATTCTGCATTTCATTTTTTTTTTAACCTTTCCAGAAAACTCATTTATTCATGTTAAAGACACAAACTGCCTATGATTTAATGTCCTCTTGCACCTTCCTGCTCCATCCTGCCCGGAACCTGAATCATCCCTTTGTCCAGCGTCTCCACGTTGTAGACACTCTGCCAGGTAATCATGTAGCAACCATCTGGGTTATCAGATCGACTGTCTGGGTATCACAGTGCTTGTGTTCAGGTAACCTTTATTTTACTTAATAGTGGCCTCAAAGTGCAAGAGTAGTGATGTTGACAATTCGGATATGCCAAAGAGAAATGGTAAAGTTCTTCCTTTAAGTGAAAATGTATGTGTGTGTATAAGAAAAAACATAGTATATACGGAATTCAATACTATCCTCAGTTTCAGGCATCCACTGGGGGTCTTGGAAAGTATCCCCTGTTGGACTATTGTACAGTTAATTCTGAATTTCTTAACCTGGAGGGTAAGAACAATTATTGTACCATATGTACATATTATATTCACGCTTATCTGTGTTACATATTTCACAATAATTTTTAGATGAGAAAAACAAATCAGTTGGTGTAGTGGATAGGGGCATGATTGAGGAAACCCAGTAGCTTTTCCACACCTTTATTTTGGGGCAATTTCCCCTTATGAGTCTCACCTCCTCACAAGGGAGCCAGAAAATTGCTTTCCCAGACTTCTTTGCTGCTGGGTGCAAGCATGTGACCCAGGTTCAGCGACTGAGGTATACCCACAGACTCCCGTTAGGGAGGCTTTGGTGGTCAGGGTCTTGTGCTCAGCTAGGATGGTAGGAGCTGAGACGCCCTGGACAGGAGATGGCAGTGACAGAGCCCCTACTGGAGAAGCCTGGAACTGCAACCTGAGCATCGTTTCAGGCTGACCTCTTCAGAGGCTGATTCTTCGGCTCTCCTGGAGATTCTATGAGCTACCTAACATCCTTCAATAAATTCCTTTCTTTTTTAATGGTAATTTATATACTTCTTTATTTTATTTTATTGGGGAGGGGGACAGGAATTTATTGGGGAACAGTGTGTACTTCCAGGACTTTTTTCCAAGTCAAGTTGTTGTCCCTTCAATCTTAGTTGTGGAGGGTGCCGTTCAGCTTCAAGTTGTCCTTTCAGTCTTAGTTGTGGAGGGCGCAGCTCAGCTCCAGGTCCAGTTGCCATTGCTAGTTGCAGGGGCGCAGCCCACCATCCCTTGCGGGAGTCGAACTGGAAACCTTGTGGTTGAGAGCCCACTGGCCCATGTGGGAATCGAACCGACAGTCTTCGGAGTTAGGAGCACGGAGCTCCAACCGCCTGAGCTACCGGGTCTGCCCAATAAATTCCTTTTCTGATGAAACTAGCTAGAGTGGGTTCTGTTGCCACATCTTGGGTCATTTATTCTGCAATTGGCATTGTCCCCAGGACCTCATTAGGATCTTCAGTTGTCTCCTAATCAAGCACAAGATTTGGTGTCTCACCATCCCCACCCTACTATAACTCAAAATGAAAGCAATACTAAACCACAAAATATGTATGCATATTTTATATCTCTTCATCCTAGACTAATTTTCAAGGTTCTGGTTAAAATCGTCGAAGCAATATCTCTTCCCTCAGCCCCTGTTTTTCATGCTCCTGCTTTGCAAGCGCCCTAAATGTATGCCTAATCTGCCTCCAGTCCTGTACTGTCCTAAACAAGAACCACCAGTTGATCACATGTGATGACTGAGCAGCAGAAAGTTGGCTGGTCTGAACTGAGATGTGCTATAAATGTAAATAAAGCATACACTGAATTGGGAAGACTTACTACAAAATATTTCATTAATAGTTTTGTATGTTGATTTACATGTTGAAATAATATTTTGGATATATTGGGTTAAATAAAATATATTATTAAAATTGATTTCAGGATTTATTTTTTCCTTTTTTATGTAGCTACTAGAAATTTTAACATTACGTCTGTGGTTTGCATTGTCATTCTATTGGACAGTGCTGGTCTAAACTAGTAATGACTGACTTGAAGAGCCTGCAGTCATTCTGAAAGGCTCTCTTTAGGTATCCCCGCATTTCCTTGTCAGCATTGTGATTTGGGGAACAGGGAAGTAGCATTGAGGGGCCAATGACTTGGCTTTGAAACCTGGCTCTGCCACTGACAAGATCTAGGGACATGGCCAAATCACTAAAATTCTCTGAGCCTAAGTGTCTTCATCCCTAACATGAGACAATAATACGTCTCTTACCTACCCCTCAGGGTTACTATGAGAATCAAATGGGATCATTTGATTATAGAAAACATTTTCCTATTGTTCAAATAACAATGACCAATGTTAATCGAATGCCTTCTATGATGTAAACAGACTGTTTTACTAAGCAATCCTTTGGGGAAGAGAAATACTTTTTTTATATCTGTATCACAAATGAGTAAATAAAGGCTTAGAAAGGTTAAGAACCCATCTTAACATTTTTGCTGTGACTTTCGTCTGTATTCAAATGATATTTCTATGCCGCTGACTGCGGTGTTCGACTTTACCCCACGAGCTCAGTGTTCCAGAAAGGAAGTTTAGGAAAGCAGATGTGCATTTTTCTATATTTTTCTTTTTCAAGAATGAATAACAATAGGAAATGTTTATATTTTAATCATTTATTTAAATAAAATGTAACACTTTAACTGTATTTACTTAAATACATAAATACTGTAATAATTTTCTGTGGATTTTTGACATGTCTTGGAGAACAAACTTGAAATCAATTAACACAGTGGAAAGGTTAAGTCCCCATTAGGGCTGCATCAGGTTGCCAAGAATGTGCATCATGAGCTAAGCAGAAATCAGCAGTGTGTCCATGAGGGCCCCAGTCTGCCTGGGATGTGCCATGTGGGGGAACCTGCTCTCCTGAGGGTTAACTCAGTCTGTAAACACACTCCGAATTTTCCAAGAACAAGATATTAGTGTCTCCCCCACATTAATGAGCTCTCCCTGCTTCCGGGTGCACCTGTGTCTGGGAAAGTGAAGAGTCTACCTGTAGAAGACACCTGGTGTTTTCACCTGCCCTCTAGCATCCATTCCCCCATCTTCCAGTAACTGAACACGCAGTTCTGGACAGGCTGACTCCACCCCTCCTGGGGGAGGTGGGCATTTAACCCAGCTGATTAGAGTTTTCAACTTGGATATGAGATCCAAACTGAACCAGCACTGGAGAGGAGCTGTTGCTAAGACTTCCCTTTTCCCTTAGGTTGAAAGAGGATGGGATACAAGCCTGGGGCAGGCAGCTGCCTGAGAATAGTGCCAACGCACAAGAAGGAAAACCAGGAGATGAAAAGAACAAAACGGAGTTCTCATGACTACTGGATCTAGCACTACCCAAAGTAAGTTTATCCCTGAAGTGGTCAAATCTCTCTCTCTCTCTCTCTCTCTCTCAAAGTTGTGCTGTCTCACTTGCTACCAATAGTTTTAACTAAATAGCTATTAAAATGGCACTTGCTCACTTCTCTGCTCTCCTGTGACTCATGGAAAAGACATTGTGTCCTTTCCCAGTGAACTACAGACTGGTTCTCCAAGGGCCACCAGGACACAATTACTTGTTAGTTTACTCCTAAGAGATAGACGGTATGGCTCCGTGAATTAAGGACACACATGTGAACAATAAATCTCCATAATCTGGGATACCATAAAAATATCTGTGTAAATATAGATGTAAACAGATAAATATCAATGTAAAAAAATCAATGTAAATTGGGAGTAAGTTGATTACCATTCTGAATTACTGATCCAATCTTCTTGAGATGCTTGCATTGTAGGTACATGTGAATACAGATCCACAAACTCAGGTGTGTAGACATAATATAATTTTATTTTTGTTAACCTGACACTAAGGTCCCATCCCAATGTGGTGGATTTGTCATGTAACCAACTTCTTCACTCCCTTCCCCTCTAGATCCTTCCCCCAGCGAGTGGCATGAGGGTCTTCCCTGCTTTCTGGATCCTTGGGCCTCTGTCCCACTCCCCAGCTTAAGTAACCTCCCTGCTCATTCTCAATGCTGCTGCATCCACATCTCTCTCTTCCTCACTCATGAATTTAGGTTTTCTTTAATGAGTGCAAGAGAGGTGCCTTCAAAAGACTGAGTTTTCAACACAGACCTTCCCAAAGACAAGAAAGCCTGGAGGAACATCTACCTGATTGGTACTGGTAGAGGAAAAATTATTGCTAGAACAAAACACAAATTAATATCTCAATAATTTCCCTACAAGACTTCCTAACAATGAACCCATCATTGTTGCCTGCTAATCATGTGCAAGGCTCTGTGACTGAGGCATATTTATTGGTCTATGGTAAATATTAACATGAAAGCCCCAAGTGAGAAAGTTATTCTCTTTTTAATTCTCTTTTGGTCCTTCTGATTAGGTCTAGGAGGAAGTCCTAGCTTGGTGCTAACAGGTCTTTAACACCTTTCCAACACTCGCTAAGCTCCCTTTAATGAGCAAGCCAACCCCAGACTTTCATCCTCTGGCAGGCAAGCAATGGGTACCTGGCTGAAATGTAAGAACGTCATTTTGCTGGTCTATGTCTCTGTATATTTTCAACTTGCCTTCTGTTGGTATCAAGTGATGCTAGCTTTCTATTTTTAGTAGTGATGCAAAATTTCCTTTTAAAATACATTTATTTAATGATGACTTATTTAAAGATGAGTATTAAGTAGGTAATATGTGCTACTTTAGATTGTCTGAGAAGCAGATACCAGGAAGGGATTAAACACGCAGAACATTTATTAGGGGATATGCCTGAGAGAAAATGGAGAGGGATCTGGGAGGAGTTTGGAAAGCTGTCAGACCTGGATAGATGTCTGATCCAATTGAAGGAGATTGGGAAGGGAAGTAGTAGGTTTGCTGTTAACATCTTAGACTGCTTGGCAGTTCTAAGGAATATTCAGCAAGGCTTTCTGGGAGTCCTCAGCCAAAGTCACCTGTCAGAGGAGTCCAATTTTTCCTGGGGTGGGCCTGACTCAGTATCCCTGCTGTGCTCAGTCACTGGCTGGAGCAGCCCATGGGAAGCGTGGCCTCCTCCCCAACTCAGTGGTGGACTTCAGAGTGTAGTGGCTGAGGCCCAGGGTCAGTCACACTCCCTGTAGCCAAGAGATGTGAGTCACTTTCTCATGGCCACTATATGATGGAATAGGTGGAGCATACGTAGAACTAAAATCCTTCAGATGATAGCGGAAAGAATGATTTGGAGGCAATACTGTTCTAAAGGAAGGTGGCCTTTCAAGTGGGAGAGGCTGACACATTGATGTCCTCTCTTCTTCTCCTTCCTCTTCCCCAGTGGGGTAGGCTTAAAAATGCCCCCTTCGCTGAAGATATTTATGCCCTCCCCCTGGGAACTGGGAATGAGATATTATTTGGACAAAGGGTCTTTGCAGATGTGATTAAATTGAGGAGATTATCCTAGATTATCTGGGGAGGAGGGCTAAATGCCATGACAAATGTGGGACAGAGAGAGATCACATGGACAGAAGAGGAGGCATGTGGCCATGCAGGTAGAGACTAGAGTGATGTGGCCACATGGCAAGGAATGCCAGAAGCCACCAGAATTTACAACAGGCAGGAAAAATTCTCCTCTGGAGTGCCCAGAGGGAGCACGGCCCTGCTGACACCTTGATTTCAGCCCAGGGACACTGATTTCTGGCTCTGGCCTTCAGAACTGTGAGAGAATAAATTTCTGTTGTGTAAGCCAGTATGTTTGTGGCAATTTCTTGCAGCAGCCACAGGAAACTAACATATCCACCTTACCTTCCTTCTTTTCTCTCTCTCCTTTCTTTTTTCCCTTCCTTTTATGCTCCAACCTCTTTGTTTCAAATGTCTTTCACTACCTTCTGTATTTTTTTCTTACTCTCCTGTTTACAAATCAGCAAAAATAACTTTACTTGCTAATTAACGTCCCTTATATTTCTATTTTTCAAGAAAATTATGTGACTGTTCCTGAATGTTTCTGTCATTTTGTCTTCTCTTTTTCTAACTCCCCTCATTTTTCCTAAGTTGACCTTCTACAATCAAAACTTTCCCCAAACTTATATCACATTCATTTCCCTAAAGTGTTAGGTGATGGGGACCCAAAGGTGACACAACTTGGTTACTGACCTCAAAGGGACATAACTAAGAAGAAGGAGACAGAAATGCCAAGTTAAGAGTCCTACTATCTTTCAAATGCTTTAATAAAGGCCTGTCCTCAGTATTGTTGGGCAGAGAATATAGTAGTTGTTAATTCTATCAGACGGTGCGTGGTAAGGAATCTCCCTTAGAGGAGGTGGCCTGGAGTCCTGACTTCCCAATTCATGATGACCACCATCCATCAAACACTGTTGCATATCTACTACCTACCAAGTACTGCACACATAAATGTGCTGACATAATGTGGCAAACAGATTTTTGCCTACTACATATCCATTTCCCACTCTTTCCTTGATAACAGACCTCCAATTTTATATGGCATTGTAATGTAATAAGTACCATTCTCTCTTCCCAGCCTCCCTTTCAGCTAGTTATAGCCATGTGACATAGTTTCATCCAATGAGTCCTAAACAGAACTCTGCTCTGCTGAGGTCTGGAGGTTTGGCAGCCATCTGTGACCATGAGGATGCCAGCATCATGATGAAAGCCCAGATGCCAATGTTGGCAGAGCAGAAAGCAAGAGCATGGGACTTTGAAGGCATCCTTGAGCAGTTGAACCAATGTCTGCAGGGGTCCAATTTCATATTCTTTATAACGAGAGAAAAATACCTTCTATTGTTCAAGCCACTGCTGTTTCTTGCAGACAAATAGGCACCTAACACATTAATATTTTGAGGAATTCTGACTTAGAAGATGTTGGTGTTGGGGGGAAGGAGAGAGGAAGGGAGAGAAAGGGAGAGAGAGAGATCATTTTTATAATAAAGAATAGGGTTTATTCACAACTGAATGACTTTGAGACTTAACTCCCTGGTACTTCACTAAGTTCCCTCCTTTAGAATCCTGACAGGCTCTGTGACAGTGTTGACCAATAGAATATGGTAGAAGTGATGTGCCAGGTTCCAGGCTATAGAGATCAGAAATTTCCACTTCCTATCTCATTGAATACTCACTCTGGGGGAAGCCAGCTGTTATGTAAAAAGTCCAGGTATCCTGAGGGGAAGATGGGGAGAGGCCACATGGAGAGAGAGAGAGAGAGAGAGAGAGAGAGAGAGAGAGAGATGCCTAACCAGCTCCAGCCGCTCCAGAACCCCACTCTAGGGCCCATCATTCATTGAAGGCAACCTAAGCCTTGGACACCATCTGACGGCAACCACTCAAGGGACCTCAAGGAAAACTGCTTAGCTGAGACCATCAACCCCTCAGAATCATAGAAAATAATAGTGTTTCAAGCTTCAAGCTCCTCAATTTTGGCGTGAGTTGTTACACAGCAATAAGTACCCAGGACAAGTTAGACACTATCATTATCGTCATTTTAGAGATGGAGAGATGGAGCATGAGAGCTGTTTTCCAGTAAGATGAAGCCAAATTGTGGCCAGCCTGGATGTGCGTTCCTGTTGCCTGACTCTAGTTGTCCTGCTTTGAAGAGACTGTGAGAAGGTGGATGCGCCAACAGTGTCAAGGGAGCCGAGGGCAGAAGGGTATTCCCTGACTATGGAGGTCCTAGGGAACTTAGCCTGAGATGCGCTGGGGAAGGAACCTGGGTAGATGGAGGACTGTATGTTTAAAGGCATGAATGGAAAGTAAGGATGGGAAACAAGAGATAATTCCTTCAAGATACTTGCTATGAAAGGAAGAAGAGAGGCAGGTTTGTATCTGTGAAAAGCATCCAGAGTAGGAAGGATTATTTTTATTTAACCTTTTTATTGTGGAAAATTTCAAATATACATAAAGAAGAAAGAATAGTATAATCAAGACCCAGAGATGTATCACCAGCTACAGTAATCATCAAACGGCCTTTTCTTCTTTCATTTATGCCCCCACCACTGAGAGTATTTTGAAATACATCCCAGACATATAATTTCACCTGTTAATATTTCAATATGTATTCCTAAAATATAAGGACACCTAAAACATATAACCACAATATCATTATTATTGAAGTGTCTCATAAATTTCTTTCAGGTTCCCTCTCTATCTCTTTTTTCCCTTCCAATCAATTTGTTGAAGAAACCAAGATGTTTATCTGGTAGAATTTTTCAAAGTGTAGATTTTACTGATTCTATCTCCTAGGCACTAACATGTTCTGTAAATTGGTTGTTGGATCTAGAAACTTGATGAGACTTAGGGGTGATTTTTTGGCAAAGACACACCAGGTAGTGCTGAGTTCTTCCATCAAGAGGCACAAAACATTTTCTCCCTCTATTTCTGTAGTTTTAGTAGCCATTTATGGGCATTGGCTATATCCACTACTTCATTAGGGACTCACAGATTATTGATGCTCTAATTCTATCACTCCTTTATTAGGTGGAATATTTATGAAGAGAAACTTCCCCTTGTCAACAATTTATTCTTGAGATGCACTATATAGAAAAAGTAAGATAAATGCTTTATTCTGGAAGGGTCACTTTAACAGTGGGGACACATTTGTGAGTCCTCTTTGCTTCATTACTTTTCTTGTCCTGCGTTCTGCACTGGACATTCTAATCACTACATCCGCAATATCTTTGGTGCTTTGGCCTGCTCTCTGTACCACTCATCTGGAAAAAATCCCACCCTGCAGGTCCTGCATCATTCACTTTCTCTGGCCCTGTTGCTGAGCTGGTGAGCATTGCTGGAGAAAAATTACAAGCCATGCTGGTTGGTTTCACTAACGTCTCGCACACCCTCAACACAGCTCCACAGCCCAACTCTGTTTCTCTAAGAATATACCATTGATACTTGAGATGTGACTAGTGGGTCTAAGGAAGTAAATTCTATTTCTATTTAATTTTAATTAACAGAAATATAAATTGTCTCATGTGGCTAGTTGCTACCAGATTGGACAGCACAGACTATAGAACATTTTCCCAATTAAAGAAAGTGCTGTTAAGCTGGTCTAGTAAACTTGACTTCCTGTTATCCAAAACAACTAGTTCATACCTTCTCCCCCCACCTCAAACCTCCTCCATCATTGTCTCTATTCTTCCTTGAGAATACAGAATACAGAAGCTTCCAGATAAACTCTCCATTCTTTTTTGAGAATATGAAGCTCTCTGATACAAGCCTGTGCAATATCCTACCTCTAATCCTCTAAACCTATGCACACTTGCTACCATGGGATAAATGTCCATTCTCCTATCAGAGGCCAAAGCCCCCAAGATGCTCCAAATCCAGCCCCCTTTTGAATTATCAAGGACTTTGTCTCTTCATTTATCCCCCTTTCTCTTGCATCATCCATCTCCCCCTCTATCGGATCACTCCCATCAACAAGCAAATAGACTGTTACCTTTCAAGTTTAGAAATCCTTCATCCTCACTCCCCTCCACTTATGTGATGCCCACTCATAGCCAAGCATATCAAAAGTGTTCATTCTGGCAGTGCTTCTCAAAGTGAGGTCCTCAGGCGACAGGCATCAGCATCACCCAGGAAGTTGTTAGAAATGCAAATTCCCAGGAACCATCTTAGACCTAGCTACAGTGTCAGAAATCCTGGGCCCAGAAATCTAGGTTTTACAAGCCCTCCAGGTGATTCTGATAATCATTTGGGTTTGAGAACGACAATATGTGCTCTGTGATCCGTACTTACACTTTTACTTTCTGTTCACTATCCCTCCCATGGAACTCCCTGCATTCTGGCTTTTGATCTCAACTCTTCCTCAGCGCTTGGTCCTGGCTCCTTTCACCCTTCTCTATCTGCATTCTTTCCCACAGAGGTCTCACTCATTCCTAGTGTTAAATTCCATGACCTTCAAAGTCATATGCGCAACCTATACCTTCCTTAGAGTTCCAGTGTCATGCGGGAGACCCTGCTCGCTGCGCCATTTGTCGTGCGCGGAGGCCTTCTCGCAGCGCCATCTTTCAGGCGGGGCGGCCTGCGGGGTCTCTGCTCCCGCTCCCCACACAAGAACGCAGGATATGGTGAGGCCGAAAAGGAACACCCACGGAGCCATAGGTAGGGGAGCCATACCACCACGGTCTCACTGGAGGCTGGGCCCACCGGACGCCGACCTGCTGTCCGCTTTTCCGCCAACCGACCGACCGATGACTCTTCTCCACTCTCTCCTCTGTTCCTCTCTCTCGGCCCTCCTCTTCCGCTCTCTTCGGCTCTGCTCGGCAATCCTTCGTAGCCGCAGCAGTTATACCAGCGGCCAATCGGCTAACCGGCCACAGCCGACGGCCAATCAGCCACAGCCGACGGCCATTCACCACCCGAGCCAGCACCCCTCCACATGAGGCCGAGAGCCTGTAAACTACTTTCTGGGGCTCTGTCCCCACATCCAGATTCCCCTGGATCCAGGTGTTTATATGGTATCTCCATCTGAATGTCTTCTAAACATACCAGTAAGTCTGAAAAAGTCTTGATGTTCCCCTCTAAATCTCTCCTTCCCCATGTCCTTGTTCCAGGCTCCCCCGTCTCAATAAATGGCACTTATTCAGCAGCCCCAACAAGAAACCTGAAAGTCATCTTCGATTCTTCCTTTCTCTCATCACCCCATTCACGTTCCTAATTCCTCTTTGCTGGGTAACATATTGACAAGTTCTGAGGATTAGGACATGGACTTCATTAGGGAGGGTATTATTTTGCCTACTGCACCATCCTCTAGAAGATGAAACATAACTCCCCACTCCTTGCATGTGGGTTGCACCGTGACTTCCTTCCAAATAGGACAATATGGAAAGGGTGTCATGCGGGAGACCCTGCTTGCTGCGCCATTTGTCGTGCAGGGAGTCCTGCGGGGTCTCTGCTCCTGCTCCCCACAAGAGAACGCAGGATATGGTGAGGCCCAAAAGGAACACCCACGGAGCCATAAGTAGGGGAGTCATATCACTATATTCTCTCTGGCGGCATCCACCTCTCTGCAATCCGCACTCCGCCGCTTGCAGGCTCAGCCACCATCTTCTTGCTAGCCCCCATTTTTTTGCTAGCATAGCCAAGGCAGTTATATTAGTGGCCAATGGCTCACTGGTTACAGCTGACGGCCAACTAGCCACAGCTGATGGCCATGCAATCACAGTTGATGGCCATTTACTACCTGAGCCAGCACCTTTCTATGTGAGGCCGAGAGCCGGGAAACTGCTTTCTGGGGCTCTGTCCCCACACTCCACCCCTACAGGCTCTCGCCTCACAATCTACATGACAAGCGTCTTCTGAGAGGGGCCCTGTGCGAGGAGCCTGGAGGTGAATGCAATATCCTGTACACAGCCAGTCTCTCTGGGCACAGCCAGGGTTTCTCAGGGCACCAACAGTATACTTCTGGGCACAGCCAGACTTACTGGGCTTCTTAGGGTACCACCAGTCTTCCCGGACACAGCCAGGGTTTCTCAGGGCACCACCAGTACTTCTGGGCACAGCCAGACTTCCTGGACTTCTTAGGGTACCACCAGTTTCCCCGGGCACAGCCAGGGTTTCTCAGGGCACCACCAGTACTTCTGGGCACAGCCAGACTTCCTGGACTTCTTAGGGTACCACCAATCTCTCCGGGCACTGCCACTGTCCTGGACACAGCCAGACTTCCTGGACTCAGCCAGGGCTCTCAGGGCACTGCCACTCTCTCTGGGCACAGCCAGACTTCCTGGACTCAGCCAGGGCTCTCAGGGCACTGCCACTCTTTCTGGGCCTCTCAGGGTACCGTGCTGGAACAACAGCGGCTCACAGTCAAGGTGCTTACATAGTCTCAATGGCGGCCGGTCAAGACACAAAAGCAAACCTCCACCAGTTCCACCACATGGTGGTATGTTCCCAAACAAACAGTCAAGCTGTCCATTAAATTAAGGATAGAAGGCAATTCCCCATAGTCCATAGTCATTCGCCAGGGCTGTCCTGGGGGTGAGGGACAACCTTGACCTCACCCTCATCTCCCATGGAGGACTCAGCAAGCCTTTCCTCCTGGGACAAGTCCCTCATCTGGGCTGCCTCAGCAAGCACTTCCCAGCCCACAGGGCCGCAATGACTTTCGCTTTCTCCGGCCTATGCTGGTTGGGGAACTGTCCACATCTTCCCACCCCTCCACGGGGGTCCAGTTCTCCAGCAGCTGCATGGCTTTTCCTGTGCTGGTGGGAGAACCATCCATGTCCTCCCACCCCTCCACGGGGGTCCAGCTCTCCGGCAGCTGCTCTTCCTGCTCTTCCAGAGACTGAGTGTTCATACGCACAAACTGCTCCACCACTCTTCGGAGAGCCTTGGCCGGCACCATATCCTGCCGACTACGCCATGCGTCGTGCAGGGTGCCAGGCGGGGTCTCTGCTCCCACTCCCCACATAAGAACGCAGGACACGGTGAGGCTAAAAAGGAACACCCACGGAGCCATAGATGGGGGAGTCATACCACTATATTCTCTCTGGCGGCATCCGCCTCTCTGCAATCCGCTCTTGCTAGCTCAGCCACCGTCTTCTTGCTAGCCCCCATTTTTTTGCTAGCGTAGCCACGGCAGTTATATTAGTGGCCAATGGCTCACTGGTTACAGCTGACGGCCAACTAGCCACAGCTGATGGCCATCCAATCACAGTTGATGGCCATTTACTACCTGAGCCAGCACCTTTCTATGTGAGGCCAAGAGCCTGGAAACTGCTTTCTGGGGCTCTGTCCCCACAAAGGGGAAACATAAGAGTGACTTTAGTGGAGAAACCTGACAAATACTACCTCAGCCAGGTGATCAAGATTAACATCAACAGTGACAAGTCATGGATAATATACACTGTTTTTTTTGGTGTGTTTTTTTAAAGATTTTATTGGGGAAGGGGAACAGGACTTTATTGGGGAACACTGTGTACTTCCAGGCCTTTTTTTTTTTTTTTTTTCCAAGTCAAGTTGTTGTTCTTTCAATCTCAGTTGTGGAGGGTGCTGTTCAGCTTCAAGTTGTTGTTCTTTCAGTCTTAGTGTGGAGGGCACAGCTCAGCTCCAGGTCCAGTTGCCGTTGCTAGTTGCAGGGGGGCACAGCCCACCATCCCTTGTGGGAGTCGCACCAGCAACCTTGTGGTTGAGAGGATGCGCTCCAACCAACTGAGCCATCCAGGAGGCAGCTCAGCTCAAGGTGCCATGTTCAACCTTAGTTGCAGGGGGCAGAGCGCACCATTCCTTGCAGGACTCGAGGAATTGAACTGGCAACCTTGTGGTTGAGAGCCCACTGGCCCATGTGGGAATCAAACCGGCAGCCTTTGGAGTTAGGAGCATGGAGCTCTAACCGCCTGAGCCACGGGGCCGGCCCCCTACACTTTTGATAAGATGTGATGAGAATGGTACTTTACCTCTGTGGTCTTCCTCCCCAAAACCCATAACAGCAAACTAGTCATAGGAAAAACCTCAGATAAATTCCAAATGAGGGATAATCTACGAAACACCTGCCTATACTGCTCATAAATGACAGTGTCATCATAAATAAGGAAAGTCTGAAAAACTGTAACAGTCAAGAGGAGCTTAAGGAGACATGAAGACTAAATGTAATATGCTATTTGGCCCTTTACAGAAAAAGTTTGCTGACCCCTAAGCCAGTGGTTAGGCTTAGGGGGTCAAGTGTGAGTGTGCGTTAGAATCCCTGGAGGCCTGGTGAACACACATTGTTGAGCCCCATCCACAGAGTCTCTGATTTATTCCATCTGAGAATAAATTTGCACTTCTAACAAACTCCCAGTAATGCTGATGCTGATGTTTGGGAGGCCACACTTCAAGAACCGCTGTTGTAACCTCACTAGGTTAATACCTAACATAGAGCCATTTCTTTCAATGCTCTATTTGACAGCTACAGCTTTGAAGGCCCCAGACTACATGATAATTCTGACCGACTTTAGCCATTTAGGTAATTCCACAGCTGCAGTCCATGAGCCCCAAGTCCCTACTGCTTGTGGCTGTATGATGACAGCCATACTATGAAACATTTGGGAAAGGGCAGAGACTTAGCTATAGCAACAAATAAACCCCCAAATATAGCAACTTAAAGAAGAAAAAGGTTTGTTTCTCTCATGTCAATATTCTAGCTCATCGAGGATGATAGGGTGATTCTCAGTTACATGGTCATTCAGAGACCTGCTTTCTTTCCATTTTGTGGCTCTGCCATCCCCTAAGCTGTTATTCTGGTCTGCATGGTCAGAGATGGGTCCTTGTCATTTCCATATTCAGGCACATTAAAAAGGGTAAAAGCAAAAGTCTGTGGCAAGTGTTCATCCTATGTGGAGATAACCAGGAAGTTGCTCATATCCTTTACTTCTGCCTACTTCCCAGTGGCCCAATGTGAGAGGCTGGGAAATGCAGCCTCTTGTTAGGCAGCCCTATCTATATCCAGGAAGATGGAGATGAGATTTGAGAGGACAGTTAGCAGGCTGCGCCAGAGCACTGCTCTATGTTCTGATGACTTAAGAAAACAAAGGCTTCATTCTCTCTCATGCTGCATGCCCATGCCAGGTAGCTAGCTAGCAGCTTGCTCCAGGTCGATATTGTCCTCACCTTTGGACCCGGGTTGAAGGAGAAGTACTGCATATTTCAAATTTTGCTTTTTAAAAACTTATATTAAAATACAACATGCAGGGCCAGCCTGGTGGCTCAGGCAGTTGGAGCTCCGTGCTCCTAACTCCGAAGGCTGCCGGTTTGATTCCCACATGGGCCAGTGGGCTCTCAACCACGAGGTTGCCAGTTCAATTCCTTGACTCCCGCAGGGGATGGTGGGCTGCAACCCCTGCAATTAGCAATGGCAACTGGACCTGGAGCTGAGCTGCGCCCTCCACAACTAAGACTGAAAGGACAACAACTTGACTTGGAAAAAAGTCCTGGAAGTACACACTGTTCCCCAATAAAGTCCTGTTCCCCTTCCCCAATAAAATCTTTAAAAATAAATAAATAAATAAAATAAAATACAACATGCATATAGAAAAGTACATAAATCAAAGTGTACAACTTAGTGAATTTTTTCACAAAGTGATTACACCCATGTAACCAGCTCAAAGATAAGAAACAGAGCATGACCAGTGCACCAGAAGTTCCCTATACCCCATCGGGTTACCATTCTTCTGTCAAGACTAACCACTATTATGTCCAAACAATAGATCAGTTTTTATTGTTGTGTAATACTCCCCTGATGAATGTGTTGTTTATCCATTCTACTGTTGATGAACACTATTTTTTTTCCAGTGTTTGACTATTACTAATAGTGCTTCTGTGCACATTCTAATATATGTCTCCTGGTGAACATATATTGCATTTCTCTTGGGTACGTACCTTGGAGTCAGAAAGATAGGTAAGGTGTATTCCCAGTCTTAGTGCCAAACAATTCTCCAATATGGTTGTACCGGTTCACATACCAACTAGCAGTGTGTGAGAGCTTTGATTGCTCCACATCTCCACCAACACTTAGAATATTCTAAGTCTATTCCGGTTGGACTTTGGTGGAAAACACATAGATAGGCCAACTTTCATTTCCAAAAGTCACAGGGTGTCTAGAGATACGCACGTGCAATGTATGTTCAGTCTGACACCTCATCCAGAGCTCTCATTCACTGGACCAGGATGATCAAATTGGCAGCCCAACAAATTATATAGCCTAGATAAAAACAAAACAAACAAACAAAACAAAAAACAAACAAACAAAAAACCTACAGCTATTATGTAAAAATCTGGCTACTTTGCTTCTGGAAGAAAACTGATGATCCAGCAACACAGGGCCCATGTTCCCTCATAACTATAATTGGCTGGAATTGAGTGAGTATTGGTGACTCCCAATTCACCATTCCCTCCATTTCCTAAGCCTGCCATGATTAATCAATCCACTTTATTCATTGATCTCAGCTCCCTGACCATAGTAGATAATTGAATTTCAACACATGCAGTGGGCTCCGAGCTTCTCTCCTAGCCCTGATCAAGGCATCCAACATGACCAATCAAGGCATGCCTACCCTTGTTTGGATATGAGGAATGTCAGAAATGTTTTCTCTGCCCCTAAATATCTGCACTATTACAACTTCTACTTTGTAGCAAGAATTGCTATCTTCCCACAGGCATATCTTAAATGGAATTGGAATGATGAGATAGTAAACTGTCCTTTTGATGACAAATACCTCCTACTTCAGATATCTTTTGCTATGTAACAAACCATCCCCAAACTTAGTGGCTTAGAAAACATTTTAATTTGAACCTGATTTTGTGGGTCAGTAACTTGAGCAGAGCACAGGTAATAGCTCATCTCTGTTCTGTGGTTCTGGGGCTTCAGTTGAAATGGCTCATATAACGAAGGTCTGATTGGAACAACTGGGGTCATACCTCCTGGCTTCAGTCCTTGCTATTGGCTGGGTTCCTCAGTTCTCCTCTGCATGGCCTCTCCACAAGGTTCTCTTGGACTTCCTCATACCACAGCAGTCTCAGGATAGTTAAACTTCTTACAAGCGGCTGGCTTCCCCTAGAGAGCAAAAGCAGAAGCTGCCAGACCTTCTTAAAGCTTAGGCCTGGAACTACGTTATGTCTGCTGCATTCTGCTAGTCAAAGCAGGTCACAAGATAAGCCTCAATTCAAGGGGAGTGGAAATAGACTCTGCCCTCTCAGTGGGGAAAACACAAAGAACTGGTGGCCTCTTTAATCTACCTCACCTTCCTCCCCTCCTCTCTCTCTTTATCTTCCTTCATCCCTCTCTGCCACTCTGCTTTCCATAAACATGTATGGGATGTTCCAATTACTATGCTAATTATAGGAGCACAGAGCTAAAACACAGTTCTGACCTCAAGAAGTTTACAATCTAAATGGACAAGATAAATTAGCAAACTGACAATTACAGTAGAGTGAAAAGTACAATCAAATGTGTACATGCAGGGTCTTTAAAAGAAAGGTCAATATATTATTCATATTTGTAATCCCTACACCTAATTTAGAGCCTGGGTCAGGCCTTCTAGCATCACTAATTAAGCCAAAGAATTAATGACTGTCATTAACACCTGAGCACAGATGAGTTTATATGATCACTTCCTATGGAGATAAATAACTAGAGGGATGTCTTTAAAAGTTGAATGAAATTAACTGCCTAGTTATTAATTTGCCTAATGATAAAAATCTCAGGAATTAAAAATTTCTATTGTTTGGCATAAAATATTACTTTATGTGTGCTGAAAAGTTTCAGCTTTTTATTGAAAATGTTTGGAGTGAGCATACCAAGGTCACTGGGATACATGGGGGGGGGGGGGAGGAAGTAGGAGGAGCAACCAACACAGGCAGAAAGGTCTTGAAAGGCTACTGGGATGGTCAGAGGTAATTTCATTTATCTCATAGTTCTGCCTGGAAACCTGCCACTTACCTGGCACTTGTCATATTGAGGCAAAAGTTGCTTGGAGGAAACACACAAACGCTTGTTTGTTTACGCCGCTGCTTATCAGGATTTTTGTGAGTTGCAGTCTTTCTGCAATTTTTCTAACTGTATACATACATAGAAAGCGGGATTTGGGGAGCAGAGGATAGAGAAATGGATGCTGCAAAGTTGTCTGGGGTCAGTTTCCTTAGAAGCAGAGCTGAAAATGAGGGTGCTTGTCCAATTTCTTTATTGGGAAGGTGCTCACAGGAAAACCTTCTAAGGGAGTGAGGGGAGCAGAGCCAGGCAAGAGGAAAAACCAAACACAAATGGGGTTTCAGGTAAAGTCACTGTCTGCCTGATCCCATGGGGAGCTGGGAAGTATAAATTGCAACATTGTGAGTCTGTCTGCCTTGAGGCTTTTGTACCCCACAACAGTCAGCCATTGCCTGTGACCACCCCAGTGCGTTTGGGGGTGGGGTATGAAAACTGTGTGGCAGCTCTAATGGCCCAAGAGCCCTCTCTGGATAAAGTTGCAGGTGTGAGCCATTAGCAACACCACCTGCAGCAGCTGTGGGACAGTAAAAAGGATCCCAGGGGATCTGGGCAGGGCACCAACAGCATCTGCTACAGAAGATGACTAATTCTTTCCACGATTAATGACAAACCTTAAAATCTAATTTACGTACACACCTATAAGAACGACTAAAATGTATAATCACACAGTATGTTTCCCAAATGCTGGTGAAAACAGAGCAATTAGAATTCTCTTACATTGCTGGCTCAACCGCTTTGGAAAAATATTTGTTCGTATCTACTAAAGTTAAACATATGATGAAGCTATGACCAAGCAATTCCCCTCCTGAAAATATACCCAATAGAAGTGAGTGCTTGTGTCTATCAAAGTTCATATAATAGTGTCAACAAGAAAAAGGAATGTACTAATGATGGATATCAAAGGAATTGTCTGAATGGAAGAAGCCAGCCTCCAATGGTTACATACTATACAATTCCATGACATTCTTAAAAAGACAAAGCTGTAGTGATAGAGACCAGATTGGTGCTGTCAGGGATTAGAGGTGAGGAATAGCAGGAGTTCTTTGGGATGATGGGACTGTATCTTGATTGGTGGGTGTATAAATCTACATGACACACACATCAAGATTCATAAAATAGTACACCAAAAAAGTCAATAAATAAACAAAAATAATTTTTAAAAAGATATGTATACAAATGTTCATAGCACTTTATTTATGACAGCCTAAACTGGAAGCTTCCCAAATGTCCATTCAGGGGAATGGGTATGCAGACTGTGATATATTCATACTCAGAAACACTGCTCAGTGCTAAAAAAGAATAGCATGGATGAATCTCACAGAATATTAAGTGAAGAGGCCAGATACAAAAGAGACCACATTATATGATTCTATTTTCATAATGTTCAAAAACTGGCAAGGTAAATCTGAGACAATACAAGCAGGATTGTGACTGGAAAAGTACATATGGGCGCATTGCGTGGGCTAGAAATGTGCTCTATCTTGATCTGGGTGTGGTTTCATGAACATATGCATTTGTAAAAGTTCATTAAGCTGTATACTTCAGATTTGCACATCAACTTGTGTAAGTATTGTTACTCCAGGGTTTTAAAATGCTTAAAATTTTTTAGAAATTATTTTAATCTGCTTTATGTTTGTCTAGGTGGAGTTGTACAAAGGGTTAAACTTCATTGTCAACTGTTGGTTCCTTGACTGCGGGTTTCTTATCTCCACTTGACAAACACAGACAGGGCACTGTGCTAGGCTCTATGAACATATGGGAGAAAAGACGCAGCCCCTGCCCTCGATAAATATTTGCTAAAGGGGATGATGATATTTGGAATGCACCAAATTCCGAATTACGTTTTGTCCTGCGCGGTGAAAATGCAGCTGCATGAGAACAAATGACCATTTTCCACAAGAGGAAAAAGGTTTTTAAAAAGACCTGTAATACCACTGTGAGATTGGGAGAGGATTAGCCCTTATTTATTACAGACCACTTCTAAAGGAAAAACTTGCCATGGACTGTAAAAAAGCACGGATCAGAATTCATATAAGAATGATCAGAGGACCAGGGTTTCTTTGTGCCATTTAGCTTCTAATAAAGCTTCCTGGGAAAATATTTTTCTTTCTTCTTGTCCCCATGTTAGTTTGATTTATGCTTGCTTTGTCCTACGCCTTCATGTTTCTCACAGAAAGTTTCCAAATAAAAATGTAAGTTGATTCCTTGTAAGAAAAATATTAAACCTTGACTCATTTATTTGAGATTGTTTACATATGTTAGTTTTGAATGACATTCTGATATGATTTTTACACTTATCTTTTTCCAAGATCACAAATACTATCAGCCTATTCTTAAAATGCAAAAAAAAAAAAAATCATTTCAAACAGAAAGAAACATTATATATTCAAAATTATTTTAAAAACATAGTGTTTATGAAATCAGTTACTATTAGAAAAGGATAGGTGTTAAATACATTTTCCTATATTATCTCACTTGTTTCACAAAGATCTATTCATCATCTCTTTCAATTTAGTTCACTTTTACTGACCATGTGGAAAGCACTTAATAGATGAAGCACTGTCAAAGATAAATAAGACATTGCTTTCACCTCCAGGAATTTAAAATATGACAGGAGTGACGAGATCTATGGGTGTGGCAAATTAAATGATAATAATAATAAAAATACAAGAATTAAGTAAACTGTACATGATTATATAAGAATTTAAAAAAATTCCTGCAAGGACATGAAGAATAGGAGAAGTGACAACAGTAGACATGAGATGATTAAAAGCCACTCCCTCTTTAAAAAAGAGGGAGAGGGAAAATATTTGTATTTGCTTATATATACTTAAACTCCAGAAAGGTTCATGAAAAACTAAGACAGGAGCTATCCTGGGGCAGTGAGGAGAACTGGCCAAATGGGAAGAAGAATTTTCACTGAGTTCCATCTTATACGAGGTCAGACAATTAAGTTTGTGAACTCATCCTAGAAAAAGTGCTACATACCTCATTGCTGAATATCACTACGGTCACCTTCGAAGTACTCCCCTTGGGGAGCTGTGCACCAAAGGCAGCACCTAGTCCACCCTTCAAAGCAATTTGGGAACTCTTTTTCCGGAATGGCCATCAGAGCTATTGTTATATTAAACTTGATGTCCTGAACATCATCAAAATGTCTTCCTTTTAATATTTCCTTTATCTTCAGGTAAAGAAAGAAGTCATTGGGGGCCAGATCAGGTGAGTAGGGAGGATGTTCCAATACAGTTTTTTGTTTACTGGCTAAAAACTCCCTCACAGACAGCGCCCTGTGAGCTGGTGCATTGTCGTGATGCAAGAGCCATGAATTGTTGGCGAAAAGTTCAAGCCATCTAACTTTTTCATGCAGCCTTTTCAGCACTTCCAAATAGTAAACTTGGTTAACTGTCCAGTTGGTACAAATTCATAATAAATAATCCTTCTGATATCAAAAAAGGTTAACAACATTGTTGCAACAAAGTTTGCAAACTTAATTGTCAGAACTTGTATATCTTTCTGTTACTGATTTCTAGTTTAATTCTCTTGTGATCAGAGAACTTACTTCATATCAATGTTATATATTTCTGAAGCCAGTGACTGTGCTCTGGTTGTGTAACAGAACAACTCCATTCTTAGGAAATGCAGGCTGAAGAAGTATTTAGGGGGTAAACTCCCATAATGTATGTAAGTTATCCTCAAGTGGATCAGGAAAACAAACTCTGTGAGTGTGTGTGTGTGTGTGTGTGTGTGTGTGTGTGTGTGTGTGTGTAGAGATTAGGAGCAAGTGAGAGAAAGAAAGGGAAAGGATAAGTGAGGGGGTGAAGCATGCACAAATCAAAAACCTAAAGGGGTAAAATGTTAGCAGTTATGTGAATCTGAGTAAAGGGTATAGGTGTTCTATTTTTATTTTTCAACTTTTGTGTAAGTTTGAAATTACTTCAGAATAAAAAATAAAATAAAAAGGAAAAGGTAATAGTCTGCTCCTGCTCCACTTCTCCAGGTGTGTATCATTCCATACATTTTCCTTATCCACACAGACACGTACTAATATTTATACACTTAGGTGGGATTTTGTTGTTTTGTAAAAATAGGATCATTCTCTGTATATTAATTGTGCAGCTTGATTTTCTCTCTTAATACATCGTAGAGCTCCCACCAGGTCAAAAGACATAGGTTTAATTTACTTTTAAACAGCTGCATAATATTCCATAGGTGTATAAGTATCACAATTTCTTCAACTATCCCCCTCTTGATGGATATCCTGGCAGTTACCAATTTTTGGCCACTACAAAAAAGACATCAAAAACCATCCTTATACATATAACCCATTGTATTGGTGCCAAATAACTCTGTGACTCACTTTTGAAATTACAATTTCAATCATAGTCAATTAGCACCACAAATTCTTCCCAATCCATGAGACTCAGAGCTCTTCTACAGCGGGGGAAAGACTGGTCTTCAGAGGCCATCTCCTCACACCTCATATCCAGTGGCCTGTATGCCTAGAATTTTCCAAAGCAGGACAGAAACATCCTCTAGGAAGCTGGCCACACCACATTTCTTTTGGGACATGAAAAGACTGTTGAAACCTGTCTGCTGTCTTTTGGCAGATGCCTCATCTTTATATGGAAGCTGAGTCCAACATTATCAAATCTCTACCAAACTTCACACGTCCCTTCTTCCCTCCTCATGTCTTGGCCACTGAACTCTCTCTTCAATTATTTGAAAACCTCATAATGCTTCGTATATAAGGTGTTTAAACTAGCTGGAGTTCATTTCTATTTTTCGCCACAAAATTAAATCATAGGATGTTCTGAGGATTCATAAAGGGATTGAATCAACTCGGGTTCAACCTGATCGGAGAGGGGAGACATGTGGATTAAACACATATATTTATCCCCACTCATCCTTGCGTCCACTAAAATACCCATATAAGGATTTTTCTTTAAAAAGCAAATTTTATTAGGACACAGAGAACAAGAGAAATGACAACATGCAGACAAGAGATATCAACACAGTTTTGAAAGATAAAAAGTAGACGGACAGTGAGAATGGACTCAGAGAAAGGTATAATGAATTGCTGCAGTGGGGGGCAGGGTTTGAGGGAAGGCAAGGGGATAAAAATGAAGGAAGCTGATTTTTGCATCAGAACACTGGCAAAACTCACAAATTAGAGGTATAAGAGACTGCTGAAGACAGAGGTGTATTAGTTATCTACTGTTGAGTAAAAAAATTACTCCAAAAGTTTAATGGCTTAATACAAACATAATTATTTATTATTTGTCATTGTTTCTGTGGGTCAGGAATTCACAAAGGGCACCATGAGGACACCTAGTCTCTGCCCCCCTGTGTCTGGGGTTCACCCGGAAGACTCAAAAGTGAGTGCTGGAGTCACCTGAGGGTTCACTTACATGTCTGGCAGTTCACTTACAAGCTGACTCTTGGCTGGGACCTTAGCTGGGGCTGTTGGACAGAACTCCCACATGTGGCTTCTCCATGTGGCCTGGGTTTCCTCACAACTGGGTTCAGTGGTGAGTATCCCAAAAGAGAAGAAAGGAGTAGGATGAAGTCATATCAACTTCTATGACCTAACTCGGAACCCACAGAGCACACTTTTGCTGCATTCTGTTGGCCATGGCAGCCGTTATAAAGTTCCACCCAGATTCAAGAAGAGGGAACATATACCTCCACCTCACAGTTGAGGTGTGTCAACACCAGTTTATAAAAAGTGTTTATGGGGTAGGATATATATTGATGTGGCCATTTGGGAAAATATATTTGCCACAGGGGTAAGAGATGGGGCATATTACAGGGATATCTAAACACGGAAGGAGCAGTTAAAACCCCAAGGCCTCTCCCCTGTGCCTTGCTGTCCATCAACTTCTGCCCAGTCCCAGGAATGAAGAATCTGAACCAGAGAATCTTTCTGCTCAGGAACACCAGGAATAGATGAGACCTTACTAGAACAAAAGTTGGCCTACTAATTGGGGAGGAGGGGGATTCCTGGTGTCCTTTGGCTGCTGGGCTCCTAGGATATTGACAGCCAGAACTATTATCTCAAAGGCAGGACATTAGAGGATTCTTTTCTAGAGAAATTATCAACACATGAGAAAAGACCTGTAGGTATAAATATTCAGGGTTCCCCAAGAATGAGGTATTATTTAAAAAGGGGTTGTTCACAAATAAGTCAGACAGAGAAAGACAAATACCATATAATCTCACTTATATGTGGAATCTAAAGAAAAGAATAAATGAACTAATCAGAAACTGTCTCAGAGACATAGAGGAAAAACTGAGGGTTGCTAGACGTCAGGGAGATAAGGGGGAAGGTGAGGGGATTAGAAAGCACAGTCGGTAACCACAAGACTGCCATGGGGATACGAAAGTCAATTTGGGGAATGTAATCAATAATGTTGTAAAGATTTTGTAGGGTATCCAATGGACACTTATCCCATTAGGGAGACCACCTCAGGGATGATGTAGATGCCTGATCACTGTACTGTACACCTGAAGCTGAAGCTAAACAATAATGAATGTCAACTACAATTTTATATATATATATATAGTTACAAGAAGTGGAGTACAGCATTAGGAATAGAGACAGTGGAAATGTAATGGCTGTGTGCGATGTCAGAGGGGTAGTGGATGGGGGAAGGGGAGTTGTCACTGTGTGAGGGATATAATTGATAAATGTCTAACTATTACATTGTTTTGTCCACCTGAAACTAATAATTAAAAAAAAGTTTTTGAAAAAGCGTTGCTCATAGATGAAAAAGGGAAATTCTAAAGTAATGAAGCAGAGTCAACATTTCTTCTTTCTGATATGAAATATCCAAAATCAACAAGATCAAGAAACAGAAATGCAAATTCATCATTAGGAAAGCTAAGACTGCCCTGAAACCTTAAACCAGAACCTGGGGTTAGAACAGCCAGACGTCAATCCCAACTACAGAAAAAGTATGGATAGAGGATACTTGCAATTGCAGAGATCAGAAAATAACCAGCATAGAACACTTGCCCAAGATAAGTGTTGCATCCTGAGATACTAAAACCAATAGCTTCCTCTTGGCAAAAGCAGGAAAGGGTTATATAGACTGCTAGAGGTGTCTTTCCCGGACCCTTTCACTAGAAGTCTTGAGATACACTCTTTCTCAGGTCTTTTATTCCCATCATTGGGATCAAGATGGGACCTAGCTTCCTCATGTTGCTGGAGGTTCACAGGGATGTCCAAGAGAGGACTCAACCAGAGCAGCGGTGACTGGGTTCTTGTCTCTGCACAAGAAAGAATTCAAGAGCGAGACAGATGCAGGAAAGCAAAAGGGATTTCTTGAAAACGAAAGTACACACTAGAGAGGAAAATGCGAGTGAACTCAGAGAACTAGTCACAAAAAGGAAATCATGCAGGTGTTTTTATCCCTCCCAGTGGGGGAATTGGTGACCTCCCATTGACGTGCTTCATTCATCGCCTCCCTCTAGGCCAGACCCTCCATTTCCCACTTTTTCTTCCTTAATTGGTTCTGTCATGGCATCAGATGCATGATGGGAGTTGTAGTAACCACAATGCAAATGACATTACAATCACATTAAAATTAGCTGCAGGTCAGGTCCCAGGTCCTAAGGGCCTTGCTGGATAAAACTGGTTCTTGTTTTTCTCCAGCTGCAGGTCCTGGGTATAGTCACATGTTACTTATGTAATCAGTGAGGTACCTCATGCTGTACCCTGGCAGGGATTGTCAATTTCCTGGCCTACCTATCCTGCTTCACTCAGACCTCTTTACCTCCATGGATGAGGGCAGGAGAGATCCTGAGGCCCCCATCTGTCTATACCCAACTCTCAGCTCTGCTTTCACTACCTGCCTTGAATCCAAGACTTTTATCATTATGCATTTTACTCATGTTTAAGAAGCCCTGGAGGCCCAGTTCAGCCCTCATCTCCTGCACTCCAATCCCAGAAAGGCCCTTCACATTCCTTGTTCTGTCCTCCCAATGCCAACTCATAAAACTTTTCTTCTACTGTGCAACAGCAAAGTCCCCTGTACCCCCAACTTCTCTGCACAATCCCTCCCTTCCTGCTCCAGTGGAAATCTGACTTTCTTCTGAGAACATCGTATCCCCTGCAACCCTCCAAGGGTGGCTGTTTTTTTTTCTCCCACACTGGACTGGAGGTAAGGTAGTAGGCATCCTCCTTACTCTGCATTGCTACTTTCAGATCATTCTCCCTCTCTCCTCTCCAAACCTCGGTTTTAAATATCACCTATGAGTTTGTATCACCTACTACTCCACTATTGCTGTCATCTGCTCCCCCAGGGCACTCCCTCCCTTATTCTTGACAATTTTAGCTCTTTGCTCAAAAATCACACTGTTTAACACTATTCTTATCATAATATTGAGTGATTTCAATAGACATGTAGGTGATCTTTTCAACCTCTAGCCTTTCATTTTCTTGAAATTTTCCAATGATTTTGGTCTTTATCCCACCTCAGCCACTCACTTCTATGGTCACACCCAAGACCAGCACTATTTGATGTGGACCATGGGCTAGAGTTAGTGGGCAAATTCTTGTTAGTGATCCACATGAGATAAGCACAGAAATTCTACAGTAAATATTTAAAAACTTTTATAGCAATTTGACATTGCTGTGACATACAACCATTTGATCGGTGCATTTTTGATCAGTGTGTTTTACATGTCTTTTAATTTTTTCCCCCATTTGTTTTAGTAGTGTCTGTATAGGGGTGAGGGAATGTTTGTGACAGATTGGGTGAGGGGAAGAAAGAAAAAGACTTGGTCGATTACTACAGCTGGCTTGAGAGGCCCTGCATAGACTGTCACTATCAGTATCTGCTTCTGTGACATAATCTCTGCTTTCACCAGATCCACTTCTGACGACCATCCCTTATTGCACCTCCAACAATCGTTTGACCCACCAGGACCTCCAATCCATTAATTTTGTCACTTTTGCGCTCTTTCTTGCCCTTTGTCTCATCCTCATCCAACTTACTTTCCATGACCGTAATTATCATCACACCCTCCTCCTCCCTATTTCTCTTTCACTTCATCATACTCACTGGGCCAAACCTCAAAACTGATTGATTAAATTCACCTCTCCACCTGTTCTGGATTTGTGCCCATGGAACTGAACAAGCTGGAGAAAAACTTTAAATACCTGTCTAGAGCTTCAGTTGGATCCATCCCTGTTGCTGCCCAGGATTCACATTCTACTTCCCTTGTCCATTCACTCCCTATTTTCCAAGACAGCTATTCACAACTTCTCTTTTCTTCTCACACAGCTGACATACCTCCTTCTCTGTCTTCACTCTCACTTACTTCTTACTTCAAACATCTTAGCATCTTAGCTTATAGCTTCTAAACACTCCCACTGTCACATCTAATGTGCCTTTACCATTTGCACTCACATACTCTGTTACCATAGATACTGCAATTACTATTCATGCTCTTATCTAAATAAAGTCAAGGCTTCTCCTTGTACATTAGATCCTATCCTCTTTCTCTGATTCAAAGAAATCACTTCAGTGTTTCCTTCTCTACTGGGTTATTCTCACCTGGACACTAGAATGCTGTTGTTGCTCACACAGTAAAAAAAACAAAATAAAACAAAAAAGTTCTCTGAATTTCACTATAACCATAATCTACCACCCTGTCTTTACTTTGCAGACAAAATCCTATGAAGGTTATCTGTGTTCCTATCTTCACTTTCTTTCTACATTCTCTCTGAAATCCACTCCAATCTGGCTTTCATGCCCACAGGAAAAAAGTCCTGAAGCAGTTCTTTTCATGATCACCAATAATCTCCACATGGAGAAATCCAGTCCTCCTGGATTTTTAGGAAAAAAATCTTAGTTATCCTCTTCCTTAAACTATTCTATTAGCATTTGACACAGTTGATCACTCCCTTCTCCTTCACCAAATCTTGGGAATTGGATCTCTTGGTTTTCTTTCTACCTCACTGGTCATTCTTTCTCAGGTGCCTTTGCTGGTTCTTCATCTTCACCACTTCCTGCTGGAGTATTCCAGGACTCTGTCTTTGGTCTCTTCTATTTATACTTATTTCATTGGTGATGTCATCCAATCGCATGACTTCAAATACCATGTATATAAAAACTCGCTAATTTATATATTCAAACAGACCTCAATCTCAAATTTCAGACTTGTGTATCTAAATGCTTGCTCAGCATCGCCATTTTGATGTCTAGTGCACAACTCACACTTACTATGTCTACATTAAGCCATTGATCTTTGCCCACAGGGTCCTGTTTCCACAGCCTTTCCCATTTGAGTGGATGGTGACCTCATTCTTCCAATTGCTCAAGTCAAAAAAAAACTTGTACTCATCCTTAATGGTTTCCTTCTCTTATACACTACACTCAACCCATGCGCAAATCTTATTATTTGCATCTTTAAAACTTATCTAGAATTCACCCACTTCTCATCATTTCCACTGCTGCTATCCAGGAGCAAGCCACCACCTTTTCTTGTCTGGATTACTAAAACAGCCTTCTGACCCCCTACAGTCTACGTTCTACCCAGCCTTGCAGAGTGATGTTTTAAATGGTAAATAGGATCATGCCAGCTCTCCTCTGAAAGCCCTGAAATGGTCCCCATTCCACTTAGAGTAAAAGCCAAAATCCTTCCTGCATTCTACAGGGCACTAAATAATTTGGCCCCACAATTACCTCTCTGATTTCCTCTCTTACCATTCTCTACCCTGACCACTCCATCCTAGCCTCATTGTCCCCCTTGTTATGCTCCAAATATATCAGGCACAACCCTTTATATCACGCATGACCCTCATAGCCTTTACACCTGCTGTTCCTTCTGTCTGGAACATTCTTCTCCCAGAGCCTACATGGCTCCTCCCTCAGGTCCTTCACATCTTTGCTCAAATGTCATGGTCAAGAGTCCTACCCTGACCATCATATTCTTAATTATAATTTGAATTCCTCTCCCACTGGCACTCTTAATCCTCCTACCCTGCTCTGCTTTTCTTATCACACAATATAAGCTATCAGTTTATGTGTATTTGCATTATCTGTTTTCTCCCTAAGAATTGCCTAAGGCAAGATTTTTGTCTGTTTTGCTCAAATACATATATCCCAAGCAACTAAAATAGTACTTTTGGCACATGGTAGGCACCAAGTAAATATTTGTTGAATGAATGAATGAACAAATGAAGAATGAAGGCAGGGCTGAGTGAGAGATCATCAGAGAATTCTTATCAGTGAGCCTGGGAGGATGAGGAAATGAAGAGAGACTCCCAACTGTGATCAGTGTCAGTCTTGGTTGGGTGAGGAGAGGTAAAGGCTAAAATAACTCACTAACCATGAACCTTATGTCATAGTAGGAGACTTCAACATACCACTTTCAACAATGATAGATCAATCAGGAAATAGAGGACTTTAACAACACTATAAACTAATCAAAACTAATAGACATGTAGAGAACACTCCACCCACCAACAGCATAATATACATTTTTTTCAAGTGACTTCCTGAACATTATCTAAGAAGATCACATGTTAGATTACAAAACAAGTCATAAGAAATTTTAAAAGATTGAAATCACACAAAATATCTTTTATGAAAGTTCTGACAATTAAGTTAGAGAATTCATCCTAGAAAAAGTGCTATGTACCTCATTGCTGAAAATCACTACGGTCACCTTCGAAGTACTCCCGTTGGGAAGCTGTGCACCGACACCAGCGCCTAGTCCACCCTTCAAAGCAGTTTTGGAACTCTTTCTGGAATGGCCATGAGAGCTGTTGTCGTATTACGCTTGATGTCCTGAATATCATCAAAATGTCTTCCTTTCAATATTACCTTTATTTTCAGGTAATGAAAGAAGTCATTGGGGGCCAAATCAAGTGAGTGGGAAGGGTGTTCCAATACAGTTTTTTGTTTACTGGCTAAAAACTCCCTCACAGACAGTGCTGTGTGAGCTGGTGCATTGTCATGCTGCAAGAGACATGAATTGTTGGCGAAAAGTTCAAGCCGTCTAACTTTTTCATGCAACCTTTTCAGCACTTCCAAATAGTAAGCTTGGTTAACTGTTTGTCCAGTTGGTATAAATTCATAATGAACAATCCCTCTGATATCAGAAAAGGTTAGCAACATCATTGCAACAAGTTCGTGAACTTAATTGTCAGAACTTGTATGATCACAATGGAATGAAGCAAGAAATCAATAACAAAAAGTTAACTAGAAAATCCTCAAATATATGTAAATTAAACCAAAAAGAAATCACGGGCCGGCCTGGTGGCTCAGGTGGTTGGAGCTCCATGCTCCTAACTCCAAAGGCTGCCAGTTCAATTCCCCCATGGGCCAGAGGGCTCTCAACCACAAGGTTGCCAGTTCGATTCCCACAAGGGATGGTGGGCTGCACCCCCTGCAACTAGCAACGGCAACTGGACCTGGAGCTGAGCTGCGCACAACTAAGACTGAAAGGACAACAACTTGAAGCTGAATGGCACCCTCCACAACTAAGATTGAATGGACAACAACTTGACTTGGAAAAAAAGGCCTGGAAGTACACACTGTTCCCCAATAGTGTCCTGTTCCCCTTCCCCAATAAAATCTTAAAAAAAAAAAAAAAAAAGAAATCACAAGGGAAATTAAAAAATACCTTGAGACTATTGAAAACAAAAACACAACATACCAAAACATATGGAATTCAGTGAGAGCAGTACTAGAGGTTATAGTTGTAAACGCACACGTTAAAAAAGAAGAAAGATCTAAAATTAATAACCTAACCTTACACTGAAAAGAAGAGGAAACTAAACCTAAACCTAACAGAAAGGAGGAAATAATATTCGGGCAGAGATAAATGAAATGAAGAATAGAAAAACGAGAAAAAATCAACAAAGCCAAAAGTTGGTTTTTCATAAAGGTCAACAAAATAGGCAAAACTTTAGTTAAATTGACTAAGAAAAAAAAAGACAGAAGATTCAAATCATTAAAATCAGAAATGAAAGTGACAACATTACTACAAATTTTGCAGAAATAAAAATGATTATAAGAAAACACTATCGGAGTGGCTGGTTACCTCGGTTGGTTAGAGAGCAGTGCCCTTAACAACAAGGTCACCGGTTTGATCCCCACATGGGCCACTGTGAGCTGTGCCCTCCACAACTAGATTGAAACAACTACGTGACTTGGAGCTGATGGGTCCTGGAAAAACACACTTAAATACATTTTAAAAAAATTAAAACAATAAAGAATACTACAAATGTTTATATGCTAATAGATTGGATAACCTACATGAAATGGACAAATTTCTAGCAACACACAATGTAACAAAACTAAATAATGAAGAAATAGAAAATTTGAATAGACCTATATTAAGGAGATAGAATCAGTAATCAAAAATCTCCCAACAAAGAAATGCCCTGGACTAGATGAATTCACTAGTGAACTCTACCAAATATTTAAAGAAGAATGAACACTAATCCTTCCCAAACTCTGCCAAAAATTGATACTTCTTAACTTATTCTATGAGGCAGAACTATCAAAACACCAAAAACCAGATAGACATTATAAGAAAAATTTACAAACCAATATCCCTAATGAATATTGATGTGAAAATCCACAATAAAATGCTAGCAAACTGAATACAGCAGCATATTAAAAAAGATTATACACTTTGACCAAATTGGATTTGTTCCTGGAATGCAAGTTTGGTTCAACATATGAAAATCAATCAATGTAATACACCACACTAATAGAATGAAGGGAAAATCTACATGATTACCTCAATTGATACAGAAAAAGCATTTGACAAAATTCAACACCCTTTATTAATTAAAAAAAAAAATACTTCGGAAACTAAGAGTAGAAGGAAATTTCCTCAACAGAATGAAGGCCATATATGAAAAACCTGTACTCGATGGTGAAAGACTGAAAGCATTTCTCATAAGATCCAGAACAAGATAAGGTTGCTCACCTTGCCATTTCTATTCAACATAGTCCTAGCCAGAGTAATTAGGCAGGAAAAAGAAAAGGCATCTAAATTGAAATGGAAGAATTAAAATTATCTCTATTCACAGATAACATGTTTGTATATGTAGAAATCTCTAAAGATTTCACACACAATAAAGCAAAGCTAACAAATTTAGCAAAGTTGCAGGATACAAAATCAATGTGCAAAAGTCAGTTGTATTTCTATACATGAACAATAAACAATCCAAGAAAGGAATTAAGAAAAAAAATTCCACTTACAATAGCATCAAAAATAATAAAATACTTAGGAATAAATTTAACAAAGAAGGAGAATGACTTGTACACTGGAAACTCAAAACATTGCCCAAAAAAGTTAAAGACATAAATAAATGGAAAAACATCTCCTGTTCATGAATTGGAAGCTTTAATATTGTTAAATTGACAATATTACCCTAAGTGATCTACAGAGTCTGTAATCCCTATCAAAATCTAAATGGCATTCTTTGCAGAAACAGAAAGAACAATCCTAACATTCACATGCAATCTCAAGGGACCTAGAATAGCCAGAACAATCTTGAAAAAGAACAAAGTTGGAGGACTCAGATGTTCTGATTTCAAAACTTACTATAAACCTACAGTAATCAAAACAGTACAGTTCTTTCTGGCATAAGGACAGACATATGGACCAGTGGACTAGAATAGAAAGCCCAGAAGTAATCTCTCACATATAGGGTCAATGATTTTCAACAAGGTGTCAAATTCACAACAAATGATATTGGGAAAACTGGAGGAAAGGACAATATTTTCAAAAAATGCTGCGGAGAAAATTGGATATACACATGCATAAAAAATGAAGTTTTAATATTATCCTATATCATATACAAAGATTAAACCAAAATGAATTAAAGACCTAGGTATAAGAACTAAAACTATAAAAATTCTTAGAAAAAATATAGGGGAAAATCTTCTTGACTTTGGATTTGTCAGTGATCTCTTGGATATATCAAAAACACAGACGACAAAATAAAAAATAGATAAATTAGATGTCACCAAAATTAAAATTTTTATGCACCATAAAATGATGTCCAACATCGCTAGTTATTAGGAAAATGTAAATCAAAACCACAGTGAGCTACCACTTCAAACTTATTAGGGTGGCTACTTTGGGGGAAAAAAAAGAAAGAAAGAAAAGAAGTGTTGGTGAGGATGTGTACGAGATGTGATCAAAGAATATGGTGAATGTTTAAATAAAAAAAAATTTATTACAGTAAAAGACACATTGCCATTGATCCCTCTCAAAATACTCCCCCTCGCTTTGAACACACTTATCCTATCATTCTTGCCACTTTCTGAAGCAGTTATCTTTGATGAGTGTCTTTAGTTGCACTGTCATGGCTACTTCTATGTCCTGAATCGATTCAAAACATTTACCTTTCATGGTTATTTTAACTTCGGGGAAGAGCCAGAAGTTGCATTGTGCCAGATCTGGTGAATAAGGTGGATGAGGACACACCGTAATATTTTTATTGGACAGATATTGCCGTAGCAGAAGTGATGTGTGACACAGAGCACTGTCATGATGGAGGATGATATAAGAAAACTTTAAAACACACCTTCTCTCAACCATAGCTCACACACGACTGACTGCACTGAACAAGTTGAAACTTGTCACACAATTACTAATGTTGGACGCACCACTTCCTTTATTGAAGATCCCTGCCTTTCCATTGAATGCAACAGCATTCACTGTATTTTGTGATCACAACGGAAAGGCTCCGAGTCACACATGGCTTCTGGTATGGCAATTTCTTCCAATAAAAACATTACAGTGTGTCCTCATTCACCTTATTCACTGGATCTGGCACCGTGGGACTTCTGGCTCTTCTTCAAAGTCAAAATGACCATGAAAGGTAAATGTTTTAAATCAATTCAGGATATTGAGACAGCCATGACAGGGCAACTAAAGACACTCATGAAAGAGGACTTCCAGAACTGCTTCAGAAAGTGGCAAGAACGATGAGATAAGAGAGTTTGAAGTGAGGGGGAGTATTTTGAGGGGGATTAATGGTAATGTGTCTTTTACTGTAATAATTTTTTTTTTGTTTAAACATTCATCATAATTTTTTATTACACCTCATAGAAATTGGAACCTTCATACAGTCTTTGTGCATTGCTAGTGGGTATGTGAAATGGTGCAGTCACTATGGAAAACAGTATGGTGGTTCCTCAAAAAGTTAAATATAGAATTACTGTATAATCCAGCAATACCACTTCTAGATACATACCCAAAAGAATTGAAAACAGGGAGTTAAACAGATACTTGTACATCAATGTTCTTAGCAGCATTTTTTACAATAGCCAGAGGTGGAAACAACCCAAAGTTCATTGACAGATGAATGAATAAACAAAATGTGATATATACATACAATGAAATATTATTCAGTCTTAAAAAGGAATGATATTCTGATACATGCTACAATATGGATGAATGTGTAAACATTATACTACTTGAAAAAAGCCAGGTATAAAAGGTTAAATATTGTATGACTCTATTTATATGAGGTTCCTAGAGTAGGCAAACTTATAGAGACAGAAAGTATAATAGAATTTAGCATGGGCTTTGGTGGGAGATGGGGAATTATTATTTAATAGGTACAGAGTTTCTGTTTGAGATGATAAAAAAGTCCTAGAAATAGATAGGGACAATGGTTGCAAAACATCGTGAATGTACTTAATGTCATTATTATTTACCACAATAAAATGATGAAATATGACCTAGTAGGGTTCAGAAAAGAAATGGAATTTCATAACAGCCTCCTTGAAGTCAATGCCAAATGAAATTTGCCAGAGTAGGCACTCTGAGTACTACTCTCAGAGTAAAATAGACATTGCTGATAATAAAGTGGGAGAACTAAGGAATACAGTTAAGAAAAGTAGGCAAAATGTAATTGAAATACCCAGAATCTAAAAGGATTAGAAAGAAAATGATAACGGTGAAAAGCAGGCAGAGAAAATCCTATATACACATAATTGGTGTCCCTGAAAAAGAAAACTAAAGTAATAGAACAGAAAATATATTTACAGATATAATTTATGAAATATTCCAGAAATAAAAATAAGTATGAATATACAAAATAAATGGGCACAATGTCCAAAGAAGATAAAAAGACTCATAAACATATTCTGGTAACATTGGATTTAAAAAGATTTTTAAAAAAGTATATTTTAGGCAAGCATCAAAACTAAGTAACTGAAAGGTAAAATTAGCTTGCCCTCAAGTCTCCACAGCTATTTAATGTTAGAAGTTAGATGAACAAAGCACAAAAAGTGCTAACAGAAAGAAAGTGTGACCCAAGAAATTTATACCCAGCCAAACTGTGTTAGGTACAAAGCCAACACAAAAATATTTTTGAGTGTGCAAGACTTCAGGAAACATAGTTTTTATAGCCTTTTAAAAGAGATTCTTATAGGGGATAAATGGAGAAACAACTCTGAAAGAACTGATAATGACCATGGAATCCATTTAAACGTGAGACTAAGTTGAAAAAAAGCGTGGGAATTATGGTTACACAACAGAATGGAAATATTACAAACTCTGGCAGTAAAGAAATAATATAACTAACAAAAGTTGAGAAAAAGAGAAGGTGGGAAGGAGATTAAGTACACTGATTACCTCAATATTTAGAGCTGGCAGTCAGACAATATCATTTAAAGTTGATAAATCAAGCACAGAGGTCTAAATGTATTTAAAGCTATAAAATGTAAAGGTTACAAACAATATTATCTACTAAAATTGGGTGGTGGGAAGAGTGGGTTTATGCCAATTACATTATGTTTATAGAAGGGAGTAAGAAATACTCTCAGGAAGATCCCAGGAAAGAATGCCAATTGTGACCAGAGAATCTAACTAACTGTATTGTAAATGTATGAAACAACCTCATTGATGAGAGTGGGGGGAAAGGTGCTGACTTAGTAACTTTGAAAATTCATAGACTCTGTAAGACTAAAAACAAAGAAAGGAACTGCAAAAAAGCATGGTACCCTAGTTGATGAAGTGATTTCCCATGAGGGTATGAATTAGCATTTCTTAGACTGCTCTATACATATACCGACATTGAACAATTAAGTAAATGTATAATAGGTGATGGGAGCCAGGTTTCTCACTGTTGGAGTTGGAATTTACAGATAAACAAGGGGAGGAGACTAGAATGATTCATGGAGTAACAGATTAGAGTTGGGGACCTCATGTTTAACTTAATATAGATTCAGATGGTTATATATAGAGAAATATTTATAGCTATGCGTATATACAAAGGTTACTATATGCACATATATTTATTTGTTCTGTCATCTGAAAATGTCTAAAAGAAACAACATCCCAATAGCAACAAGGGCCGAGGTCTTGGTTTCCAACACCATTCTTCTATAAATGGAGCCAGGGTTTCTTGCAGAAATGGCTAATTCTAGGATCGAGACAGGATATAGACAGAGGAGCCTGGAGCATCCAGTAGTGCCAAAATGTAGGGAAGTGTGAAAAAAGAAAAACCCACATTGATGGGGATGTGTCAAAGGGCACAGGAGCCAACTGAAAGAGCTCCCAGTGGCCAGAGCTGGAGCAATAAAATAAATTAATATTGCATTATAACCTAAAATATAAAGTATCATGAATCCAAACTGATATAAATAAATGATTGAATAAATTAATAAATGAGGAAGAGAAGAATCCAACTCCTTGCAGAATTCCAAACCATTGACCACAGTGATCAATTCCAGTGCCAGAGGAAAAACTGTGTTGGATTTACTGAGAGAAAGTCTATTGTCTCCAACATGTCACTTTCCTGAGGGATTTTCAAGAGCAGTTATGACTATTTTTGCCTTACATGCTGATGGCTGACTTTAGAACCTAAGCCTAAAGGAGATGGGACACCATTGCATTAACTACCATAGAGAACACTACAGGGCCACACATGAAGCAGGGCCTGGTGTTCGCTTTTTAAATAGTCATAATGATGCTTTATGGGGTGCCATGTGCTGTATTGTTTCCACAATCATTGGGTGCTGAGATTGGAACATTTACACAAAAGTTGGTCCCTGGTGCCAATTCAGCTGACACTTTCCAACTTCTTCCTGAATAAACCAACATTCCCTGCTCCCTCTTTCTTTCTCAGCCCTGTCCCTTCTAATTCATTGCCTTATGCCTCTGCCCTAACCTGTTAAGATCATGCCCACCATCGATTCCACTTTAAACCTACACGTTCCTACTAATACCTCCCACTAGACTACTAATGATTAATGCTCTCTAAGACTTGGAAACGCAGCTCTCCTATAATAGCTTTGAGGACCTGGCCCTGATTCAAGCCCACATAATAGAAGCCAAATCACACACTCAGTGGTGAAGTCATTTTTTCAATTCCCACCCTTGTATGAGTGAAGGTGGAACAAGCATTGTGTGACCATACTGATTAAACACAGGCAGATAATTGCATTTCCCTCCATTTAGTTTTCATTTCTTGGTTCTTATTCAAGCCCCTGATTTTCAACTGTACTTCTTTTTGATGTTTCTTCTTACTTAGAAGAGGCTGAAGGAGAGGGCAGAGGGTAGTATGTTACTCTAAAGTTTGGGGCTTTCTCCTATAGGAATTGGAACAACTGAGAGGTTTTTAAGAAGGTCAGCTTCATATCTTTGTCTTCAAAAGTAAGTTCAATCTGATGGCAGTGGTTATGTCTCCCCGTGATTTTACATGGGATGAATGGTCACACAGGCAATCAATTTCAAAAGGACTTTAAGTTTTGAAGACAACTCAGCAAGGGTGGGGTATCCTGAAGCTCCCAGATTTTTAGTACACCTGAGTTTGAGCAGATTTATTTCTGAGGCTTCCTATTTTAATGTCACCACTAGCCCCTTCTCCAGCTCCCATTAGAACTGACATTAAAGGGACAGGAGCTGTGAATGGAGCACCACTGTCCCTTCCAGGAGAGCAGTGGTTACTCTGGATATATCTGGGCCAGTCCAAAGCTGAGAAGGGAGGGAGCTGATGTGATCTCAGGATACCAAGACACTAGAATAAAGGCAGATACACATGGTTTAGAAGTTCTAGCCTAAAAAGCAAATTGTGTTAAATTAGTCATGCTTCCTAATCTTTGTCCCACCCTGATAAACATAAAAAAGAGGGGGTATTTGTATAGCTCACTGGGATTAACTTAAGGGAACTTGGATAATTTTAAATGGAGCTTTGTGGATAATAATTATTCACATTTTCTTTATATAATATTATTATTTTAAAAAATCTATGGTACTATACGTTATGAGAAGAAAAATAAAAACAAAGTGTTGGGGCAGATTGAAATATTGAATTTGTGTAAAATTTCCTAATAACAAGTTTGTGATTTTTTTTTAAATGAGAAACTAGAGCTTACTTCTCTTACTTCTTTTTATATCAAGTTTTATGTTTAAAATGTCTGCACATGGCAGCCAGTTAGCTCAGTTGGTTAGAGCGCGGTGCTCTTAACAAGATTGCCAGTTCGATCCCCACGTGGGCCACTGTGAACTACGCCCTCCACAACTTGATTGAAACAACTACTTGACTTGGAGATGATGGGTCCTGGAAAAACACACTTAAAATAAATAAAAGTTTAACAACAAAAAAAGATGTCTGCACATAATTCCTGATCAAGACATTTTAAATGATAATCTCTTCAATTCTTGATAGTCATCATGGGGTAAAAACTGTCTTGGTACAAGAAGTGATGATACAATGCAAGACCATCTTTTTCAGTTAATATTTTACATTAGACTTGGCTAAGAAATAGGTCATGCATATAGATATAAGGACAAAATCTGTGTGCCACTTGATTAATTTGCACACATTCCTAGAACCAGCAACCAGGTCAAGCAACAGAATAATACCAGCAAACAGAAGTCCCATTCATGCCTTCTCCCAGTAAATACTCTTCCCACCCTCCTAACAAAGTGATGACCATGCTGACTTCTGTAAGTGGAAGTTACATAGATATACTTGCACATGTTTTTTGGTGCACACATGCATGCATTTCTGCAGGGCCTGTGTCTGCGGGTAAAGTCACTGGATCATGAGGTTGGCTCTCATTCAGCTTCAGCAAACACAGCTGAAGTGGTTCCAGTGACACTCCCACCAGGAGTACAGAGCATTCCAGCTGTTCTGTGTCTTTGCCAACATGTGTTATTGTTGGTTAAAGCTATTATTTTTAAATAGTGATTCATAAATTTACACCAGTGAAAATTACATTGAAAGGATCTAACAGCTCTTTTCTTCCATTAACAATGGTAATGTTGACATTTTTTCTGACAGTGTGACTGGATTTGGAATTTGAAAGAACTCAGTCCCACCAAGTATTTTGAAGCAACTAAATTCTAATCCATATGTATGGTGAGAGCACTCATGCTGGGATGTCACCAAAAGGCCCACTCAGCTGCAAGCAAACAGATGTTTTCTAAATACGTGAAGGCAAGGATTCAGGGACAGTGCACCAGCAGCCAGCAGTAGAGAAAGGAGCTCTACTCCTCCCTCCAGGTAGTGAGTCTTACTGCTGGGGTTGGTGGGGGGTTGGAGCACTGCAGACTCACTGGCTGGGACACTGCATGCATTATCACCACATGCTGATTTGAGTGTAGTCATGCTACTAATTAATCATCTCAACCAGCAAGCCAAGGAGATAGCAGACATAGCATTGTCCCCATGTACAGAAGAGGAAAGTGAAGCCCCAAAATGAAAGGAATTGTCCCCAGGGTGAAATCAGAAGCCCTGCTTCCCACCTCTTTGTTGCAGCAGAGCTTTGCTCAGAGGTCAATTTCTGAAAACAATATCCTTAGGGAGGGCTGCAGGGCTCTCCTATCAAAGGGAGGAATGGAAGGCCCCGAAACAAACTTCTAAAGGGCCACATAAATGGGCATGTCTCTCAGAAGTCCATTCCAGTGAACATCCCCATGAGGCAAATGCTGTTATCTCAGAACATACTTAGAGTCCCTGTTGGTTTTTCTGTTCTCTTCTGTTTATCTCTCTCCTCTCCCATCTGTGTATCTCTTCATATCTCCCTTCCTCTCTTGCCTGTCTCTCTGCAACCATTTTTTAAGTAGCTAAAATATGGAATTGGAAGAATCCAGATATACACATTCTCCTTTTATCTACTGACTGAAGAGTTATGTTCTCTGTTTTAAAACGTTTAAACCAGGCAAATTTAATCTTTTATGTCTGTTGAAAACAAAACTAAAGACCAATCAAGTCATTCTGTAACTTGTGGCCTCTAGGCAGGTTACCTAACTTCTCTGTGCCTCAGTTTCCTTGCCTGGACAATGGGGACACTAACAACACTTATTTTACAGGGTTATTGTGAAGATGAAATGGGTTAATACACATAAACAGCTTTATATTTTTTACCTTCTTTTAACAGTTTTATTGAAATAATAACTAATGTACCATAAAATTTACCCTTTTACAGTAAACATTTCATGGTTTTTAGTAGATTCACAGAGTCATGCACCAACCACCTTGATCTAATTCAAAAACATTTTCAGCACCCCAAAAAGAAACTCATGAGCAGTTCCCATCTCCTAACCTCCCCCCTCTCCCCAGCCCCTGGCAACCATTGTTCTACTTTCCATCTCTATGGATTTGCCTATTCTGGACATTTTGTATAAATGAAATCATATAATACCTGGTCTTTTGTGACTAGCTTCTTTTACTTAGCATAATATTTTCAAGATATCAGGGTTCATCTATGTTGTAGCATGTATCAGAACTTCATTTCTTTTTTTTTTTTCTGAGTGTGTGTATACATGTATATAATTTTTTTCTTTTTGGTGCTTTTAAAAAACACCTAAAATTTCTTTTGTTTCCAGCTTTATTGAGGCACCATTTTTAAAAAGAAGACTGTATATATTTAAGGTGTACAACGTGATCATTTGATATACGTTGTGAAATGATGACTACGATCAGGCTAATTAACACACCCATCACTTCACATAGTTACGTTGTTTTGTGTGTGGTGAGAACACTTAAGATCTACTCTCTCAGCAAATTTCAAGTATACATGCAACATTTATTGTTAACTATAGTGTACAACATAGTGTACATTAGATCTTTAGAACTTATTCATCTTATAACTGAAATAGTCAACAGGTACATGTAAAGGTGCTCAACATCACTAATCATCAGGGAAATGCAAATCACAACTACAATGAGATATCATTTCATACTTGTTAGAATGGCTGTTATCAAAAAGATAAGTGGTAACAAGTGTTGGAGAGGATGTGGAGAAAGGGGAACCCTGCTGCACCGTTGGGAATGTAAATTGGTGCAGCCACTATGGAAAACAAAAGGAAATTCCTCAAAAAACTAAAAATAGAACTACCATATGATTCAGTAATCCCACTTCTGGGTATATATCCAAAGGAAATGAAATCAGGATCTCAAAAAGATATCTGTACTCCCATATTTACTGCAGTATTATTCATAATATCCAAGACATGGAAACAACCTAAGTGTCCATCAACAGTTGTGGTGTGCTCAACAAATACAGTGAACGTTTAAATTAAAAAAAAATGTATTACAATAAAAGACACATCGCCATTAATCCCTCTCAAAATATTCCCCCTCACTTCAAACTCGTTCTTGCCACTTTCTGAAGCAGTTCTGGAAAGTCCTCTTTTGTGAGTGTCTTTAGTTGCCCTATCGTGGTTGCCTCAATTTGTCCTGAATCAAATTGACTTTGGGAAAGAGTCAGAAGTTGCACAGTGCCAGATCCCGTAATAAGGTAGATGAGTACACACTGTAATGTTTTTATTTGACAGAAATTGCTGCACCAGAAATGATGTGCGACACGGAGCGTTGTCATGATGGAGGATAATTTAAGGCACACTTTAAAACACACCTTCTCTCAACCATAGTTCAGACCCGAATGACTACACTGAATAAGTTGAAACTTGTCACACACTGTTACTAAGGTTCGACCTGCCACTACTGTATTGAAGATCCCTCTCCCTTTCCTTTAGATGGCACTCACAGCAGCATTCACCGTACTTTGTGATCACAGTGGAAAGGCTCTGTGTCCCACATGGCTTCTGTTGTGGTAATTTCTGTCCAATAAAAACATTGTGGTGTGTCCTCATCCACCTTATTCACCACATCTTGGCACTTCTGGCTCTTCTCCAAAGTCAAAATGACCATGACAGGTAAATGTTTTGAATTGATTCAGGACATCGAGGCAGCCACGACAGTGCAACTAAAGACACAAAAGAGGACTTCCAGAATTGCTTCAGAAAGTGGCAAGAACAATGGGATATATATCCCAATGAAATATATTCAGCCACAAAAAGAGGGGGAATCCTGCCATTTGCAAGATGTATGAAACTGAAGGGCATTATGCTAGGTGAAATAAGCCAGATACAGAAAGACAAATACTTTTTACATGTGGAATCTAAAAAAGTCAAACTCATAGAAACAAAGTGGAATGGTGGTTGCCAGTGGCTGAGGGGTGGGAAAAATGGGGAGATGCTAGCCAAAGGATAAACAGCTTTAACATGTGTGTGGTACATGAATGTGTTAAGTATTTGCTAATATTATGAAGTAATTTCTCCCCATCCTTATGGGCGAGTGGGCCTCAATTTTAAGTCTTAGACCTTGTAGTAGAAACTCCGCTTGTAGTCATTTCTGTGATTATTTCAGGAGCAGATCTCACCTAGAGCCTCCAATGGCTAAGCTGGACTTTCCCATTTAGTCAGCATTAGAGATGGTTTACCACTGAGAGGAAGAGAGTGAGGAATTCAATACCAGCCAGCACCTGGTTCCTGAAGGAAAGTTGCTGGAAGGTTTTGACAGAGCGCTGGGTCTTGAATCTTCTCCTGTGTTGGGTGATACTGACTTTAGAGTAGTAGATCCACACTCACATTTAACTTTGGGGAACAAACAGTTCATTGCTGTCTTAGCTGTGACTGCTATACAAAAATACCCTTGACTGGGTGGATTAAACAACAGAAACTTATTTCTCACAGTTTTGGAGGTTAGAAAGGCTGAGAGCAGAGTGCCAGCATGGTCAGGTTCTAGTGAAGGCCCTCTTCGTGGTTTGCAGATGGCCACCTTTTTGCCTTGTCCTCACATGGTAGAGAGAGGAGCTCTAGTCTCTTTCTCTTATAAGAACACTATTCCCATAATGGTGACACTACCCTCATAATTTCATTTAAACTTACTTACTGTACCAAAGGGCCTACCTTCTAATACCATGCCAATGGGTTTATAATTTCAACATAATAATGGGGGAGGGGACACAAACATGCTTTCCATAACAGTTGCTACTTGTCAACTGTCTTTTTTATTGTGATTTGATACACCAGTCTGTCTTCCTTCCAAGCATTGATCTGCTTGAGGGATAGGATTGGGGATAGGGATACCCTGAATCCACTGCTCCTAGCACATTCAAATTTTGTTGAAAAAGAAGAGAAAATCAACAAGTCTGGACTTTCCTTTTTGAAAATGTATTCATTAGTAGAAACTCTTCAAGTTATCCCAGAAAACTGCTTTTGTTTAAACACTGCACACACTTAAAAATATACATAAACTAGATGAAAATTATTTTAATGGGAAAAAAGTTGGTTTCAATGTTTGATGGTATGCAGTCATTCTCTCACAACCCAGTAATTTATAAGACAATAATCACACAAAACATCCTGCTTGGGTTTATAAATATTTAAACAGATAACTCATGTTTTAAGTTGACATGGCTAACACAAAGGATTTTTTTTAAGTGAAATAACAAAACATTTCAAGAAGACAAGTTAAAAAATTAGTCATGATAGAATGAAAGACCACCTAACTCTCTGGGGTACATTTTAAGGACATGTAGCTCTATTGAAGGCCCACTGACTTGGAGGGAAAAAAATATCTGGAGTTTACTACAAGTAAAAAGCAGCATAATATGTTTGTTTCTTTTTCTTTAGAGAAATATGCAAATATACCCTGAATAAACAGCTTCTAACTCCAAGGTATGTTATAGCAGGAATCCCGTTTTCCAAGTCAATGGTGCATTTCTCCTGCTAATAAAAATGCTGTGGACAAAATGACATTTGAAAAAGGTATTAAATATTTTTAATTATTTAAATTTTTATTATGTTAAATTTCTTAAGAGCAATATCACATCATGCCATTTATGTTCGCATAACAGAGCCTGGAATAGCACAGCACTAACAGAGATGAACGTGGAAGAAGCCCTTGGGAGAGGCTAACCAAAACTGAGCCCAAATCAATTATCTTCCAGAGCTGTTTCCACAGGAAGTCTGTTCTCTGCGAATTCCAATGGGAAAGAGTAACTTGATAATACCTCTTCATTAAAAAGCCAAACGCCTTTCTGTGCCTTGGACAGTACCTTCCACTATTCTCGAATCACTCCTTCATCCTATCATTTATGTTCCTAGTGATGTGGGTGTAAAAGTGACCTCTTAAGGATTGATTACATGGGCAACAGGGTAATCAGTTCTCCTCATATCAGGTGGCAGGGAGGTGTGGCTGCCCAGTTAGAATGCTCTTTAGCTATATGGCTTTTTGATTTTAAGAAAAATCTGACATTGAGCAACACCCCACAGCGTCAAGGTAAAAGCAGGTGACCGCGTCTACATTTAACTAGCAAAACTCCATCTCCTGGTGGCACCTCCTCCGTCAAAAGTACAATGGGGGCTGTGTTTGGTGAAGCTGGTATTGAGCAAAGCATCTGAGTCAGCAAGGGACCCCACTAGGAATCCCTCTACACCAGCACTTCCACCCCAGGATGGCCCCAGTCGCTGAGGGAGAGGGATAAAATGAGGTGGCTCAAACATCCTTCCCCCCACACACACACCCCAGCAAGGTGCAGTGGCCACTTTTGGGCCAGGGCTCTTTAGAATTTGAATTGGGAGGATTTTAACCCCGCCGCCCGCAGGGTGGGGAGTGGATCCCTCTAGTCTTGGGCCTCGCTCGGTGCTCGGCTCTCGATTGCTCGGGCCTGGCAGCAGCTGGCGTCACTCGCGAAGACTGAGGCTCTGCGCTCGAGCTGTCGGGCCTGGCTTGCACAGGCAGCGACGCGCGTTAAGCTGTTGCCTTGGGGCCTCGCGCTAGTAGGAGGGGCTGACCGCGGTGGCCCGCGCGGGGATGTCGAGGACCTCGAAGGTAGTCCTGGGCCTCTCGGTGGTGCTGACGGTGGCCACCGTGGCCGGCGTGCATCTGAAGCAGCGGCAGGATCAGCAGGTCGGTGTCACGTGACCATCTCTTCCGGGGGGCCCAGTGGCGGCGGCCTTGGCCTCTCCGGTGTCCGCATGGTTCTCGTCTCCTGGTCCTCTGTCCTCTCAGTGGCGGCGCGGCCGGGCGCCTCCACGCTTTAGCTATTGCAGCCCGGCGGCCGCCGGCTCGGCCCTGGGTTCTGCAGCCCCAGCGGCCGCGTGCGCCCTCGAGACCCAGGCCAATCCGTCCTGGCCCGCGCCTGGGAGCCCGGCCCTCCGCGCTGAAGTTGCCTGGCTTCCGCGAACGCACGCCGGTGGGGTGGTCAACGGTTCCGTTTTCAAGTCACAGACAGCCTGCAGTGATAGAACCTTTCAGCCTCTCACTCGGGCCGCTAGAAAGTAGAAGAGGGGAACCGGCTTCCTTGGGGTGCATTCAGCAAGTTACCGGCCTCTCTTCGCTCCCCAGGCCCAAGACTGGGTCCTACTTTGTTTAAATGCTAGTAACATTTTATCCCATGATGAAGAAGGCATTCTTGCACCCGCCTTCGTGCCTTTGGCAAAGGTAATTTGGTGAGATGCTTGTATTTTTGTTTTTTAAGGAGCTATTTGCTATGGAAACTATTCTGGGAACGACAGCGATACTAGCCTCCAACTTTTGTTTTTTTGGTACTTTTATTTATGGAAATATCCGTGACTTACTGATCAGTGGACTGACCATCCATTCTGTGTCTTTCAGTTCATATTTTCTTACTCAAGTTGGCAAACGTTTAATGACTGATCACTGTGTGCCAGGCACCATACTAGGCACTTTGAGGAAACAAAGATAAGGAAGCACAGCGCTCCTGAGACTATAAATGATTCAAAACAGTGCAGATTGTTGTGTGTGAGAACGGGAACTAGGTCATTGGTGAACTCTTAGAGAATACCTTGGCGCAGTTGTTGGTTGAGCCAAGTTTGCCTAGGGTGAAAGTAATGAACTGGATGAATCAACGTTAAACTCATTTCTTGCATTGGACTCTGCTGTGTCTTCAATAGACAGAGATGAAGCGATGACTGGTCGTTGACCTTGGTATTCACAGTCCACGGAAATCAGAGGAGAGGAAGCCTGTGATGATACAGGAACGTTAGGGAGGAAGGCACAGGATGGCTAATAATGATAGGGCATGAAAGAGATTTGGGATTAAAGTATGGGTTCTAACTGGTTAGCTTTTGGAATAGAGGCAGGAGTCTTCCTCTTCTAAGAAGGAAAAGATGGTGATCCTAAGAAAATTTGAGATGGAGTAGAGGATGGTATGTTAGATGTAGCTCGGAGGTCCGTGACCAGGGATTTTCAGAGTGTCTGGTATGGCTGGGTTAGAGTTTGGTTCTGAACCCTAGCTACACATCTGATGTTCCTGGGAAGTTTTTACAATGCAACTGAGGCTGGGCCCTACTACACACCTTTTAGATCAGAATCTCTTGGGGATGGGAATCCATCTTAGGTGTTTCAAAAGCAAGCCATGGAATTCTAACATGCAGCCAGGGTTGAGAACCACAGTTAGAGAATGAAAGAACAGGAAGATTTAGATATCTGGAAGTTAGAGATGAAGAACAGATTGATTAGCATAACCTGTGTTTATCTTATATGCCGTCATTTATTTTGGGCTTAATTTCTGGCAGTGGGAAAGAGTTGGTTAAATGATTGACATAGTGGATGTGTCAGAAGTTTCAAGGAAGCAAGAAATAAAATAATAACTATTGTTATTGTTTCTTGACTGTTAACTGCATACCAGGCACTGTACTAAGCACTTCAAGAACATCATCTTTAATCCTCATAGGAACTCAGCAAAACAAGTGGTACTTACATGCGGAGTCAGAGTTAGAATTGGAATAGTGAAGAGGTCTTAGTGGTTAGTAAGGTTAGTAATGGAAGTCACAAGAAGGATGCGGGAGGCAATCAGCGTAGACATTGAAACTTGGAGAAAGATAGCAAATAATGGATGGAGAACAAGATCCTAAGCATGTACTAAAGTCTCTGAAAAGGCCGGGTAGAATCTCAGAGGTAGGTGTGGAATGATTCCAGTGGCCAATGTGGGGTTTGATGGGTGGGGTGGATATGTAGCTATGTCATGGTGTCAGGAGCACAGGACAGGAAGAACTGGGGAGGGAGGAATGGAGGAGCACCTCCATTTCTTGCCAAGGATGTAGGTATCAAGAAAGTTGGCTGTCAGTTGAGTTATCGGTCCCAGGACTTAAATTTCTCTACTTCCCTGTCATAGAGAATGAAGCTCTAGGCCTGGAGGAGGCCTAGCAAGTAGGTACTTGGTTACTTTTAGATAGACATAATAATTTAAAAAACACATCCAGGCCCTGGGCCCTAGCCCCATTAATTCTACCACACAAGGCTACTGTTAAAAGCTTATTAGAGCATTTTGTGACCTGTACACTATAAAATGTTAGTTATTAGTAATGACTGGATTAATGCTTTAAAGTCTCATTTTAGGTGTCAGGTCCATGTTTTGGAGTTTTCTACCTGTCCTTAGTGCTTATCAAAGTAACTACCATTGATGGGCCTTTAGTTTTTCCTCTGGTAGTGGCACTTTTTTTTTTTTTCCCTTCTCTCCCTTTATGTGATTGATTAGTAATTCTGTATAATTTTTACTTTTTATATACGAGAAGAAGCTGGGTTCTTTACTTTCTTGCATGCACCTTACAGCTTGTTCAAATTTTAGTAATCTTTTTTTCTTTGATGTTTATTCAGCTAGGATAATTGCTAACAGAAAAGTAGCTCACAGGCTTACTGTAGTAACTCCTTAAACTTTTAAAGAATCATACCAAACTCCTTGTAAAATTCAACATAGTAGTAGTTTTTTCTTTTTTAGTTGTTATTTTCAATCAAGTTTTCTATACTAAATGTTTATGAATTTCTTAAAATATGATAAGTAGTCATTTAAATGATGACACTACCAAATTAATTTGATGGTTTCTTTATTACATTTTCCATTTGTACGGAAAGTTAAAATAGTAATTGGGTATTTAGAATCTGAAAGTTTTAAGTGTATTTTGGTAACACTGTTATTTGGATTTGAATGGCACACGGATGGGAACCACCTGTTCAGGGTGTTACTGAAATCTGTTTCTTACCCTTTTAGAGGCTTCGTGACGGAGTGATCAGAGACATTGAGAGGCAAAATCGGAAAAAAGAAAACATTCGTCTTTTGGGAGAACAGATTATTTTGACTGAACAACTTGAAGCAGAAAGAGAGAAGACGTTATTGGCAAAGGATCTCAAAAAACATTGACTTGAAGTGAAATGTGGAATATTGATGGGACAGATAATGTTGAGTGTATATGCGTGTGAATATGTTGATGGAGAATAGCTTAGTGAGATCTTCAACTTGTTTTTGTCACTGTCCTTTTAAACTCGATCAAGTAAAAGGACAATGGGCCATATATTCTAAATTATTACTTTAAAAGTTCTTTGTATCTGAATAGAGAAATGGGCTGACACTTCTGAAGAGTCTCTTTCTGTTTGTGTAATCCTGATAGAAGCTGCTTTAAGCTTGGTGTCCAGAGTTTAGGATTGTTACAAAAAGCACTTCTGACCCTGTGAGAAAGAAGGGATGGATAGTAACATCCACTTGGGTAGTTTGATAAGTCGCCACGATGATGAAGCCACAAGAACATCTACCTCAGAAGGACTGGAGGAGGGTGAAGTGGAGGGGGAAACTCTGCTGCTTGTTGAATCCGAGGACCAGGCATCAGTGGACCTATCTCATGATCAGAGTGGGGATTCCCTTAACAGTGATGAGGGAGATGTGTCCTGGATGGAGGAGCAGCTGTCCTACTTCTGTGACAAGTGCCAAAAGTGGATACCTGCTAGTAAGGAGCTTCTCAATTCCTTTCATTTGTCAAGTCCTATGTGGTTTTTTTCCTAACTGAAAGACACATGAATGTAAACTAGACCTAAATAAAAAGATAATTATTTATTTTTAGTTTAGTTGATTAACTACAAATTTATATAAAACAGACACATTTGTACCAATAAAAATTACTATCAACCTCTATCACATTGTTAAATTTGAACATTCTTGATGGCAACCCAATAAAAATTAGAAAATTGGAAGTCCTGTGTTACTTAAAGAATTACCCAGAGTTTTGTAACAAGATCATGTTAAGAATTTGGGGCCAAATTTCTAGGCCCAGTGTAGAATTAAAGTTCGTGTTCATAAAAATTACTCTTAATATTTAACTGCATGGAAAACTGCTATTGTATGCTGAAGTAAGGTCAGAATTAGCAGATTAGAAGTGTTTTGTGCGCTTCTAGAACCATTTTTGTTTTCTACTTGTTGGTCTCTGATCTGCTGGCAAGAGATATATACACACATGCTTCCCTGATAACTTCAGTCTTTCAACTCAGTTATTTCAATTGCTAGCTTCCTGGTTCTCAAGGAAGGGTATGCTTTGTCAGTCATCATAAGTCTTACCAAAACAGGATTTTTCCATTAGGCAGATACCAGTAGAGACGTATATATTAGAGACTTTCTTTGTGTAATAGAATTTCTAACTAGGTCAGAGAAATATTTATATGTACATAATTGTGAAGTGGGTCATTTTCTGGCATGTGGAAATGGTTTTGTTAAGATTCAACTAGTCATATTAATAGTTACTACTAATAGATAACTTTTTCACAGAAAACAAACCTAGAATTTATTACATATTAGGTAGTTTTTGCTTTTGAGTTGTCTCTTTCTGCTTATTAATTCAGGGTCCTGCCTGAAAATGTCAGTGGCTTTCCCTTTGTCCTTACAGGGTATATTTTAAACTGATCTTTATGATTGGAAACCTGCTAACTTTAGCCTCTGTTAAATAGAACTTTGCAGTTAGGGTGAGCTCTTAATTCACAGACAAGCCTTTTTATCCCTAGACTTAGCACATGTTAATTTCCTCTCTGGACTATGCATCTCTATAGCCTCCATGTCACTCCCACCCCCACTGTACCCCAACCCATATACGCAAGTGCCTCTCTCTCCCCCTGGCCAATTCTAGGCATCCTGTAGAACCCACTTTTTCTAGCTCTCCTATCTTCCTAATATGGGTTGGGCACCCCTTTTATGTGCCTTAACATTGCCCTTGCCACACATCATGTTTCACCGCAATGGTTTTGTACCTTCCACAACATCAGCGTCACCTGGGGAACTTTAAAATGCAGAAACCCAGGTCCCACCTCAGCTTGATTCATTTCATGTGGGGTAGGCTGAGGCATATTAAAAACAGAAAACAACTCCCTGGGTGATTCCGGTGCGCAGTGAGGATGGAGAGCCACTGTGCCGTTGTGATTACATGTGTCCTTGTCTCCCTTACAGCATTTGTAAACTACCCAGAGCAGGCAGTATGGCTGTTCTGGGTGTTGTATGCCCAGTTTCTAGCCCAGTGCCTGACAGTGGGAGCTCAGATATTTTTTGAAAGGATGTGTGAAGAGACCTATAGGAGTCAAGAATGTTAACAGCTGGAAAATCCAGTGGGAGCAATAATACATGCTTTTCCCAGTATCTTGCTCCTAGAAGTTAGGGAATCACTGATCTTGGTGGGCATACACTAGATGTTGGAAGAATAAAAATCTTTCTTCTCTGCTCCCTTCCCTGCCCCCTTCCTGCTACGGGCTGGCTAAAAACAGGAAAAACAGCATGGGAAACTTGGAAAATTTGTAAACCTTTGGGTTACCAGTGCTCTAGATAAACTTATAATATGCCTTTTTTTTTTTCCTCCTAGGTCAGCTGAGGGAACAGCTCAGTTACCTTAAGGGTGATAATTTTTTTAGGTTTACTTGTTCCGATTGCTCAGAAGATGGTAAGGAGCAGTGTGAAAGGCTGAAACTAACATGGCAACAAGTGAGTAAAAAGCTCTTCTGTAGAATTCATAAGGTTGGTCACCCAAGGAATTTATTGGAATATCTAGAGAAAGAGGAACTTAAATTATGAGCTTTTGAGTTGTCTTGAGGGTCACTTTTTATTTCCCAATGAAAATTATATACAGAATATGTACTGAAAGGAGTTCTTGGTACTCGCTGCTAACTTAGTGAATTGGGTTTGAGATTCTTGAAAACTTCATACACACAATTTCATTTACATATAATAATGCCAAACTCAGATTTTTTTTTAATTAATTAATTTTTTTTTTTAATTAGTTTCAGGTGCACAAGACAAAGCAAAACTTAGACGTTTATCATTTATATCCCTCACACTGTGTGAACCCCCCTCCCCCCATCCACTATCCCTCTGTACGTTCCCAAAACCTCTCACCTTCCCCTTATCCCCATCCCCCCGCCCCTCTAGCAACCCTCTGTTTTTCCTCCATGTTTCCAAAACTGTTTCTGATTAGTTCATTCACTTATTCTTTTCTTTAGATTCCGCATATAAGTGAGATCATATGGTATTTGTCTTTCTCTTTCTTACTTATTTCACTTAACATAATGTTCTCTAGGCCAAACTCAGATTTTAATTGAGAATGAGATTTACATTTTTCTGGCAGCTATTTTTGGAATAAAAAAACTTTTTAAAAATGTGAAGATCGCCACATTAGAAATAGATTTGGAAGACATAATGTGGCTGATTGCAGAACCAACATAATCTAGCTTTTCTTCATTTGAACTCACATATTTGAATATTTTTTGTTTGATGAACACTTATGTCTGCTTTTAACCATCTTCAATACTAACACCTTAATCCAACCATATAGCCTATATAATAGCTTTTTACACTCTTTGGTTGTATTTTATTGATTTTTGTTTTTATATTGTCTATAGTAGGCACAATGTATATAGTCTTTAAGTTCTAAAAAGGAATGAGTTATACATACCCAATTTTATGTTTTATTCATTCAGCAAATATTGAGTGTCTATGATGAACCATACACTGTTTTAGGCTCAGAGACTACTGTGATGAACGAGACAGCTAAGACTCCTGCCCCAACCAGCTAATGTTCTGGGCATTTATTTTAGATAATAAGCAGACAAATAAATAATTACCCACAGCACTTTTTTGCTGTGAAGGCAATAAGCAGGGTAATAAGAAAGAGATTGTAGATTATACCATGTAAGTCACTTAAAGTGTTCCTGTAAGTTGTAGTTGCTTTAGCAGCCTTAGATTTATTTTAATTATCAGTCCTTTATTAGGACATCTAATGAAATCTGTCGGTGGTTAATGGAGGGAGACTTTTTGACTTGTCTGAAAAAAATAGAAGTAGAAAATGAAGGGAAGTTTGTATTGAGGATATAGTCTTATGAATATTGTAATTGTGGTATTTTTCTCAAAGTGTACATGGGGGCTGCATGTAGACAAGGTCAGATTAATATTAATAGATTATTCTGATGTGTGCACACTTAGGCAGATTTGCGTTTGGCCTACAAGTAGCTTCTCAAAAGTTACAAAACAGAAGAGGGACAAATATATATAATTAGTTATTTTCAAGAATATGAGTTTTGGGGCCGGCCGGGTGGCTCAGGCGGTTGGAGCTCCGTGCTCCTAACTGAAGGCTGCCGGTTCGATTCCCACATGGTCCAGTGGGCTCTCAACCACAAGGTTGCCAGTTCGATTTCCTGCAAGGGATGGTGGGCAGCGCCCCCTGCAACTAATGATTGAGCACGGCACCTTGGGCAGAGCTGCCACTGAGCTCCTCCATGGCTCAGTTGGTTGGAGCGCATCCTCTCAACCACAAGGTTGCTGGTTCGACTCCCGCAAGGGATGGTGGGCTGTGACCCCTACAACTAGCAACAGCAACTGGACTTGGAGCTGATCTGCGCCCTCCACAACTAAGACTGAAAGGACAATAACTTGAAGCTGAACAACACCCTCCACAACTAAGATTGAAAGGACAACAACTTGGAAAGAATCCTGGAAAAATACACACTGTTCCTCAATAAAGTCCTGTTCCCCTTCCTCAATTAAAAAAAAAAAAAAAAGGAACTTGAGTTTTCTGTGGAGGTTCTTTTTAAAAGAAAAACTGGCTTTTGATTGTATTGCTCAGAATATATAATATTGGTTCAAGTTGCACATTTAATTAGACTAACATCACTTGATAAAAGTATCTTTAAAAAAAAATTTTTTTTTTTTTAAATTGAGGAATACTGGGGAAGAGTGTGTTTTACCAGGATGCATCAGCTCCTAGTCAAGTTGTTGTCCTTCAGTCTAGTTGTGGAGGGCGCAGCTCAGCTCCAAGTCCAGTCGCCATTTTCAATCTTAGTTGCAAGCTGCGCAGCCCACCATTCCATGCAGGAATTGAAGCAGCAGCCTTGTTAAGAGCTTGCGCTCTAGCCAAATGAGCCATCCAGATGCCCCACCGGCAGCTCAGTGGGAGCTCATTGTCTTCCATCTAGTTGTGGAGGGCGTAGCTCACTGGCCCATGTGGGAATTGAACTGGCAACCCTGTTGTTAAGACCTGGCGCTCTAATCAACTGAGCCATCCAGCTGCCCCTGAAAGTTATTTTTTACTTCCAAAAGACACATTGGTGGTAGATAATACTGGTATGTTGAAGTGATAACTTAGATCAGACATATCTGGTTCTTGGCAAACTACTGACCACTGTTTCTAGTTCCATCTTAAAAAACCCAGTCTCTCATGGAAGAGCTGAAAGAGAATGAAATGCAAGAGAAACTTTTATCATGTGGTTAGGATAGTGTATATTTTACATTCTTGTCCTGGACAATCATTCTTAGTTTGCAAGTAAAGAAAGATACCATGATAACTCTTCAGTAGATACTTGTGAAGTGCCTACTGTCACTGTGCCAGCCCTGAGGTAGGCCCTAGGGATACACTGGTTCACAAGGCTGGCCTGTTACTGATGAGCTTGGTCTGATAGTGTGAGAGCAGAAAACTAAACTGGAATTCATTCTTTTAGATTACAAATTCTAGGAGAGGATTTATGTATTGAGTTTGTAGTTTCCTCAGTAAGTATTGTGATAATAGGTAAAGTTATGTTCAAGTAAATATGTGGATTTTAACTTTTAAAGTCATGAAATGTTTCAAACATAAATTCATAAAAAGTACCAGAAATAAATTGACACTTATATATCCACCACTGAGATTAACTGAATACATGTTTCTGAGGTACTCGAGGAGTCTGAGAGTGGGCAGAAGTTCATTCTTTCCTTAAAGTATTTCTTGAACAATAACTTTTTAAAATTGTGGTAATATATACACAACATAAAAGTTTACCATTTTAACCATTTTTAAACATACAATTCAGTGACGTGAAATATAGTCACATTGTTTGGCAACCATCGCCACGCCACCATCCATTTCCAGTACTTTCTTACTTTCCCAGACTGAAACTACATACCCATTAAACAATAACTCCCCCATGAACAATAACTTTAAAGGAAGATACTTGTTGACTGATGTAGACCTAATGCAAAAATAAGTGGAAGAATTTGAAAAATCTATTCACGGGTTAATTATTAGACCATTAGCAAGTTTTACAAGTTTTAGGATGGGGGAAATTGAAACTCAATTAGTGGAAGCATCAGAATTACTTGAGTCATAGGTCTTCCCATGGGACCATTGGAGAATTAGTGCTGTGGACCCAAATGTCAGAGGCATGAATTGCTCTTTACTAGATTTTCTACAGCTTCAAGATACTCCTTATGGAAATAATTATTTAAGGATTCTTTTCTTAGGTTCTCTGTCACCCTTTCAATTTCAATGACCCAAAATTAATCATTATTTTTATTAGGTTGAAAACATGGTTTTGAATAGCTTGTATTACATAAAATTACATAATTACAAAATTACATATAGATGCAAAGAGAAATGTGTGAAAGGACACTGAAAATGTTAAAAGTGATTATTTCTTAATGGTGGATTAAAGTGATTTTTACATCCTTCTTTGCTCTTTTCTCTATTATTGAAGTCTTCTACAATGAGCATGTGTTATTTATATTTCTGGAAAATACTTCCCCATTCGGGGCCATGATTCTGTTACCTATAAAATAACCAGGTTGGACTAGATGAGGAATTTTCACATGGAGCTCTGGGGAGTGTGTTGGAGCCATCTGAGAATGGGCTGAGCAGCCCTGCCTGCTGCTTTCATATAAAGAATGGTTTCCACAGCTGAAAATGTTTAAATGCCGAGTAGGTGATGTCTCACATAATTTTCAGTTCTGCAATTCTGAGAGTCATTTATTTCTGCCCTCTAAAGAGCTTAGAAAAATATATATACAGGGGCGATTTTCAAAATATTTAATAAAGGTTAGCACTGTCAGTCAGAAGATGCTGGCTGGAGTAGGCACCTGGAGGCCTCCTGATGGGCAATGTTTAACACTATTTAATGCTGCGTTGCGTAGGATGGATGGGGGTATTTTACTTAGGACAGTGGTTATTATAATCAGTTCAACCACACATCAGCCCTGCACATGTAACATGTAAAAAACAACTGCATATAATTAATTGCACTAGTGATATTGTTCGGAGAGCAAAAAGGAAAGTAAAATTCTATTCTGAGAGTATTCCAAGATACTATCCTTCCTTTTTCCCCTCCATTCCCCTGCTTTATACCCGGAACATAAAACAACAAATGTTTCCCCCTAAAGATCAGCACTCTTAATCATGCCTTTCTCCCAGCCCTTGTTTCGTTTGTGTTTCAGGTTGTCATGTTGGCAATGTACAACTTGTCTCTGGAAGGAAGTGGACGTCAAGGTTATTTCAGGTGGAAAGAGGATATCTGCGCTTTTATTGAGAAACATTGGACTTTTTTACTAGGGAATAGGTAAACGTGATTTTTACAAATCTTATACTTGAACAAAGATGTAAAGAGCAAAGTATATAAGATTTGAGATAGCCTAATGCAGCCCTCTAGGGAATTAGACCATGCATTTACTTGTGGCAAGTACAGAGAATTTTGTAATCCAGAAAATGTTACTTGTTTTAAGTTTAAAAACTTGTTTATGAAAAATCAGAGTGGAAATGTATATTATTAAAGGTTTCTATACTTCACTCATCTTCCAGAAAAGCTGTTAGCTTCTCCTGAGCATGAAGAGTTTTGTAAAATGTTAAAAGATAGTTTGATTAAATGATGCTGTTTAGTAAGTGGATGAGTAACTGTTTATTTTGAGGAGATAGCATTATTATGTCCTTTTAAAATCAGTGCCTTGTAGGAGATCAGAAGAAAAATAATGGCAGTTATCTGCTGCACTTATTTAAATTGCTTTTCATTAATAGAGCCTTATATTATTAGTATTTGTTTTTATTAACTGGGAGGGAGAAACTGTTTTATACTTTTGGGTATTACAGTGCTTAGCAAAATCTAGGTACATTGATATACATGGCTTATTCATTCATTCCTCTTTTCATGATAATGCTTTGATTTTGCTGCTGAGTGCACTCCTCCTTGGTGGCTGCTTTGGTCCATCAGACTTAGGGATGCCAGCGCACAGACATTGAGACCATATGTTTTAATTAAAGGCCCATGTGGATCTAATAAGATCTTTATTGCTATTTAGGGATTACTCAGTTTGCAACTGCATTGGTGAATTCTATTTGAGATTCTGATTGTTAATTGCCATCTGAAGTCCTCTGTGAGATTCATAAATCTTGCATATTGGGTGAGTGTAGACAAAAAGTCACAGCTCTGCTAATGTTGCTGAGAAATCAGGAAGGGCATTTGAAAGGAGGGGCAACCTTCTAAAGGCTTGCTGTGAGGAAAAAATAGAATAGATTCAGTACATTTTTACAAAAGGAATTATTTTTGTTCTTGAGTGTTTTGGTGGTACTAAGAAAAGAATTGACAGAGTAACTGGTTCCTTTTCTTAAGGAAAGGAAATCTGTTGTTTTAGTTTAATGATTTAGCACTATTTGTGGAACTTAATATGCCCCATTTATAAGGGACAAGAAAGGGAAAAAAACTGATAAAATTAGATCTTGGAATGTTTTCATGATCTTTCAGTGCTGTTCTGTTAAATGGATTGTCTTCTGGAAGAGATTAGATTTAAATTGCCTGTTTTTGAGGATATTGCCTATTTTAATAGAAGTTGTTCGTTTTCATTTCTTCATTTCTAGAGCCTGTTCTGAGAGGGATCAGCTAAAGCTTTTCTCTTTTTAATACTTCTACTGAAAGACATTAATTACTCTCCAGCTGTTATGTATGTAGTTTAATCATTAAATTAGTGCTTTTGGCCATATTAGTGTATCACATGGATTATCATTTACTTATTTAAATCAGGCACTTAAAAAAATACATTGACTTTAAAAAGAAACTTCACACCACCTTGGTAAGCGAAAAACTCATATCATTTGCCATAAATAGAATGAAACTATAAAGATAAAGGCACTAAAAATAAAACACTATTAAGTTGTAGCTGGATCCCATGAACTGTAAAGGCAATCTGAGGCCCTCTTTCTTGATCAAAAAGGGAGGCTACATGTGTTAGTGAGAATTTCAAGCCACAAACTTTATCCTTGATCTAACCAGAAGGAGTGAAAGAGAATTAAAAATTACTCTGTAATTCCTTGTCATTCATTTTCCAGCCTAGTGCTAACCTTCACGTTGGGAACTCTGCTTTAAACATCAGTGATTGGAAAGTCACCCGAAACCGCTCACCTGATGTGGTCACTGCACACTCAGATGTTTCTATGTGTGAATGTAGACAGAATCAATCCTGCACTCTAGAGAAGCAGACTGCGAGAGCATTTACAGTCAAACTTTTGTCATAGCTACTAAAGATTTTAATTCTGCTACCCATAGAACATACTTTAAATTCTTAACAATAATAACCATTTCTCATTTGCCATAGAAGCTAAGAGAATAGTATACTGTGTAATGAAGTTCTAAATTTGAATACATTTTTTTCAGATAGTTACAGGTTTTGCTTTATGCCTTTAATTTTTTTATTAAGGTTTAAATGTGTAAAGGATTAGTTAGGGCAAACCTAAATAACGTTATGCACCTCCTGTAGAAACAAAAAGTATACAAAGCATTATTAATTACTACAGTTTAATTGCCATTGTATATGTGATCATTCAGTTTGCTTTCAGAAGCCTAGCCTTGAATTCTTCCAGAAGGGATAACTTTGATTAGAGAAGAATACTTTATTTTTTTAATCCCTCCACCCCCACCCACCCCCCGCTTTCCTCTTCCCTCCGCCCCCCCATCTCTGAGTCAAGCCGCTGTTCTCAGTCTGGTTGTGGTGGACGCAGCTCACTGACCCATGTTGATATTATGAGCATTGTGCTCTACCCAGCTGAGCCAGTCCTCGCCGGCCACTGGCTGGCTGCTCACTGCAGCTCATGGCAACTCATGCCAGCTGCCACCCGTTCACGGCAGCACACGATAGCTTACGCCAGCCGCTCCCGGCAGCCCAGCTCCAGGTGGAGCCATTGTTCTCAATCTTAGCTGTAGGGGGCACAGCTCGCTGGCCCAAGTGGGAATCGAACTGACGACCTCGGCATTAGGAGCACGGCGCTCCAACCACGTGAGCCACCCAGCTGCCCAGAACACTTTATTACCATATTGGAATACTTTTTTATATTACCATATTTCTTTGATTTTAAGATGCACAATATTTCATATATTGACTTCTCTGACACCTGGATATATCTTACCTGTGATGCTGTGTCAAAATTTGAAAGTATTCTTATACTTAAAATCATGTATATTAAAGTCAGTAGATCCTATATTTGATGAACTATGATACAGCACATTCATAGTATTTAAAATTCCAAAAATTATATAATGAGGATTCTGGGAAGATGGGAGAATAGGCACCAGAAATCTGTCTCCCCACCTGGATAACAATTGCAGTTGCAGAATGTGCCTTATGTAAGTTCTTTGGATTTCTGGAGTCTGTTGAAGGCTTACAACTTCCAGCAGAAGGTTTGGACAGTAAATTGCTGTTAATTTCAGTCAATTTCAACTCTTAGCACTTTAGCTTCTGCCCATCCCACACCTTTCAGCCTGGGGTCAGGTAGCAATGCGCATGTTCTTAGAGCAGCTTGCACACAGCTTATGGGAACCAGGGTGGACAAAAAAGACCCTGTCCTTCAAATGTTAAGATCTGTTCTGATTGCTGCTTCTGATCACAGAGGTGCAGACAAAGAAGTGGGCAGCCATTTTTGTTGCATTTTCCCCATTTTTGCAGGCCCCTCTGGCTGAATCAACTTTAAGGGGATTTAACAGTCTGGCATCTTCCACTCCCCCCTTCATGTTTTTCTTTGTTCTCGTTTTTGGAGTCAGACAATGAAGACTGAAACATTGAGAAGCAGCTACATATACAGGGGAAATTACAAAGTCACCACACATGCTCAGGGGAAGGTGCAGGCTCAAAAATGATCTGAGACCTTAAGTTTATACAACTCAGGTTGATCTGTGGCACAAGGAGACAGCTTTCAATGATCAAAAAACTAAAACCAATAAACTCTAGAGAAGGAAGAGAATCTAATTTCCAGACTTACTACATTATTAAATTCAAATGTCCAATTTTCAACAAAGAAATAGCAAAGTATGGCCCATCCAAAGGAAAAAAAATTAACCAACAGAAATACCGTTCCTGAAAAAGACCTAATAGTGGATCTACTAGACAAAGACTTTAAAACAACTGTCTTAAAGATAGTAAAAGAACTAAAGGAAGATGTAGAGAAAGTCAAGAAAATGATGTATGAACAAAATAGAAATATTAATAAAGAGAAAACCTAAAAAGAAACCGAGAATAAATTCTGGAGCTGGAAACTACAATAACTGCAAAGAAGAATTCACCAGAGAGATTCAAAGGCAGATTTGAGCAGGCAGAAGAAAGATTCATTTAACTTAAGGCTAGAACAGTGGGAATTATCGGATCTGAGGAACAGAAAAAAGATCAAAGAGAACAAAGCCTAGGGGACTTGTGGGATACCACTTGCTGGACTAACACACACACTGAATGAGAAAGCAAGTGGAATGGCTTCCTCCTTGGTCGTATCCTTTGGGCAAGAGGAGGGGGCTTGGAAAGGTTAGAAAAAATTAAGAGTCAGCGAGAAGTACTCTTGGACCAAAATGTTGCTCCTGGAAGCTAATGTGTCATTTGTCCCATCTCAGATAGTGCCTGTGCCTTTTGGTTGGGGGGCGGGAGGGGTGAGGGGGGGAAGGGCAGGTTTCTAGTACATCTTTGTTCCTAAGAATGCTTTTTCTTTTGCCTCCCTAGAAATATTTTCCAACTGTTAGACCATCTTATTAAAGACTTTTTTTAGGATTTCTGGTAATTGACTTATGCTTTCAAGGTAGAAATGGGACAGTTGTCTTTAAAAGAATTTTCAACAGGAAACTGAACAATTGACATTTTACATCTCATTTAAAAATTTTGTTACATATACTCTTGTGTAGTTATTTTGAAATGATCACTTTTCTTTTTTGCCTGTTAGTTATTCCCCCAAGGTTCTACTCTGTTTGTGGAACTTACTATATAGTTTTATTCCCACTCAACTAGGTGATGGCCAATGGGCGCAGACTGAGATGCATCCGACACCTTGGGTAAAATGAACAATTTACCATGGGTAATCAGTCTCCTGTTTGCTTTCTTGAGAGCTATATTTAATTCACATATAAAATCAACTCAAGTTAATTAAAATTAGCTTGTAGAACTCTGTAATCATGATGATTGTGATGAGATATGTTTTATGAGCTTTGTTTGAATTATTTCATTTAATCTCCACAGCAACCTTGAGAGGTAAGTTCTATGATTCTGATTTTAAAGGTGAAGAGACTGAGGCAGCTAAAAAGGTGGTAGAGCCAGGATTTGAAGCCAGACAGACTTCAGAGCCTCCCTCTTGACTCTCATGCTCTGTTCCTTCAAAGATTGGAGGTTCCGTAGCATATCATGGGCTAGGAGTCCTAGAGTATACATAGAGTGTATTTTCTTTATAATGATAGAATTGAAAAGCCAATAATTTTTAAATTTTTGGACTCTCCAGGAAAAAGACTTCGACCTGGTGGAGCACAGTAGCAGGTTGCCTCAGCGTGGGAAGTCCTATGTACTTCCGTTCAGGTGCTCAAGAATTCGGAGAACCAGGATGGTGGAAACTTGTTCACAACAAGCCCCCGACAATGAAACCTGAAGGAGAGAAGTTGTCTGTCTCTACTTTGAAAGCAAAAGGTACTGTTGTGAGAACAGTACAAGAGGTGCTAGTGTGACCGAGTCCGAGCATGTGTGAGTTTAGGAGACAATGCTGCTTACCAGGCACGGCTTACCTGCCTCGAACGACTCTGCTTTGCAATTTTATTACTACACTTTTTGTATGCCGTAAATAAACATTATATAAAAAATATTTGATAATTTTCTAATCAGATCACCAGCTTTATAAATTTCCTTTGATAGCTGAAATGTTCTCTATTTTCAATCTGATTTTGTTTCTAAACTTTGTATTATGGGAAATTTTAAACATATGCAAATGTGAAGAGAGTAATATAATGAATCCCCATGTACCTTTCACCTCACTTCAGCACTTACCTGCTGGCAATCTCATTTTATGTAGACCCCGGGTACTTTCCCCCAACCTCCATTCATCCCCACCTTTGGATTATTTAGAAGCAAATCCTAGGCATCAACATTGCATTCTTAAATATTTTAGTATGTATCTCTAAGTGATAAGGACTCTTTCTTTTTTGTAGTCTAATTATAACGCCATTTTCACACTTAAAAAAATTAATAGCTCTTTAATGGTAACAACATATTGATCTGATTTTTTAATCCAAAAAGGTTTTAATGAGCTTTTAAATTTTTTAAAATATTGGGAAAAAAATAAAATAAGATCGAAGGGTATAATGTCTGGAAGTGGCTCCTCTGCACCCTCCTGTGCTTTCATTTTCACTCCCCAGAGTAACTGCTGTTGTCTCTTGTGAATGCATTTAGAAATCGTCTCTGCACATTTAAGCATTTTCTTTTTAAAACAACCGTAAATGGACTCATACTATAATACTTGTTCTCTACCCCCCACCACCACCGCTTACCAATATACCTTGAATATCCTTCCATAGTAGTACATGTAGATGTACCCTATTTTCTTTTGTTTCATTGCATTCCATCAAATGGCTATATGATAATTTATTAAACCCCTGTTGATGGGCATTTTGGTTTTTTCTACCTTTTGTTATTATTTAAACAATATTATAATTGTACAGGTGTGTATATGTGCAGCTTTTGAAAGATACATTCCTGGAAACAGGTTGCTGTATCAAAAGGCATATTTATTCAAAACTTTAATCAGTGTTGCCAAATTAACCTCCAGAAAGTTGTAATAAAATTTATGTCCTACTAAAAAGGCATCAAGATGTCCATTTCTCCATATGCTTGCTGAGCATTATCAAACTTTTAATGTTTACTGATTCCAGTAGATGAAAGATAGTATCTAATTGCTTAAATTTGTATTGTAATTTCTTGTTTCTTGTTAAGAGTTATCTAAGTCCTAGTTTAGGGCATTCATTGAACATTTCTCTATTTTGAACGTGGTAGTAGATTCACAATAATAAATTAGCAAGAGACACTAAAGTTGAATGGTTTTTTAAAAATTTAGATATTTATTTCTTTTCTAGCAGCTTCAAAACCAACGTTAGACCCCATCATTACTGTTGAGGGACTTAGAAAACGGGCAAGTCGCAATCCTGTGGAATCCGCCATGGAATTAAAAGAGAAAAGGTCTCGTACTCAGGAAGCGAAAGACATTAGAAGAGCCCAGAAGGAAGCAGCTGGCTTTCTTGACAGGAGCACTTCTTCGACCCCTGTAAAATTCATAAGCCGAGGCCGCAGGCCTGACGTGATTCTAGAAAAAGGAGAAGTAATTGACTTTTCATCCTTGAGCTCTTCTGATCGCACTCCTTTGACCAGCCCATCTCCTTCTCCATCTCTGGATTTCTCTGCCCCCGGGACCCCCGCCTCTCACTCAGCCACCCCCAGCTTGCTTTCAGAAGCAGATCTGATTCCAGATGTGATGCCACCACAAGCCTTGTTTCACGGTAAGACTTACCTTTCTTGGGTCTTTTATTTTATGTATGGCACATGATATAAAAGTGTATGTTTTCACCTGGGTGGTGTGCTCTGCATTTCTTCTTTCCTGTTTTATTCTCTGCACAGATGATGATGAGATGGAAGGCGATGGAGTCATAGACCCAGGGATGGAGTACGTTCCGCCCCCTGCTGGGTCAGCAGCTTCTGGGACAGTGGTCGGGGGCAGAAAGAAGGTCAGAGCACCTGAACAGATAAAGCAGGAGGTAGAGAGTGAGGAGGAAAAACCTGACAGGATGGACATTGACAGCGAAGACACAGATTCTAACACATCTTTGCAAACAAGGGCTCGAGAAAAGAGGAAGCCACAGCTGGAGAAGGACAGGAAACCTAAAGGGGCCAAGTATACTCCTGTGAGCATCTATGAGGAGAAGCTGCTCCTGAAGAGGCTAGAAGCTTGTCCCAGTGCTGTTGCCATGACACCAGAAGCTCGGAGACTGAAGCGTAAACTGATTGTCAGACAAGCAAAGAGGGATAGGGGATTACCACTTTTTGACTTGGATCAAGTTGTTAATGCTGCTCTTCTGTTAGTTGATGGGATATATGGAGCCAAAGAAGGAGTAGTTTCCCAGCTTCCTGTTGGCCAAGCCACGTACAGAACCACCTGTCAGGACTTCAGAATCCTTGACCGATACCAGGTGAGTTAGCACACACTCTCACACTCTGGGGGCAGGAGTGGAAGTGGGGCAGGCAGCACCACAGAGAGGACATAGTTGTGCTATGGCTTTTAAAATCATGATTGATTTGGGGAGATAGAAGAAAACAGCGAGAGAGAAAAATACCAAAATTGCTGGACTTTATTTTTTGAAATTGTTCAATGTGAATACCCCTTAATACATCTGGCTTTTTTCCCCTTTGGGCATTCAAGGCAGAACCTAGGCATTTTCATTGTGTCTCTTAGTCCCTGAGGGTAGCTGTACATGGTTTATATCACAGCTTTGATTGACAGTTGTGTTGAGGACGTAATGTACCAGACCCTGTGTTGAGCAGGATCTGAAGACATGTAAACATCTGAGTGGTTAGGAGACGGCATGGAGAAGAGCAGCCACGGGATCAGTGTGGTGTCTGAGGTGCTTGAGGTTATTCAGTGGAACCCAAGTCTAAGTGCGCTCCAGGAATGATGAGTTCCACTTGAGACTGCCAGAACACAGCAGGAATGAGAGGTCTTGTTTCCCTGTATCTTTGCTAGCACTTGCTCTTAACCAGCCTTCAGCTAGTTTAGCTGATGGCTATAAAGTGAAATCTTGTTTTTGATTTACGTTTCTTTGATTACAGGTGAGGTTAAACGCTTTTCATGTTTCCTAGTTGTTTCTCTGTGAATTGCCTATTTGGATTCTTTGCACATTTATCTTGTTTTTCTTTGGAAACTAGTGGGCTCTTGTCCTGATTGCCATTGTTCTGATATTATTCAGTCAGTGATGCACCATATCATTGTGCTCAGCATTTGGTGTGTAGGCCCTTTCAATTTGAAAATCTCCTTGAGTTCTAGATAGTCTTTTTAATTTCCTATCTTCTGTTTTTCTCTAGCCTGTCTTTTTAGAGCACTGCTATTATTTGGATATTGGACCTTCAAGACCACGGGTTAGCAACCTTTTTCTGTAAGGGGTCAGATAGTAAATAGTTTCTTCTTTGCAGGCCACACGGTCTCAACTATAGGTTGCAACTATTCAATGCTACTGTTGTAGTGTGAGAGTAGCACGGATAAGACATAATGAATGGACTTCGCTGTGCTCCAATAGAACTTTATTTACTAAGCCAGGCTGGATTTGGCATATGGGCTATAGTTTGCTGATGACCCCGACTCCAGATGGATCCCATTAATTTTCTTTTTTTTCCTATTTTTCCATCTTTCCTTTCCTGGGAAATAGTAACCTCCCTGTCTGCATCTTAGGAGGCATGCAAGAGGGGCCAGGAGCCGACCATTTAGCTGGTAAACTTCCACTGAGTTACCCTGTTTTCAGGACTGTACTTCCACTGTTGGCTGTGTCAGGTGCCCCTCTCTCCAGAATCTCTCTTTTGAGCCTCTCCAGGGAATCTAGTCTTCTACCATAGAAGGAGAGATCATTTCTGGATGTGTGCAGTGGGGGCTTTAACCTCTTAATTAGTCAACTTTGGCAGGACCTGGTGCCTCCAATTGCTGTACTTTCCTGAGACTCTAGTGTGTAAGTCACACTGCTGCTGGCCTGTCTTCACTGCTGCCTTAGGTTTTGGCTCTCTGGTCTGTCATTTGCCACTCATTCATATGCTTTCGTTGTTGTCATCTGTTCACCTGTTCTTTGTTCTTGTCTTTTTAATCTCTATGTTTTATTTTTTTAATTATGAAATGTGTCATACTCATAGAAGAACGCATAGAACATATGGGTATAGGATAGAGATTAATAAAATAAATGCCTGTGCTTCTAGCTCCTAGGTTAAGAAACAGCATTACAAACACCTGAGAAGTCCTTTGGTGCACTGTCTGCTCCCCCCAGAGGGAGCCATTCTCTGACTTTTAGTGTTAATCATTCCTCAGCTTTTTTAATGTCTATATTCCTCAACAATATACTTTTAGTTTTTTTAAAAAATGAAGTAGGAGGCACAAATCTAGCTGTGTAAGGAAATTGCCTCTTAGATGAAGGTTTCCAGGAGAAATTAAGCTAAACAGTCTTTGTGGGTCATTGTTGTAGATTGAATTGTGTCCCCCAAAAGGATATATTGAAGTCCTAACCCCTGGTACTCATGAATGTGACCTTATTTGGAAATAGGCCCCTTGCAGATATAATTAGTTAAGACGAGGTCATACTGGAATAGGGTGGGCCCTTAATGCAATATGGCCAGCGTTCTTGTAAGAAGAGAAGAGACATAGAGACAGACACACAGGGAGAATGTCATGTGATAACTGAGGTAGAGCGATGCTTCTGCAAGCCAAGGAAGACCAACGATTGTCGGTATCACCAGAAGCCAAGAGAAAGGCCTGGCACAGATTCTCCCCCAGAGCATTCAGAGAGAGGATGTCCCTGCTGACACCTTGCTTTCTGATGTCTAGCCTCCAGAACTGTGAGAGGGTATGTTTCTGTTGTTTTAAGTCACTTAGTTTGTGGAATGTTGATACAGCAGCCCCAGGAAACTGATACAGTCATGTTCTGGCTGTAGCTTCTATGAGCTGCTCCTGGAGAAGTCAGTGGTCAAGGTCATTAGGAAGTCCTGGGAGACATAAGGCCCACCACTGTCTGAGCATCAGGCAGGGCTGCAGCGTATACCAGGGAATGTGGTAGAAGTCTGAACCAGAGGAGTGGGGTTCTCTGTATTTCTTGCCTTTGGTCTGACTTTCTTCCCTCCAGCTTGTCAGAGGTCACAGCAGTTATTTATGGGGTGAATGTCCTCAGCCTATCCAGGGAACGAACATGGAGGGAGTACATTCTCAGTGCATGGTGAAACCAAGCGGGGCACAGATGAGATTCTGGGTTGCAACTTCTTAGAGTTAAAAGTCGGTCTGGTGGTGACAAGGACTTACGATGAAAGCCTCAGTATGTCTATCCCTTGAGTCACACTTGTCACTCTACTGGCTTCCCTTTGTGTGTGATACTCAATGGTTCCAGGGTCACCCCTCACTGGAGATTCATTTGCCCCTCCTCTGTGTTGAATCTCCTGTTTCTTGTGTCCCATCTTTACCTTTTTGTAGGTTTAGTCTCTGTTTTAGTAGAACACATCCTTAGTGGCTTCCTGAGGAAAGCTGCCTGGGAAGTAAAATTTGAGACCTTCCATGTCTGAAAGGGCCTTGAACTTAAGCCAGAATTCCAGATGGGCATTTGGTAGAGCTGAGAGCCAATTTAACAACAGTATTGGAAACAAGTAGACAATGGAGCAGTGCTTTCAGATTCTGAGGGAAAATGAAGTTGAACCTGAAATTTTATACACGGCCCCATTATCTAGGTGAGTCCTCTGCTGAAGAGCCCTAATGTTTCTTCCTTGAGGTCTTTCCTCTTGTCAGAGTCCCCATAAAGGAGTGTTTGTGTCTCAGAACCCTGGTTGCCACGTTGGGGAAGGATGGTCTTAGCCTTTAGCTTGTATGGTACTCACACCTCAGCCATGTGAGCTACCCTGTCCAGAGCCCTGGTTACACCTCCTCTAGAGATCAGACCTCCAGACTGATCCTGTGGGGAGGGCAGCCACTTGGCAGCAGGGAGCTGAGGTGGGTTCAGGGATTTTATTGCTGGGTGCACAGCTTTTACTTGTCTTAGTGAGCATGTGCCCCTAGGCTGTGAAATTCACAAGTGCTTCTCAGTTTGTCCTCCCCAGTTAGGGAGACAGGATGGCCAGAGGGAGCTGCAGTCGGGTATTCCCTTTCCACAGGTTGATTAGGCTTGATAAAACCCCAGTGTGCTCACTTTGGCAATACATGATACAAATATTGGAACGATACGGAGATTAGCATGACCCCTGTGCAAGGATGGTGTGCAAATTTGTGAAGCCTTCCATATTTTTAAGGCATTATGCTAAGTGAAATAAGTCAGAGAAAGACAAATACTGCATGATCTCACTTATATGTGGAACTGAAGAAAAAAAACCTTATAGAAAAAGAAATCAGACTTGTGGTTACCAGTGGCAGAGGGTGGCGGAGGGGGAATTGGAGGCAGGTGGTCGGTCAAAAAAGGTACAAACTTCCAGTTATAAGATAAATAAGTACTGGAGATGTAATTAATGTACAACATGATGACTATAGCTAACTGTCATGCAGGGTGTCATGCGGGGTCTCCGGTCCTGCTCCCCACATAACGCAGGACATGGTGAGGCCAAAAAGGAACACCCACAGAGTCATAGATAGGGGAGTCATACCACTATATTCTTGCTGGTGGCTGGGTTGGAGACACAGGAAGCAGGAGCCACATGATCCGCAATCTGCCGTCCGCTTCCCTGCCAACCAGCCTCACTTGCTAGCTGCAATCTGCCGTGCTAACTGCAATCTGCGCTTGCCAGCACCATCTTCTTGCTAGCCCAATTTTTGCTAGCGTAGCCACAGCAGTTATATTAGTGGCCAATGGCTCACTGGTTACAGCTGACAGCCAACTAGCCACAGTTGATGGCCATCCAATCACAGTTGATGGCCATTTACTATCTGAGCCAGCACCTTTCCACGTGAGGCCGAGAGCTTGGAAACTGCACTCTTGGCTCTGTCCCCACACTCCACCCCTACAGGGTCTTGCCTCACAATCTACGCGACAAGTGTCTTCCGCGAGGGGCCCTGTGCGAGGAGCCTGGAGGTGAATGCAATATCCTGGACATAGCCAGGGTTTCTCAGGGCACCACCAGTCCTTCTGGACACAGCCAGACTTCCTGGGATTCTTAGGGTATCACCAGTCTCTCCGGGCACAGCCAGGGTCTCTCAGGGCACTGCCACTCTCTCTGTGCTCAGCCAGACTTCCTGGACACAGCCCGGGCCTCTCAGGGCACTGCCACTCTCTCTGGGCACAGCCAGACTTCCTGGGTCTGAGCTCAACCAGACTTCCTGGACTCAGCCAGGGCACTCAGGGCACTCCCACTCTCTCTGGGCACAGCCAGGGTTCTCAGTGCACTGCTAGTCTTTCTCACATATTCTCCACGGCAGCTGGTCGAGACAGAAAAGCAAACATCCGCCAGTTCCACTACATGGTGGTACGTTCCCAAGCTAACAGTCAAACGGTCCATTAAATTAGGGATGGAGTCCATTCCCCATAGTCCACAGTCATTCGCCAGGGCAGTGCATTAGCCTCACAATGTGTGCCGTCTCCGCAGGGCTCCAATTCCTCCCCAACCTGGGGGTGAGGGCCTCAGAAAGCACTTCCCAACCCACAGGGCCACAATGACCTTTGCTTTCTCCGGTCTATGCTGGTTGGGGAACTGTCCACGTCTTCCCACCCCTCAACGGGGATCCAGCTCTCCGGCAGCTGCTCCTCCTAGTCTTCCTGAGACTGAGTGTTCATACACACAAACCGTTCCACCGCCCTCTGGAGAGCTTTGGCTAGCACCATATCCAGCTCACTGCGCCATGTGTCATTCAGGGTGTCATGCGGGGTCTCTGGTCCCACTCCCCACATGAGAACGCAGGACATGGTGAGGCCAAAAAGGAACACCCACAGAGCCACAGATAGGGGAGTCATACCACTATAGTCTCACTGGCAGCTGGGTTGGAGACACAGGAAACAGGAGCCACACGATCCGCAACCTGCCGTCCACTTCTCTCTGCCAACCAACGTCACTTGCTAGCTGCAATCTGCTGTGCTAACTGCAATCTGCACTTGCCAGCCACCATCTTCTTGCTAGCCCAATTTTTGCTAGTGTAGCCACAGCAGTTATATTAGTGGCCAGTGGCTCACTGGTTACAGCTGATGGCCAACTAGCCACAGCTGATGGCCATTTACTACCTGAGCCAGCACCTTTCCACGTGAGGCCGAGAGCCTGGAAACTGCACTCCTGGCTCTGTGCCCACACTAACACTGCTGTAAGATGTAAAGGAAAGTTGTTAACAAGAGTAAATCTTAAGAGTTCTCATCACCAGGAGAAAATTTTTTCTTTTCTTCTTATTGTAGATCTATATGAAAAGATGGATGTTAGCTGGACCTATTGTGGTAATCATTTCATAATAAATGTATATCAAACCATCATGCTGTATGCACATTAATCTTATGCAGCGATGTATGTCAGTTGTTTCTCAATAAAACCAGGGGAGAAATGTTTTTTTTTTTGGTTTTTTTTTGAGAAATGTTTTTAATAAACTACTTATTAAAAACCCAATAGGTTAGTCTCTGGCAAAATTGTTTCTCTTGAGGCAGGCCTTATTAAGAAAAACAGAATACACTGTGCTCTGTTGTATTTCAAAATGGGTACTTCCCCCTCCTCTTGCTGGAAGCATGAGGGGATTTTTCTTTGATCCTTACTGTGAAAACCTGGTAGAGCTCCTGGAAGTAAAACTCACAAAAATGTGTCATGTTCTGGACCTGCCCAGACCCCGAGATTTTTCTCCGATTTGTCTGCACTGAGCCTCCAGCGATTTGTCAATTGCAGTTTGGATTTTTCTACCTGGCATTTGTTCCCAGAGCTTTCTGTTCATGGATTTCTGCTCTGATAAGTTGTGATTCTCTGTATCTGCCTGTTCATCTTTCCAATTTTGGGGGCAGCAGTTTGCCCTATGACCTCAGTTCTCTGATGGATTGAAGAAGAGTTGTTGATCCTCAGTTTGCTCAACTTTTTACTTGTTGTTAGGATACAGTAGTGACTTCCAATCTCCTTATGTGCTGGACTGGAAACGAGAAGTCCTCTTATATGCTTCTTTAATCTGGGAAATTCTTCATCATTGCTTCTTTAAATATATTCCCCTTTTATTTCTTTCCTCTCCTTCTACACTCCTAATACAGATATTGACACTACCGGATTTCCCTGAAAATAAGACCTAACCAGAAAATAAGCCCTAACATTTTTCAGGGTGCTTATAATATAAGCTCCACCCCAAAAATAAGTCCCAGTTAAGATCATCAGCCAGACGGATGCGTTTAGTATATCCGTTGCAACACACGATAAACATGTTGAATTACAACATAATATTACTATATAATTAAATAATGTTATTGACATTAATACTTAAAATAAATGATAATATAAATTATAATAAAGTATTTGTAAATACCGAAGGTAAATGACGAGAGGTAAATGCCTATGTAAACAGATGAACTCGAATTTATTGCTGAATGACCAATTGGAGCACAGACATAACACATGAATAATATGTGCACTTGATAACGAACGGACGTGGTTGTGTCTAACATGAATTTTCATAATTCAATACGTCGTGTGTTGTAATGGGTATAGTTAGTGCACTCGAGTGAAATAAACGTTTTCTGAATTTTGGTGCCTGCAATTTTTCGTCACTTTTGTGTGGACCGTCATTCTTACCTGTCATCATTTTTGTTGCTACTCCTGCCTCGTAAGTCTTCAATTAATACTTGATTTAATGGTACGTTAAAAAGGATTAATATTTCGACCCCCAGACAAGATGAGTGCAAAAAGAAAGAGCTATTCCATCGAGTACAAGAAAGAAATCGTGGAGGACTCCCAGGGCAACAGTCGCTTTTTGCAAAGAGAAGTTGGATCTCCGAATGGTCCAAAAATGGCGAGCAGAGCATGATAACCTCAGTCAACAAGTGGATGAGGGAAATGCTAAGAAGCGCAAGTGTGGGTCAGGTCAGCAACCATTATTTCCTGAGCTGGAAAACATCATCTGTGAATGGATTGCTGACAGGAGAGCAAAGACCTTGGTTGTGCGCAGGGCTGATATTCAAGCATTTGCCCTTGCAATGGCACCACAGTTAGAAATATCCCCAGAAGAATTCAAAGCATCACAACACTGGCTGGATGGCTTCCTTCAGCAATATGAACTGTCTCTAAGATCAACAACACTGTTCAAGCTGGAAGATACTGAAGTTATTAAATGTGCACTTGTATTCAAGTCCTTTGTTGATGGCATCGACCTTTCTAAACGCCCACTCTCCAACTTGATTGCTATGGATGAAACTGCAGTGTTTATGGGCCAAGGATCTCAAACAACAATTGATCAGAGGGGCGCCTCGTCAATCTACATTCCCTCCACTGGTTACAAAAGTGCACGTGTTACCTGTATTTTGGCCATTCGTCTGGATGGAAAGAAAGCCCCACCTCTAATCATCACTAAGGGCAAGAAAGATAAGGTTGAACGTGTTTCAGGCATTTATGTTCTTGAAACCAAAAAAGCCTGGTGCACACAAGCAGTTATAAGGAGGTGGGTCAATTTAATGCTGCCACTTGTTTTGCGAGGTGGCCAAAGAGGTCTGCTAGTCTGGGATTCAGCCAGTGCTCACCGCACTAAAGACATGAAGAACTTCCTTGCAGAGAGAAGACTAGATCAAGTAATGATTCCTTCAGGAATGACTGCCTATCTCCAGACTCTTGATATTGCAATAAATAAGCCATTCAAGGACCATTTGTGCATAGAAATCAATGACTACACTGACAATAGAATGGAGAGAAATCAGCGTGGAAATTTTGTGAAGCTAGCCTGCAAGAGGTCGTGACTTGGGTGAAGAATTCCTGGGATAAAATCACTGACAGCTGTGCTGCCAATGCATTACGAGCAGGCTACATGGACAAGAAAAAATAAGACATCACCCGAAAATAAGCCCTAATGTGTCTTGGAGCAAAAATTAATATAAGACCTGGTCTTATTTTCAGGGAAATATGATATTACTTATTTTCTTTATCTCTTCCTTTGCCTTTTTGAAGAGATCCTCAACCTTCCCTCACATCAGTTACTGAGTGCTTTATTTCAGTGATCATGTATTTACTATCTGATAATGAATAAGAAATGCTTCATAACTTCTCTATTGTTTCCAGTCTTTATTACCTTGGAGCCTATTTATTATGCTTTTTAAAAATAGCTTTATTGAGATACAATTCATATACCATACAATTCACCCATTTAAAGTGTGTAATTCAGTGGTTTCTAATATATTCATGGAGTTGTGTAACTGTAGTCATAATTAATTTTAGAACATTGTCATTACCCTAAAAAGAAACCCTGAACTCTAGCTGTTACTGCCCAGCCTCCCTTCTCCCCCCTTCCCCCCCACACACAGCAAGCCCCCATTAATCTTTCTGTCTCTATAGATTTACCTTTTCTGGACATTTCAGATAAATAGAATCATATAATATGTGGTATTTTCTGACTGCTTTCCTTCATTAGCATAATGTTTTCAAGATTCATCCATGTTGTAGCATATGTTAGTACCTCATTCCTTTTTATGGTTAAATAGTATCCCATGGTATCGATATATCACATTTTGTTCATCCATTCATCAGTTGATGCACACTGGGCTGTTTGCACTTTTTGGCTGTTGTGAATAATGCTTCTGTGAACATTTGTGTACAAGTTTTTATGTGGACATGTTTTCATTTTGTTACTGGCACAGGGGTCCTTGCCCCTCTCAGCATAGAAATTAAGAGAGTGGGCAAAACAGTTTTGTAGAGAGAATGCTTTATTAAAGTGAAAGCATGATGCAGAAAGGGAGCACACTCTGGATGAGAATGGATGTGGCTCCCCGAGGTTTACACATACAGTATTTTCATAGGCTCTTAGGGTTAGGGGCCATCCAAAGTATGTTGAGGTGGGTCCTTCCCTGCACTTGCACAGTATAACTACACGCTACTTCATATGTCACATGTCTCACTAACATCTTAAATCTCCACCTAGCAGTGTGTTTTTTACTATGAAAGGTTAACTTCGGACAGCTCTTTTAACTAATACGCAGGCATCACTTTAGGGACTTTCCTGGACCCACTTATTTCTGTTCTGCAATTATCCGCTCATTGTTTCTTACTGGCCGAGAGATGTGACTCAAGATTGTTTTCCCTAGCTGCAGGCTCCTGCTATGTGACTACTAACCACAGTTTCTCTTAGGTATGTACCTAGGAGTGGAATTGCCCAGTTAAATGGTAACATTCTTTTTAACTTTTTGAAGAACTGCCAGGCTGTTTTCCAAAATGGCTGCGCTATCTTACATTACCACCAGTGCTGTATGAAGATTCTGATTTCTCCACACATCCTTACCAATGCTTGTTATTTTGACTGTAGCCATCTGTCGTGCAGGGGACCCGGTGGGGTCTCTGGTCCCGCTCCCCACACAAGAACGCAGGATATGGTGAGGCCAAAAAGGAACACCCACGGAGCCATAGGTAGGGGAGTCATACCACTATATTCTCTCTGGCGGCACTATACTCTCACTGGAGGCTGGATCCACACTGTCCGCAAACCGCCATCCGCGCTTGCCAGCCCAGCCGCCATCTTCTTGCTAGGCCACACTTTCTCTCTTCTCTGCTAGCGTAGCCACAGCAGTTATATTGTGGCCAATGGCTCACTGGTTACAGCTGACGGCCAACTAGCCACAGCTGATGGCCATGCAATCACAGTTGGCCATTTACTACCTGAGCCAACACCTTTCTATGTGAGGCCGAGAGCCTGGAAACTGCTTTCTGGGGCTCCGCCCCCCACACCATCTTAGTGGGTATCAAGTGTTATCTCATTGTAGTGTTGATTTGCATTTCCCTGATGACTACTTATTGTGCTTTTAAAATAATTTTGTCTGTCTGGTAAATTACTCCTGCCTTTTCCAGTACAGTTTGTTTACTTTGCTATCTTTTTTGTTTTAACAACTTATTTACTTCTTGGTTTTATTCCTTGTGAATGCATTTTACCTTAGTAGTACCAGCTGCCTTTGCTGGCTGTATACACCTGGACGGAGGGGCAATAGCTTGCTTCCTAGCTTGTCACCCTCTTGGCAACTTTTGTAAAATGGGAGGCTCTGGGCTCCACCACTTCCCATTTTTCACCTTTTCCACATTTAGGGAACCTCCCCTCAGGGAACCTCCCAGGACATCTGGCCCCTGTGTTCCTTTTATCTCCCTATGCTGTTATTGCTGTGGGGTTATGGAATGCTCAAGGGCTGTCCTGAGGGTCTGTACCCTACATCTCAGGAATGCTCCAGCGCTGTTCTAATATCACCCCCCGCTAGGTAGCGCTTGCTGGCAAAGTGGTTTGGCAGAGATCCATCCAGAGCAGAGGAAGTGGCCTAAACAGGAAGCTCCCTCATCCCCATTGTGGTGCAGATCCTTTCTCTGCTCAAGGCTGCCCTTTGCCACCTTACCTGTACCCAGCCACCTTTGATCTCCCTTATGGTTTCTCACAACCTTTGTGTTCTGTCTTCCCTCTCACTTTTTGGCATCTCCCAGATTGGGTTTGGGGAAGGGACCCAGCAGCCCACCTACCTCTCCATTTGACCCAGAAGAAGCTCATTTAACATTTTCCAAACTTACTTGACTTTGGGGTGCTTTTTTCTCCACCATTTTGTTATTCAACTAACGTAAGTACTTCATATGTGTCAAGCACTATTCTACCTGGCGATACTGCAGTGAATGAAGACAGATAATGTCCCCCACCCTTAATGTAACTGCCATCTGTGAGCACGGAGATGACAGTACTAACTCCCTAAACAAGCAGGATCACCTCCGACAGGTTGAATGCTGTGGGGCAGTGGGGCAGAGCGCAGTGGCACCACTTTGGATGGGGTAGTTAAGGACAGACTTTCTGTGGAGGTTACACGTGAACCAAGTCCTGATCCACAAGGAAGAGCCAGGCTGAGGAAGGTTCTGGGCAGAAGGCCCCAGCCCAGGACCTAAGGCGGGAGTTAGTTTGGTGTATGAGGCTGGAACATAGTGATGACTGAGGAAGGGGATGGTGGGAGATGAGGCTACAGAGGGGCCAGATCCTGTGGGTCATGGACAAAGTTTGAATTGTATTATGAACATACAGTGGGAAGCCATGTAGGAGTTTCCATTATGGGAGGTGAATTTATTGGTTTTTAAAGGAGGAATCTGGTTTGTGTGGGGAAAGGATGATAATGGGGTGAGACTGGCAGGTAGCAGGGAGACTGATAGGAGGCAGTGATCTAGACAGAAGTTGAGGGTGGTTTAGATTTGGGAGAAAGCAGTGGCGATGGAAAGAAGTTGGGGTAGTATAAAACATCTATAACGTTCTCCAGGACTCATCTTGACACATTAACCAGGTAATATTTCATAGTCTAGTGTTTCAGATATCTATTGCTGTATTACAAACCATCCCAAAACTTAGTGGCTTAACACAATGACTAGTTAATATTTCTTCTGATTCTGTGGGTTGACTGGACTCAATGGGTGGTTCTTCTGTGGCTGCATTCAGCTGGGAGCAGGGTCAGGACTGGAATGAACACGATGGCCTCTCTTCCTCCAGAGCCTGTCTCCATGTGGCCTCTAGTCATTCAGTGGTCCAGCCTGGACACAAGGAGCTGGACTCAAGGAGGGAAAAAGTGGAAGCTGTCAGTCTTCTTAAGGCGTGGGCTCAGAAGTCCCAGAATGTTACGTCTGCCAATTCTGACTGATCAAAGCCTGTCACAGGCCCACCTAGATTCAAGGGAAGGGGAAATTGACTCTGCCTTTTGATATGAGGAACCACATGTACCAGAGGCAGGGGAAGAAATATTGGGGCCATATTTGAAACTATATACCACAGCTTTCAATTTCACTTTGAAACTTAAAGTCCTGGTAGAATTTCAAAGTTGGCCTTTGAAAGTTTTGGTGTCCAGTTTGGGACAATAATAGAGAACAAATTATAAAAGAAGGAATTCTTGCTCTTCTTCCAACAAAGTTATTTTCTAGGCTAAGAGCAAACTGATTCTACAAAAACAACTCAAGTTTCTAAACTTTATCCAACACTTGGCAAACTACTTTATAAATGTGCCTTTTACTCTTCCATCACATGTTCTCTTACTACATGACTGAGGGCTCTGGAGCAACACTCAGTGAAGAACAGACATCTCCACTTGGTTCCCAGTGCGAAACCCACCAGTTCAGTTAGGACACCTGCCTAAGGTGCAAAGACCACATCCTCATTGGACCTCTGGTGGAACCTCTCTACTATTGTGATTTCTTTTAGAATGTAATTTACATCAGGCCTACTTTTGTCAAACTTAACTCATTGCAGTGGAGACATATTATAATAAACCCATATACAGGTACAGCAAAAATTGGCCCTCATGGCTGGTTGAATAACGAACTATTCATAAAACATGACCCATGTGTATGTTACCTACACGTCACGAATGCTGTTTAATATTTGATGAACAAACTGACAGTGTAATATAGACAAAATGAAACCTAGAGAAGCTGTAAATTCAGTGCTCAATAATGCATTGCAGTCACTTAAATAACTTTACAATTTTTTGAGTTATTTTGATTTTAAACTATTGCGACCAGGATTAGTTTTGCATATCAAATTTTTTGTAAAAGTACCTATGAATTTTTTGTTGAAACTCGAGTTATTCAAACATACAATGTAAAAATACCTACTTTGTGACATAAAAATGCCTTAAGTACTAATTCTCTGTGGCATTAAACCAATCAATCCTTTGAGCAAGTTTATTTTTAAATAACCAGTGTTTCCTTCTCATAGACTGCCTTGCCATCCAGGAAAGGATTTCGGCACCAAAGCACCAAGTTTTTGTATCGTTTGGTGGGATCAGAAGATTTGGCTGTGGACCAGAGTATTGTCAGCCCTTACACGTCCCGGATCTTGAAACCGTACATCAGGTATGTGGAGAAAGGCTGTGAGGCCGAGCGTGTCATGAGAAGTAATGTTTGTGGTTTCTGCCCCCGCCCTCTGTGGGTGTGAACAAGTACCAAATCCCGCGAGCAAGGCATCTGTGTCCAGCCTCAGCTGTGACTTGTTTCAACTGTACTTTTTTGCAGAAAGGATAGTCCTTTGATGCAAACATAAAAAGCAAGGATAAATTAACTCTGTTAGATTTCATTATGATGATCATACTCATTGTTTTGTTTTAAATTTTTTTTTTTTAATTTATTTTTTAAATTTATTGGGGTGACAGTTGTTAGTAAAATTACATAGATTTCAGGTGTACAATTCTGTATTACATCATCTATGAATCCCATTGTGTGTTCACCACCCAGAATCAGTTCTCCTTCCTTCACCATATATTTGATCCCCCTTACCCTCACCTCCCACCCCCCATCCCCCTTACCCTCTGGTAACCACTAAACTATTGTCTGTGTCTATGAGTTTTTGTTTCTCATTTGTTTGTCTTGTTCTTTTGTTGTTTTTGGTTTATATACCACATATCAGTGAAATCACATGGTTCTCTGCTTTTTCTGTCTGACTTATTTCGCTCAGTGTTACTCTCTCAAGATCCATCCATGTTGTCACAAATGTTCCTATATCATCTTTTCTTAACCGCCGAATAGTATTCCATTGTGTATATATACCACAATTTCTTTATCCATTCATCTATCGAAGGACATTTTGGTTGTTTCCATGTCTTGGCCATCGTAAACAAAGCTGCAATGAACATTGGAGCTAACGTGTCTTTATGTATAAATGTTTTCAGATTTTTTGGGTAGATACCCAGGAGAGGGATTGCTGGGTCATATGGTAATTCTATTTGTAATTTTTTGAGGAACCTCCACACTGCCTTCCATAACGGCTGCACCAGTCTGCATTCCCACCAACAGTGTATGAGGGTTCTTTTTTCTCCACAGCCTCTCCAACACTTGTTACTATTTGTCTCGTTGATGATAGCCATTCTGACTGGGGTGAAGTGATATCTCATTGTGGTTTTTATTTGCATTTCTCTGATGATTAGTGATGTTGAGCATTTTTTCATATGTCTATTTGCCATTTGTATGTCCTCTTTGGAGAAATGTTTCTCCAGGTCCTCTGCCTATTTTTCAATTGGGTTGTTCGTTTTTTTGCTGTTGAGTTGCATGAGTTCCTTGTATATTTTGGATATTAGCCCTTTATCGGAGGCACTGTTTGGAAAAATCTTCTGCCGTTCAGTTGGTTGCCTCTTTATTTTGTTGATGGTTTCTTTTGCTGTGCAGAAGCTTTTAAGTTTCATATAGTCCCATTCGTTTATTTTAGCTTTCACTTCTATTTCCTTTGGAGTCAAATTCATAAAATGCTCTTTGAACCCAAGGTCCATAAGTTTAGTACCTAGGTTTTCTTCTATGCAGTTGATTGTGTCAGGTCTTATGCTTAAGTCTTTGATCCATTTTGAATTAATTTTGGTACATGGTGACAAATAGCAGTCCAGTTTCATTCTTTTGCACGTGGCTATCCAATTCTCCCAGCACCATTTATTGAAGAGGCTGTCTTTTCCTCCATTGTATGTTTTAGCTTCTTTGTCAAAAATTATCTGTCCATATTTATGTGGTTTTATTTCTGGGTTCTCAATTCTATTCCATTGGTCTATGTGTCTGTTTTTCTGCCAATACCATGCTGTTTTGATTATTGTAGCCCTGTAGTAAAAGCCAAAGTCAGGGAGTGTGATACCTCCATTATTGTTTTTTCTTAAGATTGCTTTGGCTATTCGGGGTCTTTTGTGGTTACAAAAAAATCTGATGATGTTTTGTCCTATTTCTTTAAAAAATGCCATTGTGATTTTGATGGGAATTGCATTGAATCTGTATATTTCTTTGGGTAATATAGCCATTTTAACTATGTTGATTCTTCCAATCCATGAGCACGGAATGTTTTTCCATTTCTTTGTGTCTTCTTCAATTTCTTTTAAAAATGTCTTGAAGTTTTCAGCATATAGGTCTTTCACATCCTTGGTTAAGTTTATTCCTAGGTATTTTATTCTTTTTGCTGCAATTGCAAAAGGAATTTTTTTTTTATTTCTTTTTCTGAGATTTCATTGTTAGTATATAGGAAAGCAGTGGACTTTTGTACGTTGATTTTGTAGCCAGCAACTTTACTGTATTCGTTGATTGTTTCTAATAGCTTTTTGGTGGAGTCTTTAGGGTTTTCTATATATAGCATCATGTCATCTGCAAAGAGTGATAATTTAACTTCTTCATTCGCAATTTGGATGCCTTTTATTTCTTTCTCTTGCCTGATTGCTCTGGCAAGGACTTCCAACACTATGTTGAAAAGCAGAGGTGTTAGGGGACAGCCCTGTTGTGTTCCTGAACATAGAGCAAAGGGCTTCAGCTTTTCACCATTAATTTTGAGATTAGTAGAGGGCTTGTCATATATGGCCTTTATTATGTTAAGGTATTTTCCTTCTATACCTATTTTATTAAGTGTTTTAATCATAAATGGATGTTGTATCTTGTCAAATGCTTTTTCTGCATCAATTGATATAATCATATGATTTTTGTCCTTTATTTTGTTTACATGCTGTATCACATTGATGGATTTGCAGATGTTGAACCATCCTTGTGCCCTGGGGATGAACCCCACTTGGTAGTGATGAATAATCTTTTTAATGCATTGTTGTATTCGATTTGCTAGAATTTTATTTAGGATTTTTGCATCTGTATTCATCAGAGATATTGGTCTGTAGTTTTCTTTTTTTGTGCTGTCCTTACCAGGTTTTGGTATCAGGGTAATGTTGGCCTCATAAAATGAGTTAGGGAGTACTGTCTCTTCTTCAGTTTTTTGGAAGAGTTTGTGCAGGATTGGTATTAGATCCTCTTTGAAGGTTTGGTAGAATTCACTAGTGAAGCCATCTGGTCCCGGACTTTTGCTTTTGGGAAGGTTTTGGATGACTGATTCAATTTCGTTACTGGTGATCGGTCTGTTTAGATTTTCCAGTTCTTCATGGTTCAGCCTTGGAAGGCTATATGTTTCTAAGAACTTGTCCATTTCTTCTAGGTTATTGAATTTGGTGGCATATAGTCCTTCATAGTATTCTTGGATGATCCTTTGTATTTCTGTGGTGTTCGTGATAACTTCCCCTTTTTCGTTTCTGATTTTGTTAATTAGTGTCTTCTCTCTTTTTATCTTAGTGAGTCTAGCCAAGGGTTTGTCAATTTTGTTAATCTTTTCAAAGAACCAGCTCTTTGTCACATTAATTTTTTCTATTGTCTTTTTGTTCTCTATTTCATTTAGTTCTGCTCTGATTTTGTTATTTCCTTTCTTCTGCTGACCTTGGGTTTCACTTGTTCTTCTTTTTCTAGTTCTTTAAGGTGTAACATGAGGTTATTTATTTGGGATTTTTCTTGTTTCTTGAGATAGGCCTGTAATGATATAAATTTCCCTCTTAAAACTGCTTTCACTGCATCCCCAAAATTTTGGTAGGATGTATTTTCATTGTCATTTGTTTCTATGTATCTTTTGATCTCTCCTCTAATTTCTTCTTTGACCCAGTCCTTCTTTAAAAGTATGTTGTTTAATCTCCATGTATTTGTGTTTTTCCTGCTTTCTTTTTGCAGTTGATATCCAATTTCAAAGCCTTGTGATCAGAGAATATGCTTGGTATGATTTCAATCTTCTTAAATTTGCTGAGACTGATTTTATGTCCCAATATATGGTCTATCCTTGAGAATGTTCCATGTACACTAGAAAAGAATGTATAGTCTGATGTTTTAGGATGAAGTGCTCTATAAATGTCAATTATGTCCATTTCATCTAATGTGTCATTTAGGGCTGCTATTTCGTTATTTATTTTCTGTTTGGATGATCTATCCATAGCTGTCAATGATGTATTTAAGTCCCCTAGTATAATTGTGTTTTGGTCAATTTCTCCCTTTAGTTCTGTTAGTAGTTGCTTGGTGTATTTGGGTGCTCCCTGATTGGGGGCATAAATATTGATGACTGTTATGTCTTCTTGTTGTATAGTTCCCTTCACCATTATGAAATGTCCATCTTTGTCTCTTGTTATCTTTTTCACCTTGAAGTCTGTTTCATCTGATATCATTATGGCTACACCTGATTTTCTCTGGGTACCATTTGCTTGGAGTGTCAATTTCCACCCTTTCACTTTGAGTCTATGCTTGTCCTTGTAGCTGAGATGTGTCTGTTGGAGACAGCATGTGGTTGGGTTTAGTTTTTTGATCCAATCTGCTACTCTGTGCCTTTTTATTGGTGAGTTCAGTCCATTTCCTTTTAGGGTGATTATTGATATGTGAGGATTTCCTGTCATTCTATCTTTAGTTTTCTGGTAAGGCTGTGTCTCCATTGTTTCTTTGCCTTTTTGTTGTTGTCTATTATTTCTGTGTGGTGGTATTCTATGATGTTTCCCTCTGTTTCTTCTTTTATTACAGTACATATTTCAGTTCTGGATTTTTTTTGAGTGGTTACCCTTAAGTTTATTTAAAAGAAAGTTTGATATTTAGAGTATTCCATTTTCTTCAGCATGCTTTCTCCATTCCCATATTCCAGTTCAGGCCTTTACTCTCCCCCTTTTTATGTTTTAGTTGCCACAAATTGTCCCTGTTGATGGTGGTTGAATAGCCTCCTTTAGTATTTCTTGTAGTGCAGGTCGTGTATTAGAGAATTCCCTCCGCTTCTCTATGTCTGGAAAGGTCTTTATTCCTCCTTCATATTTAAAGGATATCTTTGCTGGATATATTATTCTTGGGTCATGATTTCTCTCTTTCAATAGTTTGAATATTTGATTCCACTCCCTCCTGGTTGTAGAGTTTCTGCTGAAAAATCTGATGATAATCTAATGGGCTTTCCTTTGTAAGTTACTGTCTTCTTTTCCCTGGCTGCCTTGAGGATTCTTTCTTTTCTGTTGATTTTAGGCATCTTCAATACAATGTGCCTTGCAGAAGGCCTGTTAGGATTGAGGTAATTCTGTGTTCTATTTGCTTCTTGGATTCGAGGGTCCAGTTCTCTCCACAAGTTTGGGAAGTTCTCATCGATAATTTATTTGAATATATTCTCTGTTCCCTTCTCTCTTTCTTCTCCTTCTGGTATGTCCATTATTCTTATATTGCTCTTTCTGATGGAGTCAGAAAGTTCTTGTAGAATTCTTTCATTTCTTTTAAGTCTCAAGTCTCTTTCTTCTTCCATCTGTGTAATTTCCAGGTTTCTATCTTCGATGTCACTGATTCTTTCCTCCATCTGGTCAACTCTACTACCTAAGCTGGTTATTTCATTCTTAATTTCTTCTATTGAGTTCTTAATCTCCAGAAATTCTATTTGGTTCTTTTTTAAAATTTCAATGTCTTTCGTAAAATGCTCATGCTGTTCTTTGATTGTGTTTCTGAGTTCATTTAACTGCCTATCTGTGTTTTCTTGTATCTCGTTGAGTTTTTTCAGAACTGCAATCTTGAATTCTCTGTCATTTAAGTCACATATTTCTGTATCTTTAAGTGCCTTTTCTAGAGACTTTTCACTTTCTTTCTGAGCTATCTTGTTGCCTTGGTTATTCATGGCAATTACTGATTTACTATTTCTCTTCCTAGACATCTACAGGAGTGGCTTCTGCAACAGGTTGATAGGAAGAGGTCTTTCTTTTGTTTTCTAGTACTTGTTGGTAGAATGTTTTATTTTTTCTCCGACTGCAGCCTATTTTTCCTCTCTGACACGGTAGTGCTGTTTTCTCTGCACTATTCCAGCTTCTCACACAATGGGGGGATTCCCTGGGATACGGGCTTCTCCTCTGTTAGTAGTTCACCTGGGTCACAGGGCACAGTGTCCATGTGGGTATGCGGAGAGCTTTTGATGTTCCAAAGCTCTTCCAGCTCCAGATACAGAGCCCATATGTTTCAGCAGTTCTGTTTACTCCTGCAGGGATCCCCCAGATAGGTGGGGCCAGGGGCGGGGTGAGTTGTGAGAGGTGGTCCAGAGCAATGGTGACCACCACCACAGCTGGTCCTGCTTCCACAGCTCCCTCCCCTTTGCCGGAACTAGTTGGGCTGCGAATTTTTGTCTGTGGTCCACAGTTCTCAGAACAGCAAATATTCTGTTATTTGATCTGACACTGCTACTGTTCTGTTTTTAGCACCGGGCAGTGGGGGCAGGGCGAGCTCTGGGAGGGTAGGGAGGGGGTGGCTAGTCTTGGTGCCTAAGGCTTCCGTTCTCTGCTCGGCAGTGAGGGCTTAAACCACCGTTTTCAGCCTTCTTCCCTCAGTCTTTTCTCCGAGGTCTCTGCCATGAGTGTTGGATTCAGCGGTGTCATATGCTGTCCCCTCAGCCCTGTGGAGCCCGGGCGGAGCCCTAGCAGTCCGAGTTCTTCCCTCTCCCGCAGCTGCGGTAGTTCCGGGAAGCAGCGAGCTCGGAGCACTGAGCTAGGTCTGCGTCCTGCGCCCGCGCGGCTCCGTCTCTGCATTTGTCCCTTTTCTCCTCCCCCGCTCACGCGATTCACCCACCTGTAGGTGCCTTCGGTAGTCGGCCTTTTCGTCTTGCCTGTCTGCTGTGCAGGGACTCCTTTGTGGAGTTATTGTTGTTCAATTCGTTGTAAATTCCAGGGGAGCTTCACAGAGGCTCACCTCATGCCGCCATTTTTCCCCATCCTAGCTATATACCTGTTTTAAATTTTAAAGTTACATATATTGAATAATCTGTGAAATAAAAAAAAAATGGGAGAGATGTCTCAATTGGGCCTAAATCTGGACTAGATGTTGGGACCATTTCTGATGAATGGTCCTGGCTGTGCTGTGGAAGCTGAACTGATGAGAGACCCCAGTCTTGGCTGTCTCGGCTGGTTGACAGAGCTCGTCGTCTTAGTTGCCCATCCAGGCTGTGCAGCTCCATAGTCACCTGATGCTTCTTGCCTGGCACTGCCTCCTAGGCAGACATGTGGAAAGGCAGTGTGTGAGCCTGCTCCATTCCCCTGGTCTCTGATGCTTCTCAGCTGCCCTGGCAGAGTTGGGCGTTACCTGCCCTGGGCTCTGTCCTGGTCAGAGCACTCGGAAGATTAAATTAGGATGCTGTTTCTATTTCCTCCCTCTGTTCATAAGGCTTACCAGCATGAGTAGAGTTCCTGGTGGGTACAGAGGGGTTTGGTCTGACAATGTTAATAGAGTAAATTTTAAGTTCATACCAGAAAAGTATTGTAGCTGTTATCAAGCTAGCTGCCATTTAAAGTACTGCAACATAGTTCAAAATTTCAAGTAGATCAAAAAGTTTATGTGAACCAAATGGCTAGGCATAATAGTGTATTTTTTGTTTTTGTTTTTTAATTTCTTTATTTTCGGTGGTACTGGAGGCGTGATTATGAAACAAAGCCACCCAAACTGCAACTCCTGTCACAGATTCGTTCCTACCTGCACAGAAGTGACCCTCATTGGATACCGGAGTCTGATGCACCGCTCGATTACTGCTACGTCCGGCCAAATCACATCCCAACGATAAACTCTATGTGTCAGGAGTTTTTCTGGCCTGGTATGTCCCCCACCCCCAAAACTGGGAAGATCAGTTTTCTGTATAGTTCACTTTAGTAATTTTTAAAATTAGTGTATGTCATGTAACTCTAAAATCTTTGCTTATATGATTTCATTCAGTTTCTCTCTACTAATATTAAAATATAAACACCTCTTTCTTTCCTAAGATCAAGAAGAAACCTGAAATTAAAGTAATAAACAGTGTTTTTATTTGTTTCTCTTCCCTGTTTGTCTCTGCTTCCAGAATAAAAGATTCACCCTGTTTGCTTCTACATATGTTTAGATATAAGCTAATGTCTATCAGTTGTACACAGACTGGTAGCTGGGGCTTTTGGACACTTTTGATTTTTGCTTAATAATTCTGTATGCTTTGTTTAGTTAGCTGTTCCTTACAGAGTATTAATACAACCAAAAGGTGTTTTTAGAGAGCGAAATACCCCAGTCACAGAATTTGAAAGTAAGAATAAACTCAGTATGATTTGTTGTTTTATCAGCTTTAACATACTGTTTCTAAAGACCAAAGCCATCAATTAAAGGAACACATTTTCATTGCTAAATATAAACACATTCTTTGTGGATCTGCTTTATTGCTCTGTTTTGAAATGTGAAGGAAATAATGTATTTCTTCCAGGTGTAGGTAAGAGTTCATCAGGATGAGAGCTTTGTCATCTTTATTGTCTGATAATCATGTGACAGTGCATGTGGTAGCAGAGCTGTGCTCGCTCTTTTGGGAGTGATATGGGGGCTGAGAGGAACGTTCTGGGAGCATTCACTGCTCTCTGCCCTTAGATTAGGTGCCTTCCATACATTATGGAAGGAATTATTGTTTATTTAACCTCCTTATTATAAAATACAGTATTTGTACAAAAGAGCTTATGCATTGAATATCCCTAAGGTAAAGAATACAATGATACAGACAGTCTCAGGAGATCTTTATTCCAGCTCTGTGAAGTATAGATACACTCTCTTAAATATTGTAGAAACCGAGGCTGAGACATTTAGAGACGTGCCCGCTGATACCTGTGGCCAAGGAGGCTGAGTTCAAAGTCAGGTGTGTCCAGTTGTGAACCTCTGTGCGCTTTCTACTATCCACCCTGTCCTGCCTCTCTTCTTTTAACATGTGTGCTTAGAAAAGATGATGTTAATTTTGATATTTTTCTAAAATTCACTTCTATTTTTATGAGCTGAACGTGTGGTATCTATGGTAATACTTTGTCTTATTTTTTTGTTTTGTTTTGTTTTTTTTCTTAGCACGCAGGTGTAGCTGTAAGTACAGGCTGAACAACTTGGTATGCATTAATGCCAAAAGGCACACGGTTTTAATCTCCAGTTATCTGTTTTCTTTAGGCATTGACCTGTCTGAGTGCCTGCAGTACCCAGACTTCAGTGTTGTTGTCTTGTATAAGAAGGTCATCATTGCCTTTGGCTTCATGGTTCCCGACGTGAAGTACAATGAAGCTTACATTTCATTTCTGTTTGTCCATCCTGAATGGAGAAGAGCAGGGATTGCAACTTTCATGATTTATCATCTGATTCAGGTATTTTGTCTGTGCTCATCCTCTGCCCACTTGTCTCTGGGCTCTTTCGAAAGACTTGGAAGAGGGGAGAAACTGAGTGGGGGCCCTCCCAGCACGGCCCAGTGGAATGTGAGACCAAGTGAAAGAAAGCCAGTCACCATCATTCGTGAGGTTATTAAAACAGACAAAAATCTTCGCCCCTCTAAAATAAGATTACCATTTAGATCTAGGTTTCAAAGAAGCCAGTTTGTGAACATATATAGTAAATAAAATGAGAAAATAGCAAAAGTGAGAGCCTGAAGCACTTACACTGTCCAAATTGGTAACGCTGTTGCTCTTAGATTCAGCTCCGCCAGACTCTGAGAAGTGAAAGTGGGACATTTTAGTTTTTAAGGACTTAAACATTTTAGCTAAACTGTATCAATCAGCAGTACATATTCTATTGCTGATTGTTTTTACTGTCACTGTATAAGCTGGTGTGAACCTTCTAAGACTTGATTCTAATATTTAATTATAATTTATCCTTTGATATATCTGTAAAGAAAATATACTGTATATTTATATACTAACATCAGAAAAACATGCAAGGATTTTCACCCCCAGAAATTTTCTGGTAGCTTTTATTTAGAAACTATTTGATATGGATGATTTTGTGTTACTGGTCAAGATTCTTTTTTTGGGGGGTGGGGGGATTTTTATTAGGTTGGTGCAAAAGTAATTGCAGTTTTTGCAATTATTTTTAACCTTTTAAACTGCAATTACTTTTGCACCAACCTATACTATTGAAGTATAATTGACATGCAACATTATATTAATTTCAGATGTATAACATGACGATTTGATTTTTGTGTACATTGTGAAATGATTAAGTCTAGTTAACATCCATCACCATACATAGTTATAAAATTTTGTTTTTCTTATGATGAGAATTTTTAAGATTTACTTTCTTAGCAACTATCAAATATGCAATACAGTATTAACTATAGTTGCCATGCTGTACATTACATCCCATGACTTATTTTTTTTAATTGGAAGTTGGTATCTTTTGATTTCCTTCACTCATTCTGTCCACCCCCCATCCCCCACCTTTGGCAACCACCAGTCTGTATTCTGTATCTATAAGCTTGGTTTTTTTTTAGGATTCCTTTTAAATAGATGGAGATGATAAAATGTTGTTTTTCTGGTTTTTAATGAAACTTGCTCAATAATTCCCAAGTGTTGGCAGGAACCTTGAGAACCGTCTTCCTAGGAATTGCTTTCTTCTCTCTTCTTGTGGGAATTAATATGTGCTGCTGTGGTTGTCTTGAACTGAGACCTTCTCAGTTACTTCTACCGTGTTCCTCCTTTACTCTGCCCCACTCCACTCAGAATTGACCTCTACTCTGTATTCATCCTTCTGTCCTAGCAGAACACCTACAGGATTTCTGCCTTTCCTTTCACTGGCAAGAGCTTGAGGGCAGGGCAGGGATGACAGTTTTGCGTGTGCCTGATACAAGGCCTGGCCCCGGCAGTCCTCAAAGAGCATTCCCTGGGTGGGAGGAGTGTTCATCTTTATATGTGGGTGCCTGGCCTCCAGCCAGACCACACTCATAGGCCAACACAGCCCTACTCAGTCAGTCAGTAGTACTGGGTGGTGGCCATGGTCAGACTGCATATTTGCAGTGTAAAGAACACTAGCCTCACCCCACAACATTTATTTTATACACACTCACAACACACTCTTGTCCTTGGTATACTAGTAGTTCTTTCTAGTCTTAAAAAGCACCTTTGGATGAAGAATGTGAATTTAAGAGAGAAAAAGAACGTAGTTGTCTACCTTTGACAACATTCTTAAATAGAGGCTGTTAGGAACCATGGACGGTAAAATCCAAGGACCTTATCAACCTCAGTATTTCAGTGCCTTCCTCATTGAAAAGTTCTTTATTTATATGACTTTTGGGGTCCTTTACTCTGTAGCTAAAGAATCTAAGGACTCACCTTAGACTGGTAGAACGATTATTACTCTTTCCCCTAGGATTGGGCCAATGCTAAATATAGAAATCTCAGTTCTGAGGATGGGAGGAATGGGCGGTACACTTTGGGATTCAGAAGGCCTATATAGGCTCTTTAAATGAAAGTCTTAATATTTCATATCTGGCACATAATTTAACATATTTTTCTACTCGATCTGGGAAAGGAATTGTTAACATTCCCTTGCAGGATAAAATCTAGTTTTTAAAAGCAGGACTTCTTATCTTGTTTGCTGTTTCTTCAAGATTGTCATAGTGTTTGGTATTGATATGTTTGACATATTTAAATATAATTTAATTATAAATAATACAGTTGACAATACAATATCCCACTTGGCCCTTTGCTTCGGAGAGAAAAAGAACACGTAGCATACCATCAATTTCCTTAGTCTTGATGTGTGTTTTCGTGAATGTTTTGATCAGCAGCAAAATGTCATTCGGTTTCCAGCTGTTGCTAGGTGTTGCAATGTCTCAGCTCCAGTCCCTGACTTCTCCGGTTTCCATAACTATCTATACTTAAAAGAGTTTCTTCACCTACTCATTTTCCCTCGGGCTTTCTCCTTTTCATCTTGTATTTTTCCACTCTTTTGACAGACCTGCATGGGCAAGGATGTAACCCTTCACGTCTCAGCAAGCAACCCCGCTATGCTGCTGTACCAGAAGTTTGGATTCAAGACTGAAGAATACGTTTTAGATTTTTATGATAAGTATTACTCCTTGGAGAGCACAGAGTGTAAACATGCATTCTTTCTGAGGCTCCGACGCTGATGTGGGTTGAATACAGCTCTTCACAGACAGACGGGTCTCCACATAGACCTTACTCATTTCACTGTGTGTTCTAATCTTCTCTGTGATTAGACATTCATTCAAACCTCTCAATGAGATGAGAAAAGAGGTGGGCAGTGGAATGAGTAGTGGGCAGCCCTTCAGCAAAATCGCTGTCCAGTCCTTCCTGGAGAGGCCTCCGACCCATATCTTGGGACTCCACAAACTGAAAAATGCTGCTGTCCTCCTGCCACCTGACGGTTTGCAAGAACAAAAGAGTACCCAAACTGATACTCTTGGTGAGAGAGAATCTGTCCTAATGTAAAGGATGAGCACATGTGATCGCTATTAAAGATTCATGCAGTACCTGAGAGGCACTATCCTGTTTTGGGATGATGAGAAATTATGGGATGATTACATAAAGGGATGCCAATCCTTTTCCCAGCTTGATGTGTTATTGTTGAACCTAGTAGGACTTCTAGGGCACTGAGATTCTATTATCTCTCTGTGACTTTGGTCACAGTCAAAATAAACGAAATGTTTGTGTCTACCTGTTGCGTTACCTGTTCTGCGGTTAGTATCTCCCGCGTGGGGCTTGGCCTGGGAGTAGAGATCTCCTTGTCGCCATGCCTGTGAAGTTGGTTTGGGTTGGAATGGCTGAGCAGGCTGCTTTTAGATTGTACCACTGGATGGAGCTGTGCAGTGATGGAAGGAGAACTGGCTGTGAACAGACCTGTATTGTCTGCATTACTAGGCTGTTTGGTGTGTGTGTGTGGAGGTCTTGGGGATGGTCTCAGGTTTTTGGAATCTGACAGGAGCATTTCCAAAAGCATTAGATGTCCTCAAATAAAAATCTTTCCTTGTAACAACCTATGGCTGGAGTGTCAATCTTATCAGTTTGCTTTCAATCTCTCTTTAATTAAGAGCAGTGGTTCTTAATTTTGGGGGACATGGATCCCTTTGAGAATCCAAAGAAAACTAAATACTTTCTAGAAAACTGTGCACATTTAAAGTTTTGGATCAGAGATCTGTGGACCACAAATGAGGAACTTCTGCTGTAGAGGCTGTACTTAGAGCCAACGTGAATCCGCTTGTGCATGGGGAATGCATCATGCTCCCGTGAAGATGATCTGCAAGTTGTGCTGTCGCTTGTCTCTACCTACCAGGTTCAGGGCTCCTGAGAGCCAAGGCTGCCACCCGCTTTGTCCTCCCCAGCACTTGGCCCAGGGCCAGACGTGGACAATCACTGTTGTCAGGTTCCCCACAGTGATGGTCTGCCTCCTCTGGACTCCTTATCGTCTTCCTCCCCTTCCAGAGAGTTAAACCAGCACTTCCCAGCTTTGCCCTTCAAGGACCCAGCAGAGAGGGTGAGACCAGCTGTCACCTGACATGCACTCGTGTCCTCTAAGATTAATTAAAACTGGAAGTATGTTATATTCTACTCGTTAAGTATATCTGTTTTAATGTTAAAATAATGGATTTTTTAACCCCAAGCTTCAGGTAGTGTTGACACTCTAGAAAGATGGGCAGTTTGAGCCTCTGCTCAGACAAGCCCCCAGGGTGCAGCGTAGAGCTGCAGTCTTGTTCTTTTCCTCAGCAGTGACACTATAGGGGTTCAACACAGCCCTGTATTCACTTTGAATGACACTTATGATTTGAGTCATTTTAAGAATTTCGAGGGGAAAATGAGTATAGTTGAAAAGCAAACATATTACTCAGTGTCGTGCAGGGCTCCCGGCGGGGTCTCTGCTCCCGCTCCCCATACAAGAACGCAGGATATGGTGAGGCCAAAAAGGAACACCCACGGAGCCATAGGTAGGGGAGTCATACCACTATATTCTCTCTGGCGGCACTATACTCTCACTGGAGGCTGGATCCACACTGTCCGCAAACCGCCATCCACACTTGCCAGCCCAGCCGCCATCTTCTTGCTAGCCCCCATTCTTTCTCTCTCTTCTCTCTCTTGCTGGCGTAGCCACAGCAGTTATATTAGTGGCCAATGGCTCACTGGTTACAGCTGACGGCCAACTAGCCACAGCTGATGGCCATGCAATCACAGTTGGCCATTTACTACCTGAGCCAGCACCTGTCTATGTGAGGCCGAGAGCCTGGAAACTACTCTCTGGGGCTCCGCCCCCACACTCAGTATGTTCACATTTAGCCAAAACGTCTAGTATTATAGTTAAACTGAGTATGGCTAAAAGCTAAATTAAATACATCTAACAAAAGGCATTAGGTTCTAAGTGGGATGAGAAGCAGAGGTCCCATCTCAGAGGGTCATGGAAAAACAAGAATTGTTGGCCTCTTGGGCCTCTGGGGCTTAAGCCTTAGGCAGTAGCCTCGTGTCCCTGAGTAGCAGCAGGACTGCACTCAGCCTTTCTAGAGCCAACGCTCTATTGGGTTGGGTGGAAAACCCTAAGTCCATAAGACATTGAGTAGACACATACTAGGTGCTAAAAATACAAAATTAATGGCAGCTCCACTTCTGAGCTCTTTCTTTTCCCAAGAACTCTATGAGGTGGTACTATAATGGCCTCTAAATTTATGGAAGAGAAAACTGAGGCTTAAGGGGCTGATTAACTCAGTGCCAAGGTCGTGCAGATTGAAAGCAGAAGACCGCGACTCCATCTAGGCTGGAACTGCCTCTGTGTTAGCCCCTCCCTCTCTGCAGAGGTGTGATAAATGGATGTAAATGGTGTTTGGTCCCTGAATGGTAACCTGTGATTCTGAGCTGAGCACACCTGCCCGCTACTTGGACCTCCCACCTTCTGAGTGTGGGGATATTCCTTGCCAGTCTCTCAGGTCAGGATTTGTAACCTAAGGAGGTTGTGTGCAAAGGCAAATAAGTGTTAGTATAAAAGTATAAATGTTTTTCTGGGAGGGGACCTAAAGCTTCATCAAAGGGGTGTGTTCAAAGGGGTGTGTGAGCCAAAAAGTAGTAACTAAGCCTATTCAGATTGGAGAAGGAACTTTCTAGAGCCAGCTAGGTGGTTGTGACAAAGGTTCAAAATGAATGACTCAGCAAACAATACCTTTAAAATGTCTTATTTTTAATTTTGACATAATTTCAGGCTTGACAGAAAAGTTGCAAAAGAGGATAAAGAATTCCCAGATACCCTTTATACCAATTCCCTAAATGTTAATATTTTACACATTTGCCTTTCTCTTGCTCTCTTTACACACACACACACACACACACTTTTTTTCTAAACCATTTAAAAGTAAGTTACAGATATCATACCCCTTTACCCTTAATATTTTGGTTTGCATTTCTGAACACAAGGAATGTTTTTACTTAGCCACAGTACAATGATCAAAATCAGGAAAGTTAACATTGACACCATGTTGTTATCTGATCTACAGACCCAGATTTCACTAATTGTTCTATTACTTCCTTTTATAGCAAAAGAAAATCAAGATCAATCGTTGCGTTCAGTTATCATGCTTTCATCTCCTACAATCAGGAATAGCCCTGGTCTCTGTTAAAGTGGACATTTTTAAGTGTACTGGCTATTTGATTGGCAGAATGTCCCTGAACTTGGGGGTGTCTGCTATTTCTTCCTGTTCGGAGTTCCATCAGTCACTTGCCAGAAATACCACAATGTGATGCTGAGTTCTCAGCACATCATTTAGGAAGCACATGCTGTCTATTACTCCCATTTCTGACAAAGTTAACTTTGATCCTTTACTCTTCTCAAATAACTATTTTGTGAGGAGATTCACTGAGATGATGTAAGTATCGTGTTACTTCTCAAACTTTCCACCACTAGGTTTAGCATCCAGACAATGTCCTTTTAGCCTTCTAGATGTAAAGAGGAAAGCTGCCCAGGCTTTTCTGAGGAAGCAGTTTTTAGAGCTGAGTCAGCAATGCCCCGTCCTTTTGTTGTGGTACACTGAGCACTGGGCTCAAGTGGGAGCCCAGGTATGTTAAGTAGATCTTTCACTTCTGTCACCCTTCAATAAAATGCTGGCAAGTGTTCCTGCATTCCCACTGCCGCTATAGGCGCATAGCAGCAGTGTCATGGGAAGGTGGAGATATTTCAGTCTGGGGCCAGTTACTCAGTGCCTTGTAGGTTGTGCATCTCATCATTTATCAGAACTTCCTGATGGCAAAAGGAATAAAGGGTGTCTTAGCTACCTATTGCTGTATAAGAAACCACCACAAAATCTAGTGGCTTAACACCATAGCAGTTTATTTTCTCGTGGATTCTCTGAGATTTCTGGGTGGTGCTCTCTACATGGTGCCGGCTAGGGCACTGGGCCAGCTGCTGTCACCTGGGAGATCAGCTGGAGGTGCTGGCCAGGCGGGTCTCAGTTCTCTCCCAGGTGGGTTTCTCCATGTGTTGTTTGGACTGCCTCATGGCATGGTGATTGGGTTCCAAGAAGAAACATTCCTAATTACATTCCAGGAGGACAAACCCCAATTGCAAGTGCTTATCAAGCCTTTGCTTTCAACATGCTTACTACTGACTCATTGGCTGGAACCAGTCACATGGCCAGGCTCCTAGTCCATGTGGGAGGGCTTCACAGGGGACAAACACCAGGATAGGTGGTTCTGGGGGCAGAGGGACATCAAAATATAGTCAGCCACAAAAAGGCCATTAAAGAAAAATTATCAAGTTCTAACATCTAGATGGCAGCTGCCCAGTGTGGAATAGCCTATTTTGGACGTCTGGGAAGGCCATAGCAGGTGGACACCTTACCCATGCTAGGAATTTTAGTAAGGGCACTACACTGGCCACAGTGTAGGAACTCTGGAATGGCCATGGTCTTTTGTTTTTCGTTTTGTTTCTGGGCCAGTCTTAGGAATGGGAAAGGAAGGGTGAGAGTTGCAGACAGAGTTGAGGTGAAAGGCCTCTCCCCGAGGCCTGGCTGTGGTTCCTCCTCAGAATCTGGAAAGACCTCCCCTTATACCCATTGTATTCTTATAGTAAATTGCCCCTCTCCCTTTTTAAAGTTTGTTGAGGTATTATAATTTACATACTATAAAATTCACTAATTTTAAGTATACTGCAATTCAGTGGTTTTTAGTACATTTGTAGAGTTGTATAGCCAACACCCAATCCAGTGTTAGACACAGGGCCAAAAAGGTCCCTGATGCTCATTTGCAGTCAGTCCGTACTCCTACACCAGCCCAGCCAACCACTAATCTGTTTTCTGTCAATAGATTTGCCTTTTCTAGACACAACATGTCAAACAACCTTTTTTGGCTTTACCTCAAGTTTTCTGTTATCAGCTACCAAAGAGGTGTCTCTAACTCAGCAGAGCCAAACACTTTAGATATTTTGGTATAAAGCTTCCAAGGCCTTTTGTTTTATGCATACACGTGCCCTTGCATATAACAACTGTTTTTCATGTACTAATTTTTAAAATGAACTGTGATCCTGCTGTATACCTTGACCTATAATATATACAATTTTTTCTATGTTTTTCTTAAGTGATCACAAACAGCATTCCAAGTTATCAAACATTTTAAAAATGTATGATAAGATTGCATTTCATTATAGGAGTGTACCATAATTAAACAAATCCCTTTTGTTTTTATTTTTTTCTATTGTAAATAGTACTGTATTGAACATTACTGAAGCTAAATCTGGATGCATATCCATGATTGTTTATTTAGAATACATTCCTAGAAATAGAATTGCTGGATTAAAGGAGATACAATGCCTCAAAGTGCAATCAATAGTAATCATAATAATGCTTATTGTTTACTGTTTCTCATGTGTAGGCACTATTCTAAGAGCCTTGAACAACTCAGAAATGGATTTAAATCTCAACAGCCGAGTGAGGTGGGTACTATTAGGATTCTCATTTTTTCCAGTGAAAAAAACAGGCACAGAGAAATTAGAAACTTGCCCAAAATATCACAGCTAGCAACTGGCAGAGCCTAACAGTCTCGCTCCAGAACCTTTAACCACACACAAAAATTTTTTAATTTATAACTCAACCCATTGTACTGTTCCTACAATTCCTACTTTTGTTTTGAATAGATGATTTGTGAGGTTCAAGAAGAAATTCCAAAGCATAGTTGGAAAACTACACTTCTCATTTTCAAAGCTTACTACAAAGCTACAGTGATCAAAGCAGTATGGTGATAGCATAAGGACAGATAATATCAAACAATGAAATATAATTGAGCCCAGAAATAAACACTTGTATTTATAATCACCTGATCAATAAAAAAGGAATGGTGGTTTTAGCAAATGGTGCTAGAGCAATGGAATATCCACATGCAAAAACAAAATAAATTTGTACCCTTACCTCACACCATACAAAAAGTAACTCAAATTGTATCATTGACCTAATTGTAAAAACTAAAACTTTTTAAAACTTGTAGAAGAAAACAAAGTATTAGGTTGGTGCAAAAGTAATTGCGGTTTAAAAGGTTAAAAATAATTGCAAAAACCACAATTACTTTTGCACCAATCTAATAAATCTTAATGATACTAGGTTAGGCAATAGTTTCTTAGATACAACACCAAAAGCACAGAGATAAAAGAAAAAGTTGATAAATTGGACTTAAAAACCATTCACACTTCAAAAGATACCATCTAAAAGTGAAAAGATAACCCACAGACTGAGAAAAAAATTGGAAATCATGACTCTGATAAGATACTTATATAGAGAATATATAAAGAAAGAACTCTTACAGCTCCAAAATAAAAAGACAATTGCCCACATGGGTTCACTGGTGAATTCCACAAAACATTTAAGGAAGAAATTACACCAATTTTCTACAATCTTTTCCAGAAGATAGAAGCAGAGAGAATAACTTTTATGAGGCCAGCATTATCCTAACCCTAAAACCAGACAAAGACATTACAAGAAAAGAAAACACCCGACCAATATTTCTCATAAACATAGATGCAAAAATCCTCACCAAAATATTAGTAAAACAAATCCAACAATTTATAAAAAGAATTATACACCACGACCAACTGGGATTTATCCCAGCTATGTTAGATTGATTCAACATCAGAAAATCAATTAATGTAATTCATTACATCAACAGGCTAAAGAAGAAAAATCACATGATTATATGACATGATACAGAAAAAGCATGTGATAAAATCAAACACCTATTCATGAAAAAAACTCAGCAAAGTACGAGTAGAGGGGAAGTTTCTTAACTTGATAATCTATGATACAAAAGACCTACACCTCACTCAACATCATGCTTAATGGTGAGAAACCAGAAGCTTTCCACGTAAGATCAGGAATAAAGCAAGGATGTTCTCTCACTACTCCTTTAACATTGTGCTAGAAGTTCTAGCTAAAACAATAAGACAAGGAAATGAAATAAAAGGTATACATATTGGGAAGGAAGATATAAAACTGTCTTCGCGGATGACATGATGGTCTATGTAGAAAAACTGAAAGAATTAACCGAAAAAAAAGGAACCAATAAGTGAATAATAGCAAGATTGCAGGGTACAAGGATAGTCAGTTAATTTCCTATATACCAGCAATGAATTAGTGGAATTTGAAATTCAAAACAATACCATTTATATTAGTACCTCCCCCAAATGAAACACTTAGGTATAAATCTAAGAAAACTTGTACAAGTTCTATATGAGGAAAATTACAAAACCGATGAGAGAAATCAAAGAACTAAATAAATGGGAAGAGATTCTGTTTGTGAATACAAAAAATAATGTCAAGATGTCATTTCTCCCAACTTGATCTATAGATTACAGTTTCAATCAAAATCCCAGCAAGTTATTATTTTTTTGGCTATCAACAAACTGATTCTAAAGTTTATGTGGACAAAGACCGAAAGACCCAGAATAGCCAACACAATATTGAAGAACAAAATTGGAGGACTGACACTATACTATAAAGATACAGTAATCAAGACACTGGTATTCATATAGGAATAGACAAATAGATCAATGGAACAGAATAGAACCCAGAAATAGATCCACATAAATATAGCCAACTGCTCTTTGACAAAGAAGCAAAGGCAATGCACAGTGGGGAAAGGACAGTCTTTTTCAAAAATGTTTCCATGATGAAACAGCAAGATCCACATGAAAAAAAATTAATCTAGACACAGACCTTATACCCTTAACAAAAATCAACTCATTGGATCCTAGACCTAAAATGTAAAATGCAAAACTATAAAAGTCCTAGAAGATAACAGAAAATTTAGATGACCTTGGGTATTCTGATGACTTTTTTAGATAAAACACCAAAGGCACAATCGTGAAAGAAAGATTTGATAAGCTGGACTTCATTAAAATTGGAAACTTCTGCTCTGTGAAAGACACTGTCAAGAGATTGTCAAGAGACTGAGAAGACAAGCCATACACAGCATATCTTTGCAAAGCACGCATCTGATAAGGACTGTTATCCAAAATATACAAAAAAATCTTAGATGTCAACAATAAGAAAATGAACGACCAACCTGATTTTAAAATAAGTAAAAGACTGAACAGACACCTCACCAAAGGAGGTATACAGAGAGCAAACAAGCACATAAAAAGATGACCCACATCATATATTATTAGGGAATTCTAAATGAAAACAATGAAATATCATGACGTGCCTATTAGAAAGGTTCAAATCCAAAATCAGGACAATACCAAATACTGGTGAGAATGTGAAGCAATAAGTGCTCTCATTCTCTGCCGGTGGGGATGCAAAATGATACAGCCACTTTAGAAGACAGTTTGGCATTTTCTTACAAAAATAGACATACTCTTACCACCCAGTCTAGCAAGTGCACCCAAATGAAGTGACAGTCTATGTTCACACAAAAACCTGCACATGAACCTTTATTCATAATTCCAAAACTTGAAAGCAACCAAGTAGGTGAATGGAAAAACTCTGATACATCCAGATAATGAAATATTTTTTAGCTCTAAAAAACAAACTGAAAAACAGTTATCAAGCATGAAAAGACATGGAGGAAACTTAAATGCATATTACTAAGTGAAAGAAGCCAGTCTGAAGAGGCTAGATACTGCATGATTTCAACTCTATGACATTGTGGAAAAGGCAAAGCAAAGCTATGGAGCGAGTAAAATGATTTGTGGTTTCTGGGAGTGGGGGAGGGAGGAATTAATAGGCAGAACACAAGATTTTAAGGGCAATGAAAATACTCTGTATGATACTATTGTTGTGGATATAGGCATATAGGCCATTACACGTTTGTCCAAACCCATAGAATAAACAACACCAAGAGTGAACCCTAATGTAAACTATGGACTTTGGTTGATAATGATGTGTTAATGTAGGTTCTACTGTAACAAATTGTAATGCAGGGTCTCTGGTCCTGCTCCCGGCGGGTGGACACAGAATATGGTGAGGCCAAAAGGAACACCAATGGAGCCATGGATATGGGGTTCACACTACTATACTCTCACTGGCGGCTGGGTTGGAGACTCAGGAAGCAGGATCCACACGATCCACAATCCACCGTCAGCTTCTCTGCCAACCAACCCACCCCACTTGCTAGCTCAACGGCGGCTGGTCGAGACCCAAAAGCAAACATCTGCCAGTACCCCAACGAGAGGTCTTCCTGCACCCCAGTCTCACTGGCAGCCGGAGGAGACACAGTAAGTAGGATCCACAATCCACCATCCGTGCTTGGTAACCCCACTTGCTAGCTGCAATCCGCCTTCCACTTCTCTGCAAACCAACCAAACCCCTAGCCTAGCCACGGCCGTTATATTAGTGGCTAATGGCTAACTGGGAACAGCTGATGGCCATCTGATTGCAGCTGATGGCCATCTAATAACCGAGCCAGCACCTTTCCACGTGAGGCCGAGAGCCTGGAAACTGCTCTCTGGAACTCTGTCCCCACACAAATGTACTGCTCTGGGCTGGGATGTTGATAATGCTGGAGGTTGTGTGTAGTGGGGATGAGGTGTACCTTCTGCCCTATTTTTCTGTGAACCTAAAACTGCTCTAAAAAAAAGTCTATTAAAAAAAAAAACAATTTAAATAAAAACAACCCAATTTAAACATGGGCAAATGATTTGAAAAGACAGTTCTCCAAAGAAGATATACAAATGGATAATAAGTGTGTAAAAAGATGTTTAGCACCATTAGTCATTAGGGAAATGGAAATTATATTCACTAGGATGGCTATAATCTAAAAGACATAATAAGTGTGTCTGGAGACAGAGCCGGGAGTGCAGTTTCCAGGCTCTCGCTCTCACGTGGAAAGGTGCTGACACATGTAGTAGATGGTCATCAGCTGTTACTAATTGGCCATTAGCTGTTATCGGTTAGCCATTAGCCACTGATATAACTGCCGTGACTAAGCTAGCAAGGTGGTGGTGTAGTGGTGTGGCGTGGTGGTGGTGTGTCCTGGCATGGCGAGGTGTGGCGTGGAGTGTGGATTACGGATTGCAGAGAGGCGGATTGCAGCTAGCAAGTGAGGTTGGTTGGCAGAGACAAGTGGACGGCGGGTTGCGGATCTTGTGGCTCCTGCCTCCTGTGTCTCCAACCCAGCTGCCAGTGAGACTATAGTGGTATGACCCCCCTATCTATGGCTCCGTGGGTTTTCCTGTTTGGCCTCACCATGTGTGGGGACAGAGCCCCAGAGAGTAGTTTACAGGCTCTCGGCCTCACGTGAAGGGGTACTGGCTTGGGTGGTGAATGGCCGTCGGCTGTGGCTGATTGGCCGTCGGCTGTGGCCGGTTAGCCGATTGGCCGCTGGTATAACTGCTGCGGCTACGAAGGATTGCGGAGGATTGCCGAAGAGAGCGGAAGAGGAGAGCCGAGAGAGAGAGAGGAACAGAGTCGAGAGAGTGGAGGAGAATCGTCGGTCGGTCGGTTGGCGGAAAAGTGGACGGCAGGTCGGCATCCCGTGGGCCCAGCCTCCAGTGAGACCATAGTGGTATGACTCCCCTACCTATGGCTCCATGGGTGTTCCTTTTCGGCCTCACCATATCCTGCGTTCTTATGTAGGGAGCGGGACCAGAGACCCCGCAGGCCGTCCTGCATGACAAATGGCGCAGCAAGCAGGGTACGGTGCTGGCCAAAGCTCTCCGAAGGGCAGTAGAGCAGCTTGTACATATGAACACTCAGTCTCAGGAAGACCAGGAGGAGCAGCTGCCGGAGAGCTGGACCCCTGTGGAGGGGTGGGAAGACGTGGACGGTTCCCCAATCAGCTTAGTCCCAAGAAAGCGAAGGTCATTGCAACCCTGTGTGCTGAGAAGTGCTTGCTGAGGCAGCTCGGATGTGGGACTTGTCCCAGGATGAAACGCTTGCTGAGTCCTCCATGGGAGATGAGGGTGAGGTCAAGGTCGTCCCTCACCCCCAGGACAGCCCTGGCGAATGACTGTGGACTATGGGGAATTGCCTTCTATCCCTAATTTAATGGACTGCTTGACTGTTTGGGAATGCACCACCATGTGGAACTGGCGGATGTTTACTTTTCTGTCTTGACCTGCTGCCATCGAGAATATGTAAGCACCTTGACTGTGAGTTGCTGTTGTTCCAGCACAGTACCCTGAGAGGCCCAGAGAGTGTGGCAGTGCCCTGAGAACCCTGGCTGTGAGAGAATGGCAGTGCCCTGAGAGCCCTGGCTGTGAGAGAATGGCAGTGCCCTGAGAGCCCTGGCTGTGTCCAGGAAGTCTGGCTGTGCCCAGAGAGAGTGGCAGGGCCCTGAGAGGCCCTGGCTATGCCCATGGAGACTGGTGGTATCCTATGAAGCCCAGGAAGTCTGGCTGTGCCCAGAAGGACTGGTGGTGCCCTGAGAAACCCTGGCTGTGTCCAGGATATTGCATTCACCTCCAGGCTCCTCGCACAGGGCCCCTTGCGAAAGATGCTTGTTGCGTAGTTTGTGAGGTGAGACCCTGTAAAGTGGATTGTGGGGACAGAGCCAGGAGTGCAGTTTCCAGGCTCTCAGCCTCATGTGGAAAGGTGCTGGCTCAGATAGTAAATGGCCATCAACTGTGATTGGATGGACATCAGCTGTGGCTAGTTGGCCATTAGCTGTTACCGGTGAGCCATTGGCCACTAATATAACTGCTGTGGGGACAGCAAATGGGGGCTAGCAAGAAGATGGTGCCTGAGCTAGCAAGAGCGGATTGCAGTTAGCACGGCGGATTGCAACTAGCAGGGTGGACTGCAGCTAGCAAGTGGGGTTTGGTTGGTCGACAGAGATACGGACAGCAGGTTGCAGGTCATGAGGATCCAGCCTCCAGTGAGATTATAGTGGTATGACTCCCCTATCTATGGCTCCGTGGGTGTTCCTGTTTGGCCTCATAATATCCTGCACTCTTATGTGGGGAGCAGAAGCTGAGACCCCACATGACTCCCTGCGTGACAAAGTGTTATCAAGACTGTGCAGGAATTGGAACCCTCATACATTGCTGGTGAGAATGTAAAATGGTGTAGCCATGTTGGAAAACAGTTTGGCAGTTTTTCAAAAGGTTAAACATAGAATTACCGTATGACTCAGCAGTCCTCTCAGGAGAAATGAAAACATATGTTCACACAAAACTTGTACATGAATGTTAATTGCAGTATTATTCACAATAGCTTCCAAATGGAAACAACCCAAGTATCCATCAACTGATGAATGGATAAACAAATGTGATATATATATATATATACAATGGAATACTACCCAGCAATAAAAAGGATCGAAGCACTGATAAATGCTACAGCATGGACAAAACATCATCCATCAAAACATTATGCTCAGTGGAAGAAGCCAGACACAAAAGATCACGTATTGTATGATTCCTTTTCTATGAAATGTCCAGAAAAGGCAAGTCTATAGAGACAGAAAGTAGATTAGGGATTATTCAGTGTAGGGATAGGAATGGGGAGTAAATGGTATAAGGTTTCTTATTGGAAACGTTCTAAAATGGGATTGTGGCAATGGTTGCACAGCTCTAAATATGCTGAAAAACACTGAGTCGTGCACTTAAAATGGATGACTTTTATGGTATGTAATTATACCACAATATTCTGTCAAAAAGGAAGAGAAAGAAGAGGAGGAGAAAAAAGAAAAAAACCTGGGCCCTTTTTGCTTCCAGTCTTCTCCACTTTCTGTGTTTTCTAGCTCAGGGAAAAGCACCATTCACTAGTCAATGCACTGCCCAAACTCACATCTCGAGCCTCGATTTACTCCATCCTTCTTCCTCCTGGTCAGTCAGGACCAAGTTCTGCCATTTAGCTTTCTAAATGTTTCTTGACTCTAACATTCCCTCTTCACCCCTTTTCTATCACCTTCTCTTGGCATCTCTTGCCTGCCTGAGTTACTGTACTAGCCTTCTGCTTTCATCCTCATCTAGGTGCTTTTGCTTCTTTAAAATAAACCAGATGTTTTGTTTGTAAATTAATATAAACACAATATAGAACATTTTTAAAAGAAGGCAAAAAAACAATTTTACAGCCTAAAATTGCTTTCATTTTGGGGGGTCAGTTTATTTAAGCATAGTGTAATCATGGTACACATGAAGTTTTGTGTGCTTTATCACTTAATGTTATATCACAGTCATTTTTTTCAAGTTGGTAAATGGACTTCATTAGCAAATGGGACCAATTTTTAGTGACTCTATTTTATTAGTTATTCTTTTATTGTTCATCATTAAGATTTCTGCTTTTATAAATAACATTGCAGTAAACATTGTCAAAATTTATTACAGAGATCTTAACTAAGACAGGAATTGGGGAGGTCTGTGGGAGGAACTCTCACATTCTATGTCTATCAAAAGTCCTACAGGAAGAACCCTATTGTTACAAGAGAGCTCTATGGTTACAGCAGCCCCTCCCCTTAACTTCCTTTTCCACTCTAAAAAGAACTTCCTTCTTGCACATTGCTTGCTATGGCTGCGTATAGCAGATTGCAATCTTTTTGTGTGTTTTTTTGTCCAAATTCTTTTTGCTGATGAAAGACCTAGTCGACTTTTGTTTATGATCAACAACATATTTGTGCTTAAGGACTTTTGCCATGGATTGGATTTTTTTTTTACTTCTAGATTCATGCCCAGAAATGAAATTTGTAAGTCAAAGGATGTGAATATTTTAATTGCCACTTGCTATTGATAATATAGTCATTAATGTATTAAGTTACCAATCTTACCTCAAAACTACCAGGTTAGGTACTATCACTAAGTTTTTGCTAATTTTTAAATAGGCAATAATTCACCATTTTAAAAATTATTAGTGTAGTTGAACATTTTCCATTGTGTGTTTTCTAGTAGTATTTCTTCTTTTATAAATTGTTAGTGTCCTTTATCAGTATCAAGGGAATACAGGAACCTTGCTGTTTAACCTCATTTATATGAGTTCTTTCTACAATTGAAATGGTGATTTCATCCAAGTCTAAGATGGCTGCTTCCATCTGGGGAATTTGTGGAGAGGGTCCCTCAAAGTCTTTTTCATGACTTCAATATTAAAGAAGGAGGTGGTGGGGGGAAGGAGGACAAAAGGAGAGAGGAACCAAAGCGAAAACAAAACAACCCAAAGACAGGTTTTGCAGCATTTTTACCAGGCCCTCAGCTGGTCCTCAACCAACTGCCATACTTGTTTCCAAGTCCTGGAAGAAAGGGCTATAAGGAAAAACCGGGCTTCTATTCTCTGTCTCTCAGTGTCCTTTGTTCCAGCTGCTTAGCCCAATTCCACTTTTCATTTGCTCCAATTAGTCTACGAAGGCCTGGTCTCGCCAGACCAGCCATCCCAGGAACCCCACTTCCTTCTCTGGGCTTCCTCAAGTCAGCACCAGTGGATTGCTCTTTCTGCCTACTCAGCCCTGGCTTCCTTTTGAATCTCGTGGACATTTCTGTTTTCTGATTCTCCTGTCATTTGAATCACAGAGGTGTGTGGCAGGGATATAAAAAGCTTGGCCTCTGGAGTGTTTAGGTTTGACTCTTGCACCTGCCACTTGCTGGGCATGCCTCAGTTTTCCTATTTGTTAAGAACGTAGCACGTGTGATAGCATGTGAAGTACCTGACATGCTGCCTGGTAGCTGGTGGGCATACAATAGTGGTGGCTATACTGAGGGGAGTGGAGGAATCCCTAGTTAAAATGGGGCTGGAACTGTGTAAATCTCAGCCTTGGCTGCAAAAACCCCAGTGTCTGGGTCCCATCCTCAGATAATCTGATGTACAGTTGACCCTTGAACAACACGAGTTTGAATTTATATGCAGTTTCACTTATATGCGGATTTCTTTTTCAATAAATACTATAAATGTATTTTCTTTTCCTTATGGTTTTCTTAATAACAGTTCTTTTCTCTAGCTTACTTTATTGTAAGAATACAGTATATAATACATGTAACATACAAGATATGTGTAAATTGACTGTGTATGTTATCGGTAAGGCTTCCAGTCAACAGTGGGTAATTAATAGTTAAGATTTTTGACTGTGCAGGGGGTGGGTGCCCCTAACGCCAAGGGTCAACTGTAGTTGATCTAGGGTATGGCCTAGGCACAGGGATTTTTAAAAGCTTCCCAGCTTTGGTGATTCTACCAGATGGCTGAGGTTGAGACCCACAGGCTGGAGGGACTAATTAAGGATGGAAATCTGTGCACTTTGTCTCACACCCCTCCCCAACCCCATTGAATTGGTGCCAAATACTCTGTGACTCACTTTTGAATTACAATTTCAGAGTCAAGTAGCACCACAAATTCTTCCCAATCCGTGACGCTCATAGCTCTTCTACAGTTTGAATAAGGCTAGTCTTCAGAGGACATCTGCTCACACCTCATGTCCAGTGGCTTGTACACCTAGAATTTTTCAGAGCAGGACAGAAACATCCTCTAGGAAGCTGGCCACACCACATTTCTCTTTGGATGTGAAGAGACTGTTGAAACCTGTCTGCTGTCTTTTGGCAGATGCCTCATCTTTATATAGAAGCTGAGTCCAACATTATCACACCTCGACCAAACTTCACACATCCCTTCTCAGCTAGTTCATGGGGGCCTGCTAATTATATAACTTTAAGAATGTTTTGCTAGAAATTTTAGGCAGAGCCCAGGCTTCTGTAGGTGGGGCCACATATGGTCCTCAAGCAGCCAGTTGGATGCTCAGGTGGACTCAACTTCTAGCAAAAATAATTTGGCTGAGATCATCATTCGATCTCCACATGAGACACAGTGCCTCACACTGAGAATAATAGTTAGCATTTATGAAATGTTGCCTCATGCCAGGCACTGAACTAAATACTTTTAAATAGACAACCTCATTTAATTCCCTCCACAACTCTGTGAAATACAAGGTCTGTTACTTACCTGTTTCCCCAACAATTCTGCATAAAACTACGCCAAAACTTGTGGCTTAAAATAGCGGTTCTGAGTGAATAATTTAGGCTGAGCAGTCCTTTTCATCTCGGCTGGGCTCCTTCACTGGTCTGTGAATAGCTTCAGGTCAGCTAGGGAGCACAGCTTCTAGGAGTTGGCTGGCTGTTGGCTGAAGCAATGGGGATTTTTGATGTATGTTGTGTCTCATCCTTCAACAGGCTAGCCTAGGCTTGTTTACGTGGTGGGGGAAGGGTTGAGAGTGGGAGACAGGTGGAGAAGAAGAAGGAGAAAGACAAAGTGTGCAAAGGCTTGTTAAAGTTCAGCTTGGAATTGACACGACATCACTTTGCCACATTCTATTGGCCAAAGCAAGTCATGAGGTCAGCCCAGATTCAAGATGTAGGACATAGAGTCTACCGCTTGATGGGAGATGCTGCAGTCACATTGCAAAGGGCATGGAAACAAGGAGAAGTGAAAGTTTGTGGCCATTTTGGTAATTTGGCTTTTGCAGGTCAGTTACTTAAAATTGTCAATACTCACAAGGCCAAGTGTTAGTTCTGAATCTGGGCAGTCAGACACCAGTATCTAAGCATTCATCCCCCTCTCTCATCTCTCCATGTCTGTGAAGGCTTCCTGACTATTGCAACCCTTATGATCTTGCCCTCTCTGAAAATCCCCAGCACACGCAGTCAACCTCAAGAAGAAAATCATTACCAAAGACCCTTAGCTCCTTGAAGGAGAGATGTATGGCAAGTCGGAGGTGGTTTGTGGATAGATGGCTTCGTAGATAGTTGGGGGTTGAGTAAACATGTTGGATGAGTGGTTGGGTACATGGATGTGTGGGTGCATGGAAAGGGGCTAAGGACAGCTCTAACCTCTTCTTTGCTTGGGTTTTACTGAAGTTGAGGGGCAGGAAATAAAGAAATTTGAGCCTCCGTGTTGTCTGTTTTAGAGCCTTCAGGCTGAGAGCCTGAGCTCTGAGGTCCACACCACAATGAGACAGACTTCCCGAATAAGAGAGATGTGAGCATCTTTGGACCTCTAAGCTGGAGACGGTGAGTACAGAGCCCTTCTTCCTTCAGGAGTGGGAGTACCCAGAGTCAATTTAAAAAGGTTTGGGCTGATCATTTTCCAGGTCTCTAGCCCTGTGAAAGGCACCAGGATTCCCAAGAGGACTCACAATCTGACCCCCTTCCAAAGGGCCTTGGGAAAGTTCAGGAACATGTCCTGCAGGCTCAAGTCTTGGCAGATGGACAGACAGAGGCCTTCCCCATCCCTCTTTGTGGGGTCACCTGGATGACTGTGTTGTAGATCCCACATGTGTAACCAGGCTTCCTGTCAAGGACTCCAGTCCATTCCAAAGGGGTTTGTGGGAAAGGCCTTACCTCTGACGTGGAAGATGCCCCCACCTATCTGGGGCTGCCTGCCAAGTGGGGCCATCAATGTTGCCCACAAATACACTGGTACATAGCTCATCCAGGACCCCATTTCCTCCCCCATAGAACTCTGGGGGGATAGGATTGGGGCCAAGAGACCCTCCAGATCCCAGAAGGGCCCACTGTGACAGCCTCCCAGATGAGACCTCAGGTAGCTGCAACCAGAGCAGCTTCCTCCCAATACCACCGTGCTCTTTTTCTTTTAATTTTTTGTATTTTCTTGAGTCACACTTGATGATTTTTTTTCTTCCCCTTAAGTATACCAGAAGCCTAGAGGAAGACATCAGCTTCTTCAGTACTGTAGAAGGTTCTTTGTGTCTTGCCCAGTCAGTACTCTCCAAAGTCACAACTTTTCTGAACTTTATCCCCATAGGTGAGTTTTGCTAATTCTTGACCTTCATATAAGTGGCATCATGTCATATCTCATGCTTTCCCATGGTTATACTCATTATTAATTTGCACTACTCTATCTTTGCACTACTCTATCCGCCACAGGGCTGGAGCTCCTTGAGGGTGGGACTAGGTCTTAATCACCTCTGTACCCATTCCCTTTTCCCCCAGGCTAGCACAGAGCACAGTATACAATGGATGTTCCTTCTGTGAAGGCCAACCTACCTTTCAGCATGGGGTGATGGATAAGAACACAAGCTGCCTACATTTATGTCCTGACACTCTCACCTCCCACTGTGTGACATTCGATAAGGTACCTAACCTCTCTGTACCAAACCAGGGAGAATAATTGTACTTGCCTTATAGGGTCATTGTGATAATTAAGTGCATCAATATTTACAAAGTTCTTCCAAATGTCTAGAACATAGTGGTGCTATATAAGTATTTATTAAATGAAGACATGAAAAAAATTTTTTTTCCACTTCAGCAGCTGAGAGCAGGGCTAAGCCCTCTTTTTTTTAACCACTATCTCCTGAGTGAGGGGTCAGGAAACTATGGCCTGCCCACAACCAGTTTTTATATATAAAGTTTTACTGGCACACAGCCCCACCTATTGGTTTGTGTGTTATCTATGGCTCCTTTCAGATTACAATGGCAGAGTTGAGACCATATGGCTCACAAAAGCCTAAAACATTTACTATCTGATCTTTTCCAGAATAAGTTTACTGACACCTTCCCTGAGTTTTCTAAACCCTCCATCAATAAGGCTACTCTATAGCTTTAATGCAAACTATTCTGACCTGAGAAACAACGGTTTCTGTGGAAGTTGCATGTTTAAATGCCTCAACTATCTTTGTGTGAAAATCCCTTTGACTCCCAAGGGTTTCCTTGGCCTTCATCCTTGTCCTTGAGAGGTCCTGTGGGCTGAGCCTTTGGTGGGTCTTTATTTGGGGAGGTGGTGTGGATTTGAGCTTGTAATTTCTAAGACTGGGGATAGGTGAGGAGAGAGCAGACACACCCTCTGGGAATTAAAGGCCCACACAGAGACAGCTGGCTCCTTCCTGCTACAAGGGGCACAGTCACAAAACAGTCCCGTTTGAAGTAGGTTATTAAGTATTGACCTTAGGGTATGCTTTGAAAAGCCTACGATTTCATCTAGCACTTTCCACCAAACTTGTTGGAGATGAGTAAGAAGGCACCAGAGAGAAGATAATGAGGTACAATTTATTATGTAAATCTGGGGCTGGTCTTAGAAGGCCATGCATGGTTTTACTGGGGCATCACTCAAGGCCTTGCAGAGATTCCCCATGATTTTGTTCCTGGCAATATACCCACCCACAGTCCACTTAACAAGCTGCTGTCTTCACAGACTCACTCATGACTTTGCCCCATTTCCTGGATCCTATTGCCAACTAAAAAACACAAAAAACCCAAGGACAAAAACAACAATACAAACATGTGAGCAAGAAGGCAAAACTTACTTGAGGGAGGCATGCAGGGGGAAAAGGACAGATGACCTTAGCATTTCTGTAGGAAACATCCACTCAAATATCACTGGTTGGTGGGAATGGATATTGAAACAACTCTTCTGGAAAGCAAGTTGTCATATGTATCAAGAACTTTAAAATAGTCATAGCCTTTGGCAAAGTCTGCCAAATTATACTAATGAAGTGACCCCTCTAATTTATTAGTCAGCTATTACACAATCATGCTGTGTAACAACAACCCCCAAACTCAGTGATTTACAATAATAAACAGTTTTCTTGCTCATGAGTGTCAAGAGCTGTGAGGGATTAGAGATTTTATCCTATTTCCAAGTTAACAAATTAGGCTGTGAGTTTCATGGAGGCTGGTAGGAGACATGAGTCTTCTGGGTCAAAGATGAAGGATAGTCTATTAATCACAGTGATAGCAGTAGCCAGAGTGCCAGTGTTTGCACCAATTCTTCAAATTCCAATTCTCATGGAGCAACACAGTTAGAATTCCTGGGGGGCTTGGATTCCAATAGTTCTGGCCTACAGACAGTCACCCAACACGGGAAGATCAAATGCAGGTGGTGATGATAACTTCAGCAAAGTGTGTTATTCACTGTGCCAAAGCCCAGTGGGTCAGGTGTTCACATACGTAAACAAAAACAGTTTAGGGTCTCCACAACCACGGCATTACCACCCAAAGTTTGACATACCAATCTGAAAATGGATTAAGTAAAAATGACAAATTCCTGCAAATGCTTTATTTAAAGCTGATTTTTCATCCAAACAAATAGGAATATTGATTGATTAAATGTAAGAAAAAGAAAAGCTCAATCTTGGTGTACTTATTTGGAACCACCTATAAGACATATTATGCAAAAAAAAAATATCTGAATAGTGTGTGGTTTGCAACTATTTGTGTTAAAAGATATAAATATATAAAATTACAATATTTATTATATTTATTTTAGTCTGTTTTACACACACACACACACACACAGAGTAATGCCCCCACAAGTAAGTAGTCCAAGTATTAATCCCAAACCTGTGAATATGTTATGGTACATGGATTGCAAGAGAAAATTTAAGATTGCAGATGGAGTGAAGGTTGCCAATCAACTGATCGGGAGATTATCTTGGATTACCCATAGAAACCAATGTACTAACAAGGGTTCTTATAAGTGAAAGAGGGAGGCAAAATATTTAAAGTTAGAGTGAGGCAGCATGAGAGAGACTTGGCCTGCCATTGCAGGCTTTGAAAATAGAGGAGGAGGGCCATGAACCAAGGAGTGCAGACGACCTCCAGAAGCGGGAAATGGGAGGGAAATGGGTCCCCTCCTGAAGTCTC